>NC_137520.1:14720211-14930753 GCF_041902795.1 Electrophorus electricus | reverse complement strand
AATGATCTCATTCGATCAACCCTAATGTAACCCTTACAAACTTTCATCAACTCATTTGAATAACACGACCATAGCCCTCAAGAACTTTCCTAAAATGTTTTAGGATGTTCTGAACAGATTCTCTCTTAAAGGTTAAATCCCTTGCAGGTCTTAGTCCTGCTCATCCCACATGCTGATGTGTGAGTGAAACAGTGCATAGGTGTAGAGACCTGGACTTGGCGAGATGCAGGCCTATCCTCTCAGTCTGGTGCTATTCTGTTACTAGAGGACCTGAACACGCTTCTCCAACAGCACGTTCTTCTGGGCCTGATGACAACGCGCACACACATGCACACGCACACACACGGGCACACGTACAGACATACAGATGCTGTTTAATTTCTTCACATCTGTAGATACACTAGCATAAGTTGATATATACGTTTATGAGTTTGATTATGAGCTGATTTCAACTTGACAGGTACAGAGTATATAGTATACATAGAGAGTGCATAGTTTTACCAGATTGAGTGCTACAGATTCTTGTGATGAAAGGTGACAAACCCAGCGATATGAAGAAAACAAGTACTGGGTTAGTCCCTTAAAGGTTTAAAGGAGTCTCCCTTAAAGGTCTTAGTCCTGCTCATACCACATGATGACGTGTGAGTGAAACAGTGCAGAGGTGTAGAGACCTGGACTTGGCGACATGCAGGTCTTTCCTGGCAATTAGTGCTGCATTCTGCTGCAGGAGAACCAGAACATGCTTCTCCACACACACACACACACACACACACACATACAGGTGCGCACATATACACAGATACACATTCTGTTTAATTTCTTCACATCTGCAGCCTAGAGTAAGCTGAGGGTATAGTGTTAAACCAGGTACTACATAAACAGTATATAGTATATATACAGAGGTCTCTCTTCTCCAAAGTAGCGGAGAGATATGAAAGGATAAAAGGGGAAAAGAATAAAATGCGCGTCGGTTTTAAATTCGCAGGCTGGAGTGGAAAACGAGCACGTGACGGAAAGGCTTCCGTACCCGATGGGTCCAGCTCTCGTGGCCAGTCGGTAGCTCGAAGGCCGTGCACATTCGATGCCGCGCGGCCCCTGGGGCTCACGTTTTCAAGGGTCTAAGTGCGCACGTGCTGATGACCGGCGACCTAGCTCCGTGCCTGGGCACAATTCGGGCACTTTGACCCCCTTCAAGTGAATGGATAGATGGGGGGAAACCATACTTCCAGGCCCACCGTGTCACATCGACCATGCAGGGCAAAGTGGCTTCGTCCCTGGGCACACTTTCTTGTGATTTGAGCCTTTAAATAATACAGGATCCAGACTTCCAACGCTCTCTAAATCACATGCCCAGCAAAGTAGCCTTAAACCTGGACACACAATGGAGACCATTTGACCCTTTAAATCATACTACAACCAGACTTCCAGGCCCACCAGGTCACACAGTCATGCCCAGCAAAGGAGCTCTGGGCCTGGGCAGACCATGCAGTTTGACCCTTTAACCAAAACTAGAAACAGACCTCCAAGCCCAGGAGGTCACAGAATCATACCCAGTAAAGTAGCTAGCTAGCTTTCAGCTCAGTAAACCATACAATCAAATGTCCACCAAGCATTTAAACCGCAAGCATTTAAACCAGTAGATACAGCTAGTTACCGGCTGCACGGTTAACAGTGCAAAGCCATTACCAAGCTACCTACAAGCTAGCTACTGTAGCTAGCAAGCTAGCTACTGACTTTGCACTGTTAAAAGTGCTTCCGGTAGCTAGCTAGCTAGCTAGCTGGCAGCTCAGTAACCGTACAAATTCGCCTGCTGCTGAAAACTGTCAAGTTGTATTTATAGCTTTCGTTTTAGTTCTCTCAGCTTACTTATTTGTTTTTTGTGTGTGTGTGTTTTTTTTAGGGAAGTTCAATAATTTCTTAGAAATCTTGGAACATTTTGCCAGTTGGCATCTAGGAAAGCCTTTCTGCCCACAGACAATA
This sequence comes from Electrophorus electricus, assembly GCF_041902795.1. Lineage (NCBI taxonomy): Eukaryota > Metazoa > Chordata > Actinopteri > Gymnotiformes > Gymnotidae > Electrophorus > Electrophorus electricus. The sequence goes on along the minus strand of NC_137520.1, from coordinate 14,928,773 downwards.
AACACAAGCCAGAATTCCTCAAACAGGAATGAATCTACTAATTTACAACACGGTTTAGTAACATTTCAGGCACATGAGTGGAGGAACTAGCAAATTCTAAATGATGAAATCGAAGCTGATAAAAATCCATGAAAATTTAAGCTGGTCATGAAAAAATGCTTGTGAATTGAAAATGTAAGTGATAGTTATCTGGAAAAGAAAGGATTAAAACAGTCTTGATTTGATATATTTTTAAAAATCAAATATCAAGTTTGATCATTCATGACCAGGGGAGTTTCTATGAGGGTGTAAACAACAAATGCATGTGAACTAAATACTACAGTGGTATATAATTAAATAATTCGAATAACTTTGTGTCACGTCATTTAACGTTTAACTCAAGCCGTTTGTGTTACCGGACTCTTTTATCACTTAACATTAGTAACTGTTTCAGTTGCCTTGTTTATCCAATAACATTCATTAATTAATCAATGGTTTAACCCAAGCAATTTTCGTTACTTCCGCCTCTCGAGGCAAAAATGTCAATCAGAACGTTGCGCCCGCAAACTTCAAATAAACGATAAATAAGGCAAGTAATAAAAATGGATAAAGTTGAAAGATAAGTTGATTAAACTTGAGTCAAATAAAACTACTTATCAGTCAAAACGTCAATTCATATGCATTTTATTGACCCTAAATTTAATTTACGTGCATTTTAATCAGCCATATTTTTGGTGTATAGACCTGAGTTTTGTCGTTGAAGAGAATAAAAGAATCCGTCGTGTAAACTTACGCCATCTGCAGGCTGAGATGGTGTTGGGGTGACCCGGATGTGACATTTGCCAAGCTGATGACATATCGCGATATTAATTGTGAGATTTCCTTACCATCTTTGCTCTTCGCAGAAGGGCACAGTGCGGTTTACAGGGCACAGTTTGACCCTTTAAATAATACTACAACCAGACTTCCAGGCACAAGAGGTCACACAGTCATGCCCAGCAAGGTTGCTTTAAACATGGGCATACTTCAGACCGTTTCACTCTTTAAATCATTCAAAGCACCACATTTCAAGGCCCAAGAGGTCACAGAATCATGCCCATCAAAGCAGCTCTGGGCCTGGGCACACTTCACGCAGTTTGACCCTTTAAATAATACTACAACCAGACACATACAGGTGCGCACATATACACAGATACACATTCTGTTTAATTTATTTACATCTGCAGACTAGAGTAAGCTGAGGGTATAGTGTTAAACCAGGTACTACATAAACAGTATATAGTATATATACAGAGGATATAGTGTTAAACCAGGTACTACATACAGAGTATATAGTTTTACCAAAAGATCGTGCTGATCTTTGATCTCCTGGTTCTTCATCTCCAGCGCCACTTTCAGACTCATGTCCTGCTCTATGGGCTGGTATAACACACACACACACACACACACACACACACACACACACACACACACACACACACACACACACACACACACACATACAGGTGCGCACATATACACAGATACACATTCTGTTTAATTTCTTCACATCTGCAGACTAGAGTAAGCTGAGGGTATAGTGTTAAACCAGGTACTACATAAACAGTATATAGTATATATACAGAGGTCTCTCTTCTCCAAAGTAGCGGAGAGATATGAAAGGATAAAAGGGGAAAAGAATAAAATGCGCGTCGGTTTTAAATTCGCAGGCTGGAGTGGAAAACGAGCACGTGACGGAAAAGCTTCCGTACCCGATGGGTCCAGCTCTCGTGGCCAGTCGGTAGCTCGAAGGCCGTGCACATTCGATGCCGCGCGGCCCCTGGGGCTCACGTTTTCAAGGGTCTAAGTGCGCACGTGCTGATGACCGGCGACCTAGCTCCGTGCCTGGGCACAATTCGGGCACTTTGACCCCCTTCAAGTGAATGGATAGATGGGGGGAAACCATACTTCCAGGCCCACCGTGTCACATCGACCATGCAGGGCAAAGTGGCTTCGTCCCTGGGCACACTTTCTTGTGATTTGAGCCTTTAAATAATACAGGATCCAGACTTCCAACGCTCTCTAAATCACATGCCCAGCAAAGTAGCCTTAAACCTGGACACACAATGGAGACCATTTGACCCTTTAAATCATACTACAACCAGACTTCCAGGCCCACCAGGTCACACAGTCATGCCCAGCAAAGGAGCTCTGGGCCTGGGCACACTTCACGCAGTTTGACCCTTTAAATAATACTACAACCAGACACATACAGGTGCGCACATATACACAGATACACATTCTGTTTAATTTCTTTACATCTGCAGACTAGAGTAAGCTGAGGGTATAGTGTTAAACCAGGTACTACATAAACAGTATATAGTATATATACAGAGGATATAGTGTTAAACCAGGTACTACATACAGAGTATATAGTTTTACCAAAAGATCGTGCTGATCTTTGATCTCCTGGTTCTTCATCTCCAGCGCCACTTTCAGACTCATGTCCTGCTCTATGGGCTGGTATCACACACACACACACACACACACACACACACACACACACACACACACAGAGAGAGAGACAAACAGAAAGACACACAGACATATGAAATTAGCAAGCCATATTGTGTAGAAATAGATTGATGTTATTCAGGGACCTCATTTATAAAACTTTGTGGATTCCAAAGTGAAAGTGTGTGTATTCTGCACAAATAACAGGAAATGGCATATACCCCCCAAAAACTTAGATTTCTGAAGCCTCGAGTATGAATTATTGGGAGATAGAGGCGACAATGCAGCGCTAAAGACAAAAAAGGAATTTTCTCTTCTCCAAGGTAGCGGAGAAATATGAAAGGATAAAAGGGGAAAAGAATAAAATGCGCGTCGGTTTTAAATTCGCAGGCTACCTGCGCTGAAGGCGTGGAAAACGAGCACGTGACGGAAAGGCTTCCGTACCCGATGGGTCCAGCTCTCGTGGCCAGTCGGTAGCTCGAAGGCCGTGCACATTCGTTGCCGCGCGGCCCCTGGGGCTCATGTTTTCAAGGGTCTAAGTGCGCACGTGCTGATGACCGGCGACCTAGCTCCGTGCCTGGGCACAATTCGGGCACTTTGACCCCCTTCAAGTGAATGGATAGATGGGGGGAATCCATACTTCCAGGCCCACCGTGTCACATCGACCATGCAGGGCAAAGTGGCTTCGTCCCTGGGCACACTTTCTTGTGATTTGAGCCTTTAAATAATACAGGATCCAGACTTCCAACGCTCTCTAAATCACATGCCCAGCAAAGTAGGCTTAAACCTAGACACACAATGGAGACCATTTGACCCTTTAAATCATACTACAACCAGACTTCCAGGCCCACCAGGTCACACAGTCATGCCCAGCAAAGGAGCTCTGGGCCTGGGCAGACCATGCAGTTTGACCCTTTAAATAATACTACAACCAGACTTCCAGGCACAAGAGGTCACACAGTCATGCCCAGCAAGGTTGCTTTAAACGTGGGCACACTTCAGACCGTTTCACTCTTTAAATCGTTCAAAGCACCACATTTCAAGGCCCAAGAGGTCACAGAATCATGCCCAGCAAAGTAGCTCTGGGCCTGGGCACACTTCATGCAGTTTGACCCTTTAAATTATACTACAACCAGACTTCCAGGCACAAGAGGTCACACAGTCATGCCCAGCAAAGTAGCTCTGGGCCTGGGCACACTTCATGCAGTTTGACCCTTTAAATAATACTACAACCAGACTTCCAGGCACAAGAGGTCACACAGTCATGCCCAGCAAAGGAGCTCTGGGCCTGGGCAGACCATGCAGTTTGACCCTTTAACCAAAACTAGAAACAGACCTCCAAGCCCAGGAGGTCACAGAATCATACCCAGTAAAGTAGCTAGCTAGCTTTCAGCTCAGTAAACCATACAATCAAATGTCCACCAAGCATTTAAACCGCAAGCATTTAAACCAGTAGATACAGCTAGTTACCGGCTGCACGGTTAACAGTGCAAAGCCATTATCAAGCTACCTAGCTAGCTAGCTAGCTACCGGAAGCACTTTTAACAGTGCAAAGGTAGCTAGCTAGCTAGCTACTGACTTTGCACTGTTAAAAGTGCTTCCGGTAGCTAGCTAGCTAGCTAGCTGGCAGCTCAGTAACCGTACAAATTCGCCTGCTGCTGAAAACTGTCAAGTTGTATTTATAGCTTTCGTTTTAGTTCTCTCAGCTTACTTATTTGTTTTTTTTGTGTGTGTTTTTTTTAGGGAAGTTCAATAATTTCTTAGAAATCTTGGAACATTTTGCCAGTTGGCATCTAGGAAAGCCTTTCTGCCCACAGACAATAAACACAAGCCAGAATTCCTCAAACAGGAATGAATCTACTAATTTACAACACGGTTTAGTAACATTTCAGGCACATGAGTGGAGGAACTAGCAAATTCTAAATGATGAAATCGAAGCTGATAAAAATCCATGAAAATTTAAGCTGGTCATGAAAAAATGCTTGTGAATTGAAAATGTAAGTGATAGTTATCTGGAAAAGAAAGGATTAAAACAGTCTTGATTTGATATATTTTTAAAAATCAAATATCAAGTTTGATCATTCATGACCAGGGGAGTTTCTATGAGGGTGTAAACAACAAATGCATGTGAACTAAATACTACAGTGGTATATAATTAAATAATTCGAATAACTTTGTGTCACGTCATTTAACGTTTAACTCAAGCCGTTTGTGTTACCGGACTCTTTTATCACTTAACATTAGTAACTGTTTCAGTTGCCTTGTTTATCCAATAACATTCATTAATTAATCAATGGTTTAACCCAAGCAATTTTCGTTACTTCCGCCTCTCGAGGCAAAAATGTCAATCAGAACGTTGCGCCCGCAAACTTCAAATAAACGATAAATAAGGCAAGTAATAAAAATGGATAAAGTTGAAAGATAAGTTGATTAAACTTGAGTCAAATAAAACTACTTATCAGTCAAAACGTCAATTCATATGCATTTTATTGACCCTAAATTTAATTTACGTGCATTTTAATCAGCCATATTTTTGGTGTATAGACCTGAGTTTTGTCGTTGAAGAGAATAAAAGAATCCGTCGTGTAAACTTACGCCATCTGCAGGCTGAGATGGTGTTGGGGTGACCCGGATGTGACATTTGCCAAGCTGATGACATATCGCGATATTAATTGTGAGATTTCCTTACCATCTTTGCTCTTCGCAGAAGGGCACAGTGCGGTTTACAGGGCACAGTTTGACCCTTTAAATAATACTACAACCAGACTTCCAGGCACAAGAGGTCACACAGTCATGCCCAGCAAGGTTGCTTTAAACATGGGCATACTTCAGACCGTTTCACTCTTTAAATCATTCAAAGCACCACATTTCAAGGCCCAAGCGGTCACAGAATCATGCCCATCAAAGCAGCTCTGGGCCTGGGCACACTTCACGCAGTTTGACCCTTTAAATAATACTACAACCAGACACATACAGGTGCGCACATATACACAGATACACATTCTGTTTAATTTATTTACATCTGCAGACTAGAGTAAGCTGAGGGTATAGTGTTAAACCAGGTACTACATAAACAGTATATAGTATATATACAGAGGTCTCTCTTCTCCAAAGTAGCGGAGAGATATGAAAGGATAAAAGGGGAAAAGAATAAAATGCGCGTCGGTTTTAAATTCGCAGGCTGGAGTGGAAAACGAGCACGTGACGGAAAGGCTTCCGTACCCGATGGGTCCAGCTCTCGTGGCCAGTCGGTAGCTCGAAGGCCGTGCACATTCGATGCCGCGCGGCCCCTGGGGCTCACGTTTTCAAGGGTCTAAGTGCGCACGTGCTGATGACCGGCGACCTAGCTCCGTGCCTGGGCACAATTCGGGCACTTTGACCCCCTTCAAGTGAATGGATAGATGGGGGGAAACCATACTTCCAGGCCCACCGTGTCACATCGACCATGCAGGGCAAAGTGGCTTCGTCCCTGGGCACACTTTCTTGTGATTTGAGCCTTTAAATAATACAGGATCCAGACTTCCAACGCTCTCTAAATCACATGCCCAGCAAAGTAGGCTTAAACCTGGACACACAATGGAGACCATTTGACCCTTTAAATCATACTACAACCAGACTTCCAGGCCCACCAGGTCACACAGTCATGCCCAGCAAAGGAGCTCTGGGCCTGGGCACACTTCACGCAGTTTGACCCTTTAAATAATACTACAACCAGACACATACAGGTGCGCACATATACACAGATACACATTCTGTTTAATTTCTTTACATCTGCAGACTAGAGTAAGCTGAGGGTATAGTGTTAAACCAGGTACTACATAAACAGTATATAGTATATATACAGAGGATATAGTGTTAAACCAGGTACTACATACAGAGTATATAGTTTTACCAAAAGATCGTGCTGATCTTTGATCTCCTGGTTCTTCATCTCCAGCGCCACTTTCAGACTCATGTCCTCCTCTATGGGCTGGTATAACACACACACACACACACACACACACACACACACACACACACACACACACACACACACAGAGAGAGAGAGAGAGACAAACAGAAAGACACACAGACATATGAAATTAGCAAGCCATATAGTGTAGAAATAGATTGATGTTATTCAGGGACCTCATTTATAAAACTTTGTGGATTCCAAAGTGAAAGTGTGTTTATTCTGCACAAATAACAGGAAATGGCATATACCCCCCAAAAACTTAGATTTCTAAAGCCTCGAGTATGAATTATTGGGAGATAGAGGCGACAATGCAGCGCTAAAGACAAAAAAGGAATTTTAACCACAGGTATGAGGGGCAGCACCAGCAACCACAGGTGTGAGTGGCATTATATTTACATTTACCCTCCACATCCTTTGTGTCTGTGTATTCGTCCTCGATGCGTGCAGCACACATGCCTCATTTTTCCTCTGTCCTCTTCAGTGTCTTTCCACAGACTGATCTGTAAAGGTGTTCATGACATTCCTCTCACGTGTGACATTGGGCCACAGGACATATGGGGTTCTAAAGTTCCAAGAGTGTAGATGAGTTGTTTTTCTTTGAATTTCCTAATTTCATAGCAACAACTGGCAATGCAAACAGACGTGTCATTAATGCAGTGACTCTACCTCAACCTGGATTGATCAACCATGTACGGCTCACCGGAGACTGTGATACATATAACATCCCAAAGTGTACTTAATTCTGAGCAAAATCTAACTAGCCTCATTACTGCTGAACTATGAGGGGCCATTTAGGGAGAAATCAGGGAAACACTACTTGTACATACATATGAAACATTTTCACATAAATAGCCTACTACTTACATTTGTGTATAATAATTTAAACTTGCACATACACGCACTTGCCCACTCAATCTCTGGTGCGTAAACAAAGAGTTGCACTATGCTTATGTTGGTATGGGGGTGTCTGTGTGTATATAACAATTTTCAGTGCGCCCGGAAGCCATTTCATTGTCATTTCAAGGCAGATATTTAACATGTGTACAGTGCGTATAATAGACAGAGGAAGACTGTTGAACCATTAATATTAGGACGGTTATTGACATTTGTGTAATGAGTAGTGCTTCTCTTAATGACAAACGTAACTGTTTTCCCATATAGAATTGTGTGCTTTATATTGTTTGGAGGAACTTTTTCTTCTCATTTAGAAATATGTGGACTAAGTGCTCAGATTGTCTTATTATTTATTATGCTGAGTCTCACCATTTTTGGCAGATTTCACCACGTTATTACGAACGTGGATCTTATAATTATAAGCAGTGTGAGATGTGAAGCTAAGCGAAGCACATGTGCAGAATTTCTAACAATAGCCTGTTTTGTATAGCCTGGCTAACTGACCAATCAGCGAAATTAAATGTGGTTGCTGAGCCTGTTGCAGCTGGGTCAATTTAATTTGATTTCATTGTGTTTAATTTTAAACTCAGCTGCGTGCCATGAGACACAAGTTAATCTGAGCATTTCTTGTTCTAACGCCGACTTAACCTAGCCATGTTTTACAGTTATCTTGAAATAATTGAGGTTCATCGCTAGAGGGTGCTGTTCATCTTTTTTTCTTTTTTTTTCTTTTTTTTGTATTATTGATCAGGAAAAAACTATAAAATAGATGAGGTGGACGTTTTCCATGCATCATATGGAATTTGAGTATATGAGTGAATGTTACTATGTAAATGTATAAGAATTTGTGGATAAGATTATTATGAGATTATTTATAATCAAATGACTACACTATACAACCACATCTTCCTTTTATTTACATATTATACAGATATTTATATTTTATTTACAGGGCAGCTCCTCATTGGTTTGGCTCAGAAGCTTCTTTTCGATGTCCTCTTTCTCCAGGTACTCCTGCAGAATTTGTAGATAAGATTATTATGAGATTATTTATAATCAAACGACTACACTACACAACCACTTCTTCCTTTTATTTACATATTATACAGATATTTATATTTTATTTACAGGGCAGCTCCTCATTGGTTTGGCTCAGAAGCTTCTTTTCGATGTCCTCTTTCTCCAGGTACTCCTGCAGGTTAGGCATCTCCTCTGCCAACCGCCTGAGGGCAGAAGAGACGTGGTGTGAAGCGTAGCCTGCTGTTAAAAGCTACAGATATAGTACATCTGTGAGGCTAACAGAGGCTAATTTTTGGAATATATAATTATGCTTGATAACATCTTACCCATTCCAATCCAACTGCAAGATATATTCATCATTAACGACAGTGCAGTACACATAAGTCATTTAGGACAGACTATGTTCTAAACTTCAAAGAGCTCCTGGCCAAGCAGTGATGCAAGAACACTGAGATCTAACTTTTTTTTGGAAATATGGAGCTCACCAGAATCTTTCATCTTCTTAGGACATCTTATTTGACTCCACAGGGTCTGTTTAAAAGAAAGCCATTGAAAGTTAATACAATTAATGAAATCCTTTGTATCTTTGATCTCAAGGTTGATAATATGCAACTAATCTTGTTCCCTTAATCACTACTTTGACAGTGTGCATATAAAGAGCACAATCTGGGGCCTTGAGTTGAGAGGGGGCCCCTGCATGCTTGTATTAAATAGCTACATGCAAAATCATCTTGCCTGAAGAGTTTTTCCCCCCACAATAGGGCTATTAGAATAGACTGTTAAAGATTTTGTTTCTGTAGCAGCTAGAGTGAGTCAAGGTTGCACGTGACGGGCCATTTTTCTGTGACACAAAAACAATTGCAAACCATGACTTCATGAACATTATATTACTTATGTATATTTTAAAAGCATTCCAATAAACATAATTTAATTTTAGTAATTGATAAATGTATTTGACCTATGGCTCAAGATGTGTACTATAAAGCAAGAATCATGAGTTAATACATCAGCACCACACACTGTGGTTTCTCAGCCCATTTCTCAATTTATTCATTTGACTATATGGCAGGCTATGTGGCAGCTATTAAGATAGTGTCTGTTATTGTTTATAACTGATTGGAATTGTTTGCACAGTTTTGTCCAGTATAAAATGTATTTTAAAGATCTAGAATGTTAGAATAATGGGAAGCAGTACAATAGTTTGAAAACTAAATCACTAATGGGCTTAAAATGGGGGCAATTATATCTTTATTGACTGGTGACAGTGCTTCACAGATACCATTATTCTAAGATCATTTATAAGTGACTTGGCAGTTTGTCCAGATAAACTACTTCCTTTAAAAAAGTTTGGACTTGACCATGCTATAGTAATATGTGTAAAATGGGTAAGTTAATTTAAATACAAAGATAGTCATTGGATATGGTGACTATGTTGTAAAATACAACATTGTGTAAATTTGACCAATGTGATTAAATGACTGTAACAGTAAGATGGACACAAAGACCACGAGGTGGTGTAGCATCACAAGCTACTAGATAGCGATCACCACTTACTACATACTAAACACATGCTGCAGTGTAACCCATACTGAAATCAAAGAGGCTTTGTTAATGTCTTCACCATTTCCGGAACTCATCAGGTAAAACAGTCAGATTGTCCTTCACAAAGTGGGTTGAAGGAAAGATTGCTTGTACCTTGAATGCAAAGCAAAATAAATGTTAATCATTTATAACCTTTCTTGCCCCATTTTGGCCAAAAGTGTTATTATAAAAGGGCTTATCAAAACATGCAGATGCAGAAATACGTTACACACCCACACCCATCTATTATGCACAAAATATATAAAAGCTTCTCTGTCTCTGAAACCAGTCTCTGCACATGTCAAGGCAGTGCTTGATGGTTTAACTAGACAGTTCTCACTACAATCCAGCATTGTTTTAGTTACCAGAGATGTTGGTCAGATAGATGAAGGACTGCAGGGATAACAGCCAAATGGGTGAACAAGGTCTTTGAAGTTGGCATGAGTCACACAAGTAAAGGGGTTTGTGGTTAATTAGGATACTGTATATCCCAAGACAGCCTTGTCATTCTGAAGCTATACAGCAAGCCATTGCCTTGGGTCACTGTAGTCCTTAGATGCTTCCAGTCAGACCACACAACAAAGGATTGAACAAAAAACATCCCCACTGTAGACATGCACATATATAACAAACAGAGCAAAGCCATACATTCTTCTATTAACTTTGAGCTGGTACCACATAGGTTTGAAGAAAATATTCCAACTTGTAATATTATAAACTTTAGCTGTTCCAAACAGTAAAAATATTATAAATCATGCAACCCTGAACAAACCAAATTTAAACTTACAAAAAAGCAGTAGAAAAAAAAGGTTCTTTAACAAGATTTTCACCAAAGAGGAAGTCATTTCAACTTCCTAGTGTGCGTATTTTGAATATGTAGCGCAGAGACTTCCTAAGATGATGTAACAATGTTAAAAATGATAGTTGTGAAATGCCTGCAAAATGGGTTCAGCACCACCTGCTGGTCAGAAAGTCTACAGCCCCCTATATAAAGCAGAGTGAGACATAGCTGCTGTGGGTAGGTTCATCTCCCAGTTGTGTCCCAAAGTTTATCTTATTATTTATTAAGCTCAGTCTCACCATTTTTGGCAGAATTCAACACGTTATTACGAACGTGGATACGTTATCTTAGAATTTATAAGCAAACTGAGATGTGAAGCTAAGCGAATCATATGTGCAGAATTTCTAACAATAGCCTCTTTTGTATAGACTGACTACCTGACCACTCTGAAATTAAATGTGGTTGCTGAAATTATTGCATGTGGGTCAATTTAATTTGATTTCATTGTGTTTAATTTTAACTCAGCTGCGTGCTATGAGGCACAAGTTAATCAGCGTTTTTTGTTCTAGCTGCAAGCTAGCGCTGACTTAACCTAGCTATATTTTATACATTGTAGGAGGTAATAAAACTGATATACAGGCAGAGTGGCTAAGCACTACATTATTTCCAGATTGTTTTTATAGTACAGGAGGAACAGGTCCGAAAATGGGAAATTTTTCAGGGAAGCATGAAAAGATTTGGATTTCAGACCACGTCCCTACCCGTGTGTATGGTATAAATGGTACCTCCTTTTATTTTGATAGTGCAACTTGCAAAATTATGTACTAGTCATGCCCAAATCACCAATTATTGGAACAGTGTAGTGGTTCCTAATGTTTATTGGGTATGTGGACATAAGAGATTATATGTAACCCTAGCAGCCAAATGGATAGGCTTATGTGCCCGAGTTATGCTAATAGTGCCATTGTCTATGTTTCCAGTACCGGAAAAAGCATTAATGGAAACTCATCATTATGCTCAACAAATACATCATCACATTGAAAAACGTGCTGTAGTACCAGGAAGTTTCGATGACAAATATACCTTGATGCTATTGGAGTTCCTAGCCAGGGATTAAATTGCAGCAGAATTTAAATCAGCACTTTTCTGGTGGGTTACAATAAATAAAAATGTAGATTGGATAAATTACACACATTATAACCAGCAGTGTTTTATTAATTACACTCATGATGCACTAACAGCCATAGCAGAGAAATCAGAGGCCACTTCACTAATGACCTGGTAAAATCATATGGCTTTGGATATGTTATTAGCATAATAGGGAGGTGTTTGTCTTCTGTTTCTTGAATCCTCCTGTACATTCATCGAAATAACACAGCCCCGAATGGTTCTGTTACTATAGTACTGTCCAAACTCGACATGAAGTTGCCAGGAACTCTGGGATCGATACAAGTCTCACTGGATGGTTTGATAGCTTGTATGGAAAATGGAAGGGTATAATTATGTCTGTCTTAACTAGCATAGTGGTAGGAATTGTTTTTCTAGCATTCTGTGGGAGTTGTCTCATTCAACTGATGAGACGTGACGTGTTGTTTCAGTTATTCAGGTATTTATTTCAGACATTTGGTCCTCATGTGGCTTGGCCTGCTACTCCCCTCCTCTGCCTGTTTTGATAATTTGATGTATTTTCTAATTCATTACCAGAATTTTTACAGGGCTTCAGTCACTTCAATTTGGTGTTGGGGCTGTTTGGACTGTTATAACACACCATTTTGGGGTGGTGTATGACAAGAGGCTGACAATGACAGCGGATGGGCTCTGGGTTGAGCTTTCATGTAATGCTTAACTATCATACCTTGCTATGCCAGCCATATGATGTCAGCTCCTGCTTCCTCCAGATCGACTGGAAGTTATGGTGCAAGTCCAAAGGTAGGCTGGACAGCCACTGACGGGTAAGATCATGGCTAAAGTACAGGACAACTTAAGGCAGGCGCAGTCGCAGGACGTCGTGTCACCACTTACCAAATTGGGTCTTTAAATTTGTGTATTTGATATTAGGGGAAATGAGGAGGAGCCTGGAGGATATGTGATGCTGTATCACATAGCTGTGATTACAAATGAGATGGTGAACTCCCACTGCTCGTGGTGGACTGTACCACATGAACAGTGGGAAGGGGAGCATTCCATGACACTTTTCAAATACCTTAACCACTGGGAAAATGGCAGCTTCCCACATCTGTCCTTTAAACTTATCTTAGACATTATGGCATTTGAGAGAGTTCTGAAAGTGTCACAGAGGGTCGGCCTCTCCGCAGGGGAACCATGCCCACTCATCCTGAGATCCATTGTAAACACCTACCCCATTCCCAATCACCAGCCTACTAACCCGGTGCACCTGTTCTTTGTCTCTCCCGTCACCTATTTCAACCCAGAGGTCGGTAGGGAGGACGCTGTGCATTAATGGATTACTGTGTAAAGAATTGCCAAGCCAAGCCAAGCATTTGTGTTTTGGTCTTCAATTTTGTTGCCAGACATTTGTGCCTTCACCCATGGAGAATAACGAACACTTTCTGGCAACCTTGCCTCTTGCTCCCTCTGTGCTGCCATCATCACAGAAAAACACAAACATATTTAATTTTAAAGTACTGAACTGAATATTTTGGTTAAACAATAACAAATGTAACCGAAGTACAATCTCCAAAAATATTTACTGTTGATGAGGGACAATTTGTACAAAGGGTGCACATTCAAGAGTACTTAATACTTAAAGTCATTGATTTTTTTAGTCATGTCCACTTATTCAACATCACCTAATCTTTTCAGATGTGCTTGCTGAAAAGGAAAAACATACATCAAAAAAATTCAACTGGTCAGTAATATCAACTCTGCCATTTGACAGAACAAAAGTGCTTACTGGAACAGCCATTTTTGTATTTCTTTCAAGTGATTATACTTGACTACTTAGGCATTATGTGAAATGTGTTTATTTTAAAGTGGCCAATGGCTTAATCCAAGTTATTCCTCTTCTGCTGCTGTCCCACTGGCTGAGAACATGTCAGAGGAATACATGTGGTCAGAGAGTGGGGACTGTACATTTTGACCTGAGGTTGGTGTCTGAGGAAACATTATAAGTCATCAAAATTGAGAAGCTCCATCTACTGAGGAGAAAAAATTGCACACAAATTTTTGTGGTAGTCCACCAAATAGGTTAATAGATATATTGCCCTGGAATAAGTTATATTAATAAATCTAAATAAAGATATGGGTCTTACAACATGGTTGATATAGCTAATCTGTATGAATAGTGAGTGCTAAAGTTAAGGAGTGAATGGGGAGAAGAAAGTGAGGGATGAGGGTCCATGAATGTGAGAGTGTCTTAAGACCAGGACAGAGCACCAACTATCACTGGCCATGCATTCCCCCAGGACAATTTAGAATATAAGAGGAAACCAGAGACCCCTAGAAGAAACCCACACAGCCAGAACATGAACACTCCAACTGGATAGGGACTCAAACCCAAGACCCTAAGCGGCAAACATGCTAACCACAAAGCCACCATGTTACTCCCTGACATCATCAAGTGGCAGAATTCAAACCAACATTCCACAATGTATTCCTAAAAGCAAATTTCATATTTTGAATGTAATCTGTAGCTACATTAAGTGGTTCAGATGTATTGATCACAGAAAAGTGGAGAACAACATTAAGAAAACATGAGGACTGACAATACAATGCTTTACTATTGCTCAGTGGTTAAGGTACTTGATGTGTAATCGGAAGGTTGCTGATTCAAGCCCTGCCACTACCAAGGTGCCACTGTTGGGCCCCTGAGCAAGACCCTTAACCCTCAGTTACTCAAGTTGTACTCAGTCATAACTGTAAATTGCTTTGGATAAAAGTGTCAGCTAAATGCTGACTTTATTGAGCCAGCGTTACTCTATCCCTTTCCTGCACATTCTGCCACTTATTCTAAACAAAAAAAATGCTGATCTCAAGTCATACTTATTTTAATTCAATGAGAGGATTAATTTATTAACAGTAGTGTATCCTTTCATGTTTTCTTGGGCAAAACAGCCAAAAAGAGGCACAAATGACCACCAGCCGCCTAAATACATTTTTTTTTACCAGCACAAATAAAAATATAACATTAGTCCAATGTCTGTAGGACTGCAGAAATTAGCCTTAGTACCCTTATTGCACTAGAAATTTAGCGGTTAACTTCGGCTACTTTTGCTAGCACAGCTATGTTAACTACGACTACGTGTTAGCTGCTAAATCTGCGTTCTACAGCTACAACCGATTAAAAACTTCACTAACAAATTAGCAGATAAATTATCAGTCTAGCTAGCTATGTTACACATGATGCAGTTTGGCTCTTTGGAAATGTCACCAACAACCGCAAAAGCGCAAGCTCACAGTGAGATTGTCGAAATGCACATTATTGTTCCTCACTGTCTCCTGAGCAAGTTAGCAGCCGTTAGCTTTTTGACTAATGTAGTTACTTAATAATCAGATAGCTAATTTAGTTAGCTATTAACTAGCTAGTTAGCCACCTAGCTAGCTAATTTAGTTAGCTGACATTAGCAAACTACTGTTACGGGGAATGTCACTTCTGGGGTCTATAAAATAATGTTAGCTGTGTATTTTTGCATGAAATATCTGGTTTTTTTCTGTTTTTAATATATAAATGTGATTTTGAAGTGGTCATGATCATAATATTAAAAATGCGAATAAAATAAGAAAGGCAGAATTTTAATGCTGATTCAGCACTGAAATTCCATTGATTTATACCTTTTCACAACAATTTTACATTTTTTCAACATCAACTGACATTATGCAGAAGTGTATGTGTAGAAATATGTCTACGAGACTCAAAACACCTCCAAACATTTATCTGATGCTTTTATCCAAAGCACTTTTTTGACTGAATACAATGGAGTAATTGAAGGTTAAGAGCCTTGGTCAGGCACTTCAACTGGCAACCTTCTAATTATTACTCAAGTACCTTAACCGCTGAGCTACCACTGCCCTAAAATATGGTAAATATGGCAATCTAAAGTATCTTCACTACTGAGACTACTATAATATCATGATAACATTTTTATGTGCATCTGTCATGATTGCTGTTACGAACAGGGCAAATGTATGATCATAGTTAAATTCAGTCTCATGTCTAATAAAAATAAAGATTTCAGGAGTAAAGGTTTTATGGATGCTCCCTGACTCTGATGACTAAAAGATTGTTTATAAAATCAATTTATTTGCTCTAAACAATTCTGGGGTACCATAATCTCACGACTTTTAACTTGTTTGTGTATTTTGGATTCTTGATGTTGGGAGGTATATTGATACTAGGACGTGTTATTTTTCATATGTCATATGTTCGTATGAAAAATATGTTTAGAAGTTTGACTCTTTTTGACGCTTTTAAAAATGTAAAATCTTGCTGAAACGGTTTTGAAAATGGCAACACCTGAAAAAAAGGTTTAATGAAAGGAAATACAAATATACATTTGTAAAGAAAACTTCATTGCCCATAAGACATGTGACTATTTACATTTGTCGCGCGCGTTGGTTCATGCGGCGTTTTTATGAGCATCGGCAGTAGCTTTATTCTGGGGGACATCTGTCAGTGTGGTGGAAGTCAAACTAGCATAAAAACTGAAAACATTATAGAGCAAATGTTACGATGCATTCGCATCAGAGTGCAGCATCTGGTAATTCGATTATAGGCATACTAGATACGATCCTTCTAACTGAGTCTGAAGTGCAGTAAGCATTATTAATCTAATATACGCTCCTCCCTTCGTTCGTTGGTGTTTGGGTGGGTGGCTGGCTGGCTTTCTCTTTAACAGCTGCAATAACCTGCGCGCATCCTCTATTTTGTGCTCCGTACTAGTACTGCAGACAGTCTCGTCAACTGTACTGAGGCACATAGGGCTTCGACCATCTCTTTGGGCTCCACCATCTCAACTGCTGAGTCCGTTTTCGCGCCATGGCAGCCCAGGTCAAACTGCGCGTCTTTTCGCTCAACTGCTGGTGAGTTCGCGTTCGTGCCGATGGACGTGCTGAGATTTTGCGTAGAAGAACGATGCAGAATAACAGCTGAATGAAGATTTCTTCTCCTCTAGGTTTTAAGTTAAGTGATCTAACTGTGATGGTCTTCTGGTCGTGGTCCAGCCTATATGTAATATACTTTGTGTCTTCTTAGAGTTAAAACTGGTGAAGTTTATTTTAAAGCTTCGTTGCGCGTAGCCTATTGTTATAAAGTACGCTAAACGAAAGTGTTTTTCCTCCCGACCGTTTCAGCCGTATAATTACTAAACGATATTTAGTCAAACAGTGGTGTGATTTGTTTTTCACATCTTGAATTTTGAGTCAGTTTATGAGTTGCCGACAACTTAGAATGAGGCGGTGAAAACGCAGAAGCAGTGTTCCCTCGGCCATGTTCCCTCGGTATCTTGTGTTATAGAACTGTATATTTAAGATACACTAATACAAATTTTATTTTAAAAAAATGATATCTGTGCCATTCATTCATTTCTTTGTCATTTAAAGTCATAGGTAAAAACTGGCTGAGTTGTCATTTGTTGCAAAATTAGAATTTTAAATCACTATATTTGAGTGTACAGAGTGTTTATTTTTATCAGGTAGTATGTCAGTGTCCATATATGTGAGAAATTGATTTAATTCTTAATTTTCTCTCTCTCTCTCTCTCTCTCTCTCTCTCTCTCTCTCTCTCTCTCTCTCTCTCTCTCTCTCTCTCTCTGTGTGTGTGTGTGTGTGGGGTGTGTGTGTGTGTGTGTGTGTGTGTGTATTGGGATGGATTTCAGGGGGATCCATTTTCTCAGCAATAAATGTGCTCAGCGTTATGAGATGATAGGTGATCTCCTGGAGAGAGAGCATCATGACATTGTCCTGCTGCAGGAAGTGTGTCCATCACACACTTGCTCACTTTTTCTAGTTTAATCTGTGCCTTTTGAATGCTAGTTTAATTTGGTATAGAATACAGGAAATGCTTTCATGTTTTATAAATATGATGTTATGAGTTTTTAATGCTCTAGGTATGGAGTGAGAGAGATTTCCTTTTCCTGAAAAGAAAGCTGGTCTCCTCTCATCCTTACAGCCACTATTTCAGAAGGTGAGTTTAAATCTAGAAGAAGAGAGTATTTTCATTGGCTATACATTGCAGTGTATCATAGGACAAAATGATTGTAAATTTATGTATAAGATGATAGAGATGAATTTCTGATTTAAGCAGTCTTTTGGATCATGTCATGCAAACAGTGATGTCATAACAGAGTTTCAGCCTTATCAGTATGTGACAAGAGAACTGAACTTTGGTATGCAAGGTTTTCTTTTGGAATTGTTTGTTTCTTGTTACTGATAAGTGGCCCTTTAGGTGGGATTTCACAGTGGTCACACAGGGCAGGAGTTGTGGAGATTAGAGGTTTATGTTCAATATGTTGTATTAAGTCTCAGAAAATGAGAGTAGCCTGTGTGTATGTATGTTCTCATAGAGAGAAGGAGAAAAAATTTTATGAAGCTTTTGCAAATAGATTTTTAACTTAGAAATAAAACATTACATGATAATACACTCCCCAGCTACTAGAAACATTATTAGAAACATTTTAAGTGTACAATTATAGACCATAGCATGGTGCTATACAAAATTCATCAGCCACCTTTTACCTTGTTTGTCACCTAAGCTGATAGTTTGTCACTTAGCTGATAGTTGTCCAACACCTGAAATCCAGCCAGCAGTGGTCATGTGGTCGGAAATGCTGGAGGATGATTAACACAAACTGTACATGATGAATAGATTAGACGTAACCTTTCAGGACCTATGTCAACACCATTTTTTTTCCCGCAATATCCATAATTAAAAAGGCTTCTTCATCTATCAGTTTAGAATAGACCATGTGTTGCTTAACATGGCTTCTAGAAATAAATTATAAGAACTAAAATAAATAAAGAATGAAAGGCCACTATCAGTCTCACCTCCTGTCTCCGCAATCCAACAGAAAAGTTTCAGAACAACTTACTCAAAGGGGTTTTGCGTAGAAGAATGATGCAGAATAACAGCTGAATGAAGATTTCTTCTCCTCTAGGTTTTAAGTTAAGTGATCTAACTGTGATGGTCTGCTGGTCGTGGTCCAGGCTATATGTAATATACTTTGTGTCTTCTTAGAGTTAAAGCTGGTGAAGTTTATTTTAAAGCTTCGTTGCATGTAGCCTATAGTATACTATAGTATAGTGTTTTTTCCTGCAATAGCCATAATTAAAAAGGCTTCTTCATCTATCAGTTTAGAATAGACAATGTGTTGCTTAACATGGCTTCTAGAAATAAATTATAAGAAATAAAATAAATAAGGAATGAAAGGCCACTATCAGTCTCACCTCCTGTCTCAGCAATCCAACAGAAAAGTTTCAGAACAACTTACTCAAAGGGGTGCAGTTTAAACTATCCATGCAGTGATGTGACTTTAGGGTCTGCTAAAACACTGGTTAATCAAGAAATCAGTTTTTAGAAAACACAACCTTTGTATAGCCACTGCATAGTCATTGTGGGTCACATATCACTTGAATGCTACTGAGTACATTTTGGAGACTTGTGGACTGTACACCTACAAGGTTTTCCTAATTAAGTGGTTTTTAAAAAAGAAAGAAGTTGGAGAGCAAATATTATTGCATGGAAATCAATGCTAGAGCTGACATTGTGTGATGACATATGTAATGGGGTGTGTGTGAGTATTCCCTCAGTGAGTCCTCAGTGTTATCTCTGCAGTGGGGTGATCGGAAGTGGACTGGCTGTGTTCTCCAAGCACCATGTCCAGGATGCACTGCTCTCCCCATACACCCTCAATGGCTACCCCTTCATGGTGAGTCTACATCTGCCCATATAATACTTTTTTATGTAGGGGCTTTAGTCTCATTTATTCGCTGTCCAGATGTTCAGGCACTTGACCAAACTGTGGCTGCAGCAGTCTTGACTGGTCATATCCATTGTGGTTTATGCAGTAATGTTTGGAATCTGTGTAACCAGTAAAATGTTATGTAATTAAGGTCACCTTACCTCACATTTAGTACAAAAATAATTGGTATGTAGTCAAGTTAATGTATATTTTAGGAGTGTGAAATATCTAAAAGATGTTCATTAGAATTGACTTTCAACACTTTATTCCACTGAGGTGGTGTAGTGGCTTCTGTGGTATCTTTACAGCTCAATAGACTTGTGTTCCAGTTGTGCCTGTGTGTATTCAGGTGCACCACGGTGACTGGTTTGGAGGTAAAGCAGTTGGGTTGGTTATTCTGGATGTGTTTGGGCTGAAGACGAACGTCTATATAACACATGTAAGTCAGAATTCTCTTCACGAAGGCAGGCACTGAAGTCAGTTTTCAGCAAAGCTAGTTTTCCACCGTTGGTCTATGCTCTTACCGGTTGGGTAGGACGGCTCGTTGTGTCTCACCCTGTTTATACAGAGAGATGACAGTCACATGTTTATCTTAAGTCATGTACACAGAACAGTTAGCACTCTACCATGCATGATCGGCAGGCCTTTAATGTTGCACGTGTGTCAAACAAGGCAGAAGGTGTTGAGGGTCCATGGGAAATGCAGTTTAATTCAATTATTTAAAGTAGCTTTAAAAACATGGAAGGATCAGGCTCTAAAAGGAAAGTCATCCTCCATTGGTCTGCTGAATCAATAGTAGTACTCTATACAACCTACTCTATGTCCTGACAGGTCACATTCTTCACAGCGTTGTGCAAAGACTTTTTATCTCCCTCTGTTTGATTAGCAATTTCTCAGATGAAGTGCAGTAACATGCATCTTAAATGGGCTTGCATCACAAGCACAGACAAACTTGATGCCAAACTCTGCAAAACTTGTGTTTAAGATTTGTAAACTAGATGCAAGCAACGTAGTCTGTTTATTTGGGATTAACTGCCATTTAAGAATGAGCCTCTTTTTCTCTCAGTTGCATGCAGAATACTCCAGGACTAAAGATGACTACCTACCTCACAGAATAGTGCAATCGTGGGAGCTCCTGCAGTTTGTACGGTAAAATAAAAGTCCTATTCTTTCTACACATAGATGATGTAATATATATATAATGATAATTATGATTTTTTTTTCTATATGGATATGCATTAAAGTTCTCAGGAAACACAGTGTAAAATATTTGTATGATACCAAACTAGAACTTTCCATTAAAAATTCAGTAAAGTGTGAATGAAAGACATTTTCGGACAGATTCAGGATTATTCAACCCTTCAAGAAAACGATCATAGTAGGCTTCTCTCTAGGTTAGTTTTCATTCACTAGTTTGGTTTTGCTTACTAGCATGCTCAGACCTAAAGAGAAAGTCTATGTGCAAATACAGAGTTTTGTCTGAGGGGCTGTACAGCTTATTAAAGCTTAAATACCAATTTAAATGTAAAAGGGGAGGAATTCTCATCTTTGTTTTCCCTAATAATAATTTGGTTATTTGGTTATAATAATAGCAGTCATAGTTTTAGGTTCCCTGGGCTTTAAAACAGTGTGATCTATCAATTCTTGTTAAAATCAGGGCACTTTAAATACATCAAACTATGTGGCACTCTTTGCTATAAAGTTATGCATTCTACACTTTTATATTTATACTAACATATTATACCTTAAAGTGCTGCAAATAGTCTAGTGAAAAATCCTTTCACATATGCTGTCATGTTTCTTCAATGATTTTCCTGTAGTCATACAACAGGTAACGCAGACGTGGTGATTGTGGGTGGAGATCTGAACATGCACCCTAAAGACTTGGGGAACCGTCTCATCCGAGCTCACACAGGCCTTCGAGACTGCTACCTGGACACTAACATGTTTGAAGTGAGTCACACTCACTCCTAACTCCTATTCATATGGATCTAATCCTGAACTTCACAGTCTCTTCCAATTCCAGGACTAGTTTTCATCTACTCCCGAGTTAGGGATGACTCCATATTAGGTATTAGACCCAGATTCCTCTAATAGATGTTTGTTTATACCTGTGAGGTGTAACATGACATCTTCTAGTATAAGTTGTGTAATGGTTCCAAATGTACTCAATCCTGAAAATCCTGTGAGCTGAAAGATATACTGAGCATGTTTTGCAAAATAATAAATAAAATGAAATACTGTGGTGTCTGTGTAGAAGAAGAACTAGGAGATGCCATCACTGATTTCAATGGAAACCCTGTTATTGATCAGCACAAACAACAACAGGACTGACTGATGGGGAAATGATAACTAACACACACAGCACCAGGACAGTAAGGTTAACTAAAGTATACACACAAATAAGGTTGGTGGAGAGGCACATGGCATGCTGGGAATCCTCACTGCTCCTCTCTGTTCTCCCATTGGCTCAAAGCCTGAGTACGTGGCATAAAAATATAAAAACAAGGAATAAAAATAGAAGATACATAGACAGATTCATTAAATCCACCAATAATGTCATTTGTTGTAGGAGCCACGACTTGCTAACAATGCATGCCCCAAGCAGGGAACTCATATTCTGTAATGGGTTCCTTTTGTTTTCTTTTTCATAACTGCGAATCTTTGCCCCTCGGGTTTGGTGCATTTTACAATTTATTCAGTCAGTCTTGGCTAAAGAAAAGAACAGCTCTCAAGCATCAGTGGGTGATCTATTCCATGTGCAGGTGCAGGTCGCCTTCTAATGTTAGAGTTCTGCATATTCTCATTCAGGCAAACCCCAAACTGGAATGACGTCCTTCACAAGCAGGTTGCTATTCTAAATCTAGTAGGAAATGCTTTGACTCAGTATTCAAAACTGAATTAAAGCAGTCTGCATGAGCTGAACTACGTGCATGTGTCATTTAATTTACCACTGGAGACAAAATATCACTTGTTCTCTTCATGCTTCAATATTTGGCAGTTCTTGTTATAAGGAGGTTGGTGGCCTGAAACATTTACATTCCTTACTCCAGGGGCACATTTAATGTTATAAAAATTTTAACTATAAAATGTAATATAAATTCTTTATTTTAAATGTGTTAACAAGCAGTGGGGAGCAGCGATACAAAATATGTAGGGGGATATGCTCCCATCACCACCACAGTGGTTCCTACTCTCAGGTAGAAAACACAGTTCTAATGAAGCAGGGTAAAAGTCAACATATGTGAAGGCTTAAATTATGTTGTTGCAAAAAAACTCACATAAGAAATTTAAAACATTTGTTTTCAAACTTTTTACATGTCTTCTTAAGGAAATATAAGTTAATAATAAACTTACTGAACATTCAGTTACTGAAGGAAAACAAATATAAATAAGCTTCATGACTTGGATTGTGATATACAATATAGTCACACTGTGTGTATTTCCACTGGAAAAGCAACTTTTGATGTAAATGTTTCTGAAACACAGGAAACATTTTTTGGAAAACAATCTCAGCAGTTTTTCACCATTTTTTAATCAAAAGGGATAAGAGAATATACAAATGAGAAGACTAAGGAGAACCTGTGAACAAGATATTTGGGGGATTTTCTGCTTTTATACCTGCTATTCTTTGCCACATAGATTATAGTTTTATGTTTACTGAAGATATGTATTGTTATATAGACGCTGTACTTGATTTTGCACCATAGACAACAGAGAGTAAATACTTACATACTGAAAAACTAATTAATACTAGAATAAATTGAGACTACATTTAGTCAGTGCTTACTTCTGTTAGAATGATGGCCAAAGCAGCAGGACTTAGCAAACATTCAACCACATAACAGTGTGGTAAAGGTGAGCTGCAATGCTGCATCAGCCCAGAACTGATATTAGAAACAATAAACTATAATTACAGTTTTATTAAACTAAAGGACAAGTTGTTTAGACTCACAGGGGTGGAATTTAGCAATATAAAGTTGTGTCATGCATTTTACAGGGCTGTGAAGAAGGCATTACTCTAATAGCTGACAACCACTTCACTAAAAAACAGGACCTTATTCCCTTTGAGAAAGGCATCAGGATTGACTATATACTCATCAAGGTGAAGCTGGCTTATTTATCTTCAGCATGAAGATATTAAACTCCAGTGCATCTGTGTTAATTCCATAGTTAAATGTGTGTATCCTTCTCCGTCCTGTCTTCTGTGTAGGGCTCAGGAAGTGTAAACGTTAGATGTGAGTCTATGTCTACAACCAAGGGCTCTGTGCCTGATAAACCCTTCCCCTATTCAGACCACGAGGCTCTCACCACAGAGCTGGTCATATTGTGTTCAGAGGGAACTGCCTCGTGCA
Source organism: Electrophorus electricus (assembly GCF_041902795.1). Classification (NCBI taxonomy): domain Eukaryota; kingdom Metazoa; phylum Chordata; class Actinopteri; order Gymnotiformes; family Gymnotidae; genus Electrophorus; species Electrophorus electricus. The sequence continues at coordinate 14,904,800 of NC_137520.1, read as the reverse complement.
GTGGGAGGAACACCGCGGTCACAGGTATGCTTTTAATTTTCTGGAATTAAAGTGCCAGGAAAACTATCTGCTTTCTTATTGATAATTATTGAGCTAATCGTATGCATGTACAAGGTAGGAATAATTGGCGACTTTCTATTCTCCAAATGTACCAAAATTCTTCCTGTCTCATGGCACAGAGGAGAGGTTGGCATGCTATCTAATGGGCTTCTTTAGGAATGTCTGTTATAATAAAAAACCAAATGGTCTGTACTCACAAATAAATCACGTGAGTGATCAACAGTCACACCACCAGGCAGGCTACCAGGGGTTATCCGGATAAACACATTTTTTTCTAGACAGAATTGGTTGTTATGCGTATCAACATACTACCCCCACTAGGTGAGCCCATTTCCTTTCTTATCAACTTTGTTCATAAAGTGATCATTGAATTGATTTGTAACATGTTCTTTTACATGTACTCTCCCTAAATTCTTCATCAATCCATGATGCTTTATTAGTTCTTACTGTAAATGTTCTTAATCACACATGGTGATCAGCCACAGAAAGAAATAGTTCAGTAAATAACCAGAGGGCATTTTCCACGTCATTTCCTGCCCACACCTGGTCCTATGCAATATTCTCTATGTCTCTAGTAAAATCATTTTCACAAAACATATGACCCTTAATACCATACTTTGGGTCTGGCATTTGGAGTTGTGGTTTTTCTTGCTATAGCCACCTTATGATCACTGAACCCCACAGGGATTAAAGCTGCTTTAAAGTATAATTCCCTGTTGTTAGTCTACATCGTTACGACAAAAGAGGAAGCACAGATGCAAGCTGGCTAAAAAGCAAACAAAGGTCATAGTGCTGGCAGTAAAACACAGGATGCTGGGATATAGCAGAGTAGTGTATCATTTGGGGTGTCTGGTACACGCAGCAGCGAGAAACAATGCGCAGCACTGGGTGAGCATTCCTGTGGACTTAAATAAAGTAGAAACAAAATGGCAACCAAGGGACAGGTAATGGCAATCAATAATCAAGTGAATTGGGAAGGGGGAAGGTGCAGCTGTGTGTGTGTGTGTGTGTGTGTGTGTGTGTGTGTGTGTGTGTGTGTGTGTGTGTGTGTGTGTGTGTGTGTGTTTCTGTGTGTGTGGGTATGTTCCTCAGGCTGGGTGTCAGGCACACTATGACAAAGATGTTTGTCCAGCATGGGCACTCTAGTGGATTTATTCACTATCCGAATTACCGATGAGTACTGTACCATTCAACCTTTTCCTCTGTGGGTATGAATCTGTCAGCCAGTTTATAGTAAAGTCACCAAGGACAAACATTTTTTTAACGATATCTGGTTCTTTCATCAGCACGGAACATAATTCTGCATACACTTCGGGGACCTCCAGATGCAACCAAAAAATTAATTTATAGTGAACAAGAAGGACCTCCAGCCAAAAAGCCTCATTACTAGGAACCATCAGGTCCAGACTAACCTTAGTGGGAAAATGCATTTGTATATATATTGCTTTTCCCCAGTTCATGTCAACTAATAAAGAACACTGGGGTTTTTTGTTGATTGGGAGCCTTCTCTCCATTTATTGGGAGTCTTCTCTCCAGTCAGTCATTGCTCTTTGGCATAGTTATGATAGCATAATTCCCTCTCTTAACTCTTCTCCTTCCCACTCACTCAGAAAAGCCTTCACTGGTGTAAACTAAGTTGTTCTTTAAGTTCTTGCTCTGGCCAAGATTGTCTTTTTGTCCTTAATCATCACTGATCTTGGCCTTTCATTGCCACCTCAGAACCTTCCATTCCTATGACTTCTCTGAATCCATCTTAAGTTTTGTGGTGAATAGTTCTTGTAATTTGGACTCTGTTTCAGCCCAGGTTTCATCTGCTGTATCTGGTCCAAGTACATTAATTACAAGATTATTTCTCCTGCATTGGTTCTTTAGGTATTCCACCTGTTCATCTTTAGAGCTTGTCCTGATTTACTGTGGACCTTTGCGTCTTTAAACCATCAATGTCATTTTGAGAATAATTCATACTCACAAGTTCTTGTAACTCACCCATCCACTCTTTTGTTTACTCCAGAGTCCAGACTCTTGTTTACTCTAGGATAATTTGACTAAAACCTGAAATGCAGTCTCCTGCATATTCAGCAGATCCTCATAAAAGTTCTTCTGCTGGTCTGATAAGTCCTTAAGAGTTGTTTAATGTTGCTTAAAAAATGGAGAAGACCAAGGAACAAAAAACTTAGGAAAACTAAACTTTGCAACCTAGGATGGTAACAAAGAGTAACATAGCACCATGGGATCCATGATGTCCCAAAGAGGGAGACCATGACAGTTATTGTACCCAACCTGGATTCATTTTAGGTTACTGTAACAAACTCCCAGACACAGTTAAGTGAGGATCCAATAGTTTATTGACACTGACAGAAATTGTCTGTGGCAGATCTGAGCAGCTCTCGTCAACGCAGGGGGAGTCCGAACGAGGAGTGTCGTGGTTACCGTTCCCACTGCACATCCGTAGGTGAGAATAATCCAAGGGGCTAGGAATGAGACGTAGTCTGAGGAGAAAGCAGAGGTCAAAAGCTGGGGAATCAGGAGAAACAGAGAAACACTCGATATGCACATAGGATCGATGCTGTCACAGTTACAATCAATTTTATAGTAGTATAAGATAAGTAAAGCACATATAGAACCTACAGTTTTACAATAATGGTTTTGTTGTTGATCGTGGTGTTGGTCTTTTTATTTGTTTGTTTGTTTGTTCATTTTTAACATCAATAAACTTATGAGCCCAGAAATTCCCACCACATATTCAGCGCCTTTATGTTAACTGATTCCGTACATGGTGAAACTTAATCTCCTGTCTCTTTACAGGAGTGCCAGTTTCTGAGCAGATTAATACAACAGTGCAGGCATGTGCAGTTGTGAAGGAGGGTCTAGATCGCACCGAGGCCCTGCAGGTGAAAGCCATGCGTATGCTGGCTGCAGGTCTGCTCCTACTGCTGCTACAGTTGCTTGTCTTCTGCTCTGGTGGTTGTGCCTCTCTCTCCATGTGGTTGCTGGGAGCAGCATGTCTGGGGCTCTTGGTATCAGGAACCCTCCTCTACATATTCTTTACCATGCAACTCAAAGCCCTGCGAGAGGCTGAAGCCCAGATGAAACTGAGCTCTGCCAACCTCCAAGCCAGGCTCTCTGGGTTGAGTGGATCTGTGCCCTCTCTGTTTGACTGCTCCCCAAAACTCCAACGAGAAGAATAGTTCAATGCACACAGAGTACTGCTTCATCATCAGCTTGCTGCACCTCAGAATTGGAATCATGAATCACAGCACAGTCAGAAAACCTAGTCTAGGATCGACGGTTGAGGGATGGTTAAGTGTCTCATTCTAAGGGATCGATTAGATGTAATGGTTCTTCAGTATCTATGTATTCTTTGAAGTTCAGTACACTGGAAATCTTAACGGAAAATTACATAGAGGGCCATAGTAGTACATAATGTAGGTCACAATGAAAAGAAAGAAAGCTGCTATTTTCTTTTCTTTCATAAGTTTTTAAGTTCAATGTTGAGTGCATTCTATAACCTTTGTCTGCTCTGTAGTCTAAAAAATCTGCAGAAAAGTGCATACAGTGATTCCTTGACAATTCAGAATACTTTCTACTGAGCACAGTGGTGATTAACTGTTATTATTAGGAACATTTCAGACATTTTTAAACAATTAATTTGAATGTAATCAATAATTATAATTAAATTATTACTTTTCTAAAATGCATTTTATGATAATTTATTTAAAAAAAAACATCTGTAGTAGTATTGTGGTAATTTAACACCATGTAGTTTCTATGCAAATATGACAATAAGCAATGCAAAAATAACTGAATAAATATATAAAAATCAGGACATACAGGTTTTAATCCCATGAAAAGATTACAACAATTCCAAATTAAAATATAAATCTAGCTACTATTTACTTGAATTTGTCATTTTGAAAGAAATGAACATGTTATTTTCATTTTAATTCACATAATCATTTTTGCAGTAAAGATAATGTGAAATCTTAACGGAGGTCCAATAGATGGGGCTTAGCCTTTAATACAATAACTAGCTGTGTAATAAAGGTGTGATATCAAAACACTGGTTCTTGAGACATTGTATAAAACATGTGCAGCAACTGTAAATGCTATCAGGTATGGACATTCTACAGAAACTAAACTACTGACCAAGAAAAGAGGAGAACAGACTCACAGAGAGGAGAACAGACTCACAGAGAGGAGAACAGACTCACAAAGAGGAGAACAAACTCACAAAGCAGATAAACTGCATGAAACAGAAAACGGCAGCCAAGAACATGACGCATGACACACAAAGAACCACTGCTTCACAGTGCTCTAAAAACAGCTCAAAGCCGCTTCAGAGATCTTGTGCTAAACACCTTTTTTTCTGGGTTGATTAAGAAGATGTGTTCTGATTTTTTATTCATTTGAATATGTAAGCGCTAATCTTGAATAAAATGTTTATTCAAAATAACATCTTCACTATTTGTGTTATGTGTTATTTGCTTTTAGTTCTGGTGGTGTTGACAGCAAGCTAATTTAGAATGATGATAAAATGCTGAAAAAAATAATAAAAATGAGAGTTTGCATCAAACTGTATCTCCGCAGTTGAAAAGGATCTATGAGGATGTGCATATTCCACTATTTTTTTTAAAAATACGGGGCAGGTGAGTCTTGAAAAGAAGTGTCCCTTTACCGCTCACGGCTTCCCTATTTCAATGGCCCCATGAAGGAGGAATCTGACCCTTCACTTCTATTGAAAAGGAAAAAAAAGAAGGGTAAAAAAACCATCCTCCAGATTGGCTTTATTTGTCCCTGCTCGGAGGAGGATTCTCCTGGGGACCTGGGGGTCGAGCTGTCCTCCCTGAACCACTGTGGAGAAAACTATGCTGGATTACACAATGACTTCTGCAACCCTTTTTCAGATAAATTCTGACCGCTTAGCTGTTCTCCATCTGGAGATTGAGGAGCCTTCTCTCGGTCTGGTTTCAGACACTGAGCAGTCAGCTGATTCCTGCATAGAGGTGGAGGCATCACCTGCACTCAAATTCACAGCAGGTGCACTCCGATCCAGACCCCGCTCCCTCACAAGACCTCCAAGAATGTGGAGGTGTCATCCAGTGCGTGCTGCTCCTTAGTCTGCGCAGAAACCTGGTCTCAGATCAGTCACATAACGTTACCGAACCATAGAAGCAGCTCTACTGAACAGCTGATGCAGTCCGACTCTCTTGCAGTTTTTTGCTTCATGTGTTGAAGCACATCTGATACAGTGCGATAACTGGTACTATCTGGCTGATTCAATGACAAAGGAAGTCACTTTGCTTAAATAAGGGATCATACGTCAAATGCTAACCTTAGTCAGCCACGTCCTTTACATAAACGTTAATGTTAACCATAGCGTACAGTTTTCAACATGGAATTGATAATATCCAAACTGTCTGTATACATTACATTCACCCTCCTAATACACAAATGAGTGGCAGCTTGTGACAGAAAGAGGTGCATAAAGGACATTTCCACCTGAATGACAGGGGTAAGTAAAACATGCTTTACACTGGCACGCCCTGGAAGATGAGTGGCTGTCACAGTTGACACTGTGGATGGGTGTTACTTTCTTCTTCTACACTACCAGCTTTGAACTTTTTGTTGATATGTTCAAAATGTTGCATATTCACCAAGGTCCTCACCTTACCACCCGTACACTGGCCAGTAACAAAGTAAGAAACCTTACTATTTAGAATTTAGCTGGGTGTTCTGAGCAGATATTATATTCCTACACAATACTTAAATTTCTACACAGTAGGAACCATAATAGGAAAATTATTGTTTATTTCAAAGGTTTTGTGCAGCTTTCACCAGGTAAAACACTATCAGTGAGCTTAAGGATAGTTGGCTTTACATTGGTTTTAGCATTTAACATAGCCTTCAATATTTGACTTATACTTTGATGTTCCCTAAACTAAGGTTTAGTTTCACTTTGTTCTTTAACTGTTTTTTTCTCGCATTAACCTGATCTGTAAACTGGAATGGGAAGTGACCACAGTGCCTGCAGTGAACACTGATGAGCACAAGTTCCAGTTGTGCATTTTTGTGTTACCATAGATGTAAATATATAAATATATCAGGTTATACACACCAAAAAGAACATCAAAGGGACACAAATCTACAATGAGGATTCCACTACGATTAGGTATTTCCCTCGTGCAGTGACATCACGACATATGTCTGACAGCAGCCAAATGGAAAACCAGCAAAGAAGAGAAGACTGTGCTGTAGACCATGGATTTGTAAGTTCCTCTGCATCTGACGTGGAGGATGAGTCTGTCCATATCTCACAGGATGCCTTAAAGTGTCATTGCTGCTATGAAGTCATGGTGGATCCCACCACACTGAACTGCGGCCATAGCTTCTGTCGCCATTGTATCGCTCTGTGGTTGCAAGCTTCACACACAATGGAGTGTCCTGGGTGTTGCGAGTTCTTTCAAAACTTTCCAAAAATAAACATTTCATTAAGGTAAGATGGAAGACAAAATAATTTTTATGTGTTGTGTGCTACTGTTTGCCACATATCCTGTGAAACGAGGGGATACTTAATGCACCCACACCTCATGCAACTCACTAGGGGCCAGAGAGCACTCTTGGAGTGGTGTAATTGCAACAGATAGCAGTGTAATCCCAATGTAGTACTGTACATTTTCCATACTGTAACCCTAGCCCTAATACGAAGGTAAGACTTTGTTCTTTGCAGGGATCTTGTGGAAATGCATTTCTCTGATGATGTTACAAGGTGAGGGAAAGTCATGCTGGATGATCCAAGAATTGTGCACTCTCTGCAGGCCTTCCAGGCCCACCCGCGTAATGCCAGCTGCAGAGCCATCCCTCTGCCTGTTCGTTGGCATCCATGGCTGGGTGTGGGTGGCTTCTTCACTGGCATCCTCATCACGCTCCCCTTTGTCACTGTGAGTTACGAACCTGTGCTGACACATCTGCAGCAGACCCATGAACAAAGCCCAGGCGTCCTTTTAGTGGACCAGCATCAGTTCAGTCATGCAGTCAACAGCTGTAGAATATATAAATTGTATGAAATTACAATGGGACACAACGTACTAACACTTCTCAAGTTACCCACCACCACAGAGAGCTGCGCACTGCACACTGTCAAGCCCCCCTGTGGGATGAACACTTACCAATGAAAACAAGAATGAATTATATTGATGAAGATCAGGTTACTTGTGGTTAAGCTTTGAATAAAAGCCTGAAATGCTGTATTGGAGGAATATGAAATTTCAGTAGAGGTTATTAGCTCAGGTGCATCGATGCTGAGAATTCACAAATAACCCCATTTCAGAGTCACTGCTGCACTCAGAGTAGTCAGCTGCCTCAATAACATCTGCTCATGAGTGTACCTGTTGTCATAAACTAACCAATAATGAACAGGTTAGGCTGTTGCTGGCATGGTACATGACGTTGGATAGATTGCATTCAGTAATAGAGCAGCTATTACATATAAAATAGGTGTACCAAATAAAATAGTGAGTGGATGCTGGTACAAGCTGGGTGACCCTAATAAAGGAGGGTGCTAAGTGTGTATAATACATATGTAATATGTGTCTAACAAGGATAAAACTGTGTGTGTGTGCATGTGTGTGTGTGTGTGTGTGTGTGTGTGTGCGTGTGTGTGTATATGTGCATGTGTTTGTGTGTGTATATGCGTGTGTATGTGTGTGTGTGTGTGTGTGTGTTTATGTGTGTATATGTGCATGTGTGTGTGTGTGTGTGTGTGTCTATATCCTAGGTAGTGTTTTTGATGTATCACTGAAGCTGTAGGGACTCAGAGGCACAGCTGCTGGTGAAGAAGCCCCTGCTAGAGTGGACAGTGAGGGATCTGGCCATATGGATGGAGGATCTTGGTCCTTGGACTTTCTCGTACAGAGGCATCTTCCTCAAGGAACAGGTCAACGGCAGGTATGGCACAAACATGCTACACAGTGGAGCATTTTAAATGGTCCTGATTTGGTAAACAGTTTTTACAAAATGTCACCTTTTTAAAACACAGTTAGAGAATTTAGCCCACCTGATGCTGTGCACCATTTGTGTTAGCCACTCTCCATTCTCTTCATCAGTGGTGTGTGTGTGTGTGTGTGTGTGTGTGTGTGTGTGTGTGTGTGTGTGTGTGTGTGTGTGTGTGTGTGTGTTTTAGGCTGCTGAATGCTCTAGGAGAAGGATTTGTCAAAGCCTCCCTACAGTATAGGGAAGCAGCTTCACAGGCATGCAATGCAGAAGGTAGTACATGCTCTGCAGGCACTGGCCTAGAAACACCCTCACCCTCTGGGAATACAAGGTACATAAACCCATCCTGTACTGCTTACTGCTGTATGTATAACAAGCCTTAAGTCCCCTCAGAAATGGGGAAAGCCTTAAACACTTTTGGGCAACTTTCCTGCCCATCATTGAGCTTCCAATCATTGCCAGAATTTTGCTATGAGATACGCATAACTACCACAGTGTTGATATTCACACTAATTTAAAAAATGCTGCTCTTATGAAATTTGATGAGTCATACTTTCAGTTGAGCTGGGAGCAGAAAATCCCTGTGCTTGTTAACACTGTATATGCAATGCCTTGTCACATGACATCCCAGTACTATTTTCCTGTGTATGTTTCTCAGTGACCTCAAACCGAATGCCACTGCTGGGCTTTCTGGGTTAGGACAGATTCAGGCACGTTACCTCCTCTGGCCTCTGGTCTTGGGTTCTGGAAGCGTATGGGCTTTTAAAATTCATGGCTGTAAAGTGTCCTCATATACCTATCAGTCAAATATGTGTGATTGTTTGTAACACACACACACACACAAACACACACACATACACATACACACACATACACATATATAATTCTACATTGCCTTTCCTGAAGCCAGTAAATGAGAAGAAGTCTTTTTTCCTTCTCTTAGGCCTGATCCACTCCCCATGCTTCACTATCCTCTACATGTATTTCTTTGATTACCATGTCTCTTTCTTGCCCTTCATCTACATATGCTGTCCCGCACAGTGGACAAATATATCAGAAGAAGGCCTTTCATTAAAGAGCCTGGTAGGAGGAGTGGGCATGTGTGTGTGTGTGTGTGCCAGATAGACTGGTGTGACCTGTTTGCCCTCAGTAGCTTTCAGATTCTCACTCTGTGGATCCCTCTTCCTGGTGTGGCAGCAGGAGACCCTGAGCACGATGCAGTGGCTGTGGTTTCTGGTGAAGCTGTGTCTCCTTCCTTATTAGCTGCTGGCTGACTTTGTGTGGGATTGGCTTGAACTTCATTACTGGATATCACGCATCATCATCTTAAGCGCCTTCCTGGTAACCTTGCAAGAAGGTTCAATATTACAATCCCACTGGAGGAGAATTAACATCAGGTAACAGCTGAGACGTTCTATTGCTCATGTTTTCTTGTCATCCAGTGTTGTCATACTACACACAGTCCTTCTCTGTGTCACGGGATGACAGCAACAGTCCAGGAGGACAAATACAACACACATTTCCTGTGAGATCTGCCAGTTGGCCTTGATTCTAGGCACCAGGGTGGATCTTAGATTAAGCTGAGTCCCTGGGTGTTTTATCCTTAATTTAACATTTGAACAGAAGGTAAGAGAGTGATGCACAAGCAATGCACATGTAGAACCACAGCCTGTAACCCTGTGGTGTGTCCTATTACATGTTTTGAAATTATGAGATGACTACATTTGGTAGAAAGAGCAAAAGTATTTCAAATACTTTTTGTAAGGGATGATATTTTAATATTCCATTCTAGGGAAATTTGAACTTCCATTGGGAAGCTAATTATCATGATTAAATAAATAACTTTTCAGGATTTCCTGATGAGTATCCAGGTGAGCTTCTGTTTTGCACAGTTTAAATTTGAGCAAATTAGCTGGAATTATAAATAAAAATAAGTGTTCTAAGAGTAGCATTTGTGCTTTAGATATACAAGAAACTACCTTAAGCAGCTAAAGAGAGCATTCTCCCATACAGATTAAAATGTGCTTAGAAATGATTTTTTTTACTCAGTGATTCATCTCCTGAAGCACTTGATAATTATCTTAATGAGCCAAGTGGGTGTTAAAACAGTGGAAAAAAACTTGAGCAGTGCTACAAATGTCAAAGTGTACAGTCAGTCATCCTCCATTTATTTATGTATAATATGTGATCTCCAGTGATTTCACTAGTTTGACAAGATTGTCTCTGTTGCACAGCTTTATGTAAAGAGCTTTTTTTTAATTATAACTCTGATGTCATACAGGCTAATTTGCACATTCTGCACGGGATCGTTCTGCTGGGTCCTTTGGACTCTGTTGTGGAAGCTGATGCCTCAGTTTGTGTGCGACTGCCTGTTCTACTGGACACTCTACTGCATCTCTATCATCAACACAGTCAATCTCATGAGATTTGTATGTCCATATATATTCCATGGACCATAGCATATGCACACATATGCACACATGCATGCACAGACATGCACACACACGCTATAGAAAAACAAAATTTCCAAATATTATTTCCAAAAATCTTTTTTCTTTTAGCATGAATGTTTTCATAACACAGATTAATTAATTTTAGGTCACCATTTTTTAATTTGACCAAGGCATGTGAAAATTCACATAGAACCTTGGCCTACTCTGCCTGGAAGAGCAATTATTTCTCACTCATTCATAGAGTAGACTACACATAAGTGTAAAAAAAATGTAGCATGACTATTTACTGGCAAAAGGGCAAACTGTATGATAATTTATTTATTCTTTAATGATCTGAATCATGTATTAATTTATAGTAATTTATAATGATTACAAAGAGTACAACAGTATTTCTATAGTTCTGACAACAATATGCCATAATAATTACCCAGTATTCTGTTGTTATGGTGTGATTTTGCTCACACAGTTGTGAATACCTGTAAATTGAGATTTGTAAATAACTAATACTGGACGCAACATAACTGTGTGAATGTTGGAATGGCAAGAGTTCATGGTATTTGCGTAGAAAGATATGATTTGTTTTCCCCTTTGTTCTATTTTTGTTTTGTAATCATTTATTTAAATTCTGATTGTGGTGAATAAATATTTCATTACTTTTATTATTTATAAAAAGAGTGATTATTATGTAAACATGTAAACCTCACTCTGATATAGCCTGTCAGATTTTAACATTTTAAGGGGTTGAACAGAAATCTTTGATCATAATTTTATTTTTCAGTAATGCAGCACTGACTCATAGGGGACTATCACGGTAATACATGGGAGGCTGTGCTTTGGCTTTTCCAGATGTCTATCTTATGGATCCCACATGTGCCATGTGGCCATCCAGCTCTGCAATGGCGCCACCCACTGGTAACTACACACACCTGCAACCCTTGGACACTGTAATGGAACATAGTAACATAAACTTGGTAACATAGTAACTGCGGTGAAGACCACTATATGAGTTATAACTGCAGGATCTGGTATGACTTATCATTGCATTCAACCCAATCTGTTGACCAGAACAACAATTTAGAGGCCATGGATCAATCAATCGGTTAACAGATTGGGTAATCTAACAAGGTGTGTGCGAGGGAAAATGCTTAATGCTTGCTTAAAAGAAGAATTAAGAAATATGTGACCTTTGCCCTTGTCTTGACCAGTCTGCAAGAAAGGCAAATAGAGAAGTGATGGAGTATGATAGTTATCACTTAACTGTTGCTGGGCAGGGGTGCAGCAGCAGGGAGTAACAACTTGTTTTTAGCAGGAAAGAATGTTCAAGGACGGTTGAGATGCCTGGCACCTGGATTCATGAGATTAGAGCATGAGAGAACAACGGGGAATGGTGGGGGTATATGAACTCATGTTAGAGAGAAGTTTGAGGCTCCTCTCCCTTAGTGCATAAGGGAAAGAACCAATAAAGCTCGCTCATCTGCATATATGGCTCAAGTCCTATTGATTTTTCCTCCAGTGTGTCACCCTAAGCTCACACAAGCAGCAATGCTCTAGCTGATAGTTATATGAAGGCTGATATATTGGAGTATAGTGGTGAAAGTTATGACAGCAGTGCAATCTGTGATAGTTTGTCAAAAACACACAGCTTTTTTTTCTTTTTTTTAAAAAGCACATGAGAGCACCACCAACCTGATGATTTGAAATGTCCTATAGCAGGGTCATCAGAAATGATGTGCAGATGCTATGAACAGGCAAAATGACAAATCTACACTTAACTACTGTACAATAAACATAACTAATTAATCACTAAGTGTATTATATTAAATTATTGAGAGACAATTACTGCCTTTGGTTCACTGACTGTTGGCCAGACTGTGGTGTGAACCCTTGCTTGTGTGTCACAGTTGTGTTAGCAGTTTTCTAATTCCTGGAACCATTCTCTCTGTCCTGCTTCAATCCCGCCTTGTCTTTATATCATGTTGTAATCCTAGGTGTTTTGTCCCTTTTTCTTTATTTTATTTATCTATCTATCTATCTATCTATCTATCTATCTATCTATCTATCTATCTATCTATCTATCTATCTATCTATCTATCTATCTATCTATTTATTTATTTATTTATTTATTGGGGGGATGATATAATTATGTATGATGTCCTTTTTTTGCCCCTGGATACTGGATTTGCCATTTATCTAAGAATTTATCTTGGTGAGTGTGCATGTAAGTAACAGAAAGTGAGTACTGACACAACTATTTCCTACAGAGTGCTCAGAAAGCAGAATAAACATAAACAAAAATAAAGTAAATCAAAAGGCTATTTTATACTTCATGTATAGCATAAAAGATAAAGATAAAAATATAAAATAAAATAGAAAAGAGAAAGATGTTGTGGAGATATACTGGGAAAGAGTGGGAAACAGGATGCAGGAGGGAGAAGTAGCACAGAGCTCTCCTTTAATCCCTTTGAATGGGATATAAAAACCACCAGAAACAGGGTCTGATGTGATCTCTTCTTTTACATGACCTTTTCAGAAAACTAGCACTTATTTTTTTCTCCAAGTTGAGCTCTGTGTGGGATGTCTCTCCCTCTGTGTACCCTGTGGACTTAGTTCAATGCACAAACTGTAAAACACATGGCTGCCGTTAGTCAATTAGATTCCTATATTTTCTCTTGTGGTCTCAAAGTGCATGGGCCCCAATAATTGCTGCGTCAACATATCTTTTATATCATTATGAATTTGATATCTTTATTATTCACATTTAATTATGAGTTAGTAATTATAATTATTATTGTTGTTGATGCTGTTGCAGTTGTTATACTGAGAATTAATAACGCCTAGTATTTTGCACCATGCTGATGCACCTGTAGGACTGGCTTCTCTTGTGCTGATTGGCTGTCTCTCACGTGGGGGCGGGTCCTGGAGAGTTGCGTCAGCTAGACCTGCTTTCCGTCCGTGACGGGTCACCCTTAATAATATTGGAGCATGTGCTCTGCAGATCTGAGCTGATGCAGGAATCCCCGCCTTTGCTAATTGGTTTACGGGATTTAGTTAGTTAATTTGGGTCTAGAATTTATTGAGAAGAAAGTTAAAGCATATGTATCCGAGGCATATTCTATAAACAATTTTGAGAAAAACCAGGCAGTGCTGTCAGCCTTCCTATTAAGATAACCGATTTCTGATTATGAAAATGGATCAGACTAGTGCACTATAAATATAGTGGCTAGTGTAGTGCCTCCACGGGCCCTTATTTTTCACAAACTCAAACCTAGTGCTGAGCAGTAAATTAACCTCATGACAGGTACTCCTGATTATCTGTTATAACGTATATCTATGGATTAGCAACCTCTAGATATGCTTTATAGATGTACATAGTTCAAATGTTTATGTTTACAACTCACCCAAATAGTTATAAATAATTTTAAAAATCTGTTATTTGCTTATACACCACAAAATTGGATATTATTTTGCACTGATTGGATCTTAGCTTTCTTTACCAGAATAATGAATGGGTACCTTGACAAAAATCTGATCGTAGACTTGTATATTGCCAGACGTTTTTAAACAAACCCAGTTGTTATTTCTGACTTCACTTGGGCAGTAAGGACCAACCGAGCCGGTCCCGGAACATCGACGACTCGATGGATGCAATGGAAGTCGCACCGTTTAGACCATGGGAAGACTTTTTCCCTGGAGCTGATCGCTTCGCCAAACCAGATATGTCAGACTTAGCTAAATGGAATAACAGAGTAATAAGCAATTTGCTGTACTTTCAGACAAATTATTTTACGGTGGCTGTTGTGCTCTTCCTGATTGTCGGGTAGGTATTTAGCTAACGCCATCTAAGTTCGCTAGCCAGTTCCAGTAACTTTATTGTGTAACTTGACTGCTTAACCTACCGTAGTACAGGTTGTGGTTGTGTATGTTTAAGATACAGTATTTTAATTGTCTAGCTGGTCCGTTGTGGATAAATCCCGCGTTCATCGTAACCCGATAGTTAGCCGTGTGATGTACTTAGCTAAGATAACTAGCTAGATGTCATAAACTAATGAGAAATCTCCCCAAACCTGCTTATCGCGTAGCGTTACCACCGTCGTATAACCAGCTACTGTGTAAATGAGTACGACAGTCCGGCTAGTGTAGGATGTCGTGTGCTGTGGAATTTCTAGAGCAAAGTTTAGCACGTATTTAGAAACCATCATCGGGTCTGCTAGGTTTTGTGCTGCAGACTTCGTTAAGATGGTTAATGAAGGGTTACGCCCAGATGGAAAGAAATATCACACACATTTATTATTTGTATGCGTATAGCCTAATAACCACTTTGTGACTTTTAGTGTTTGCTATTTATAAAGTGTATGATAGATCATAGACTAGAGTTATGTAGACCGATATTTATTAAGCTTTAATGGCTATCTTGGCTAACAGGCCGGAAACGTCGCAGCTGCCCGGACCAGTAGTCAATCGGACTATGTAATCAATAGTCCAAATGACAACTCGGCAGTAATGGTGAATTGTCATCAGCAAGTACCCCACTAACCCTTAAATGTGTAATTATATCACAAGGAATTGTGCGTTCATAATGCAAAGTATTAGCATCGCAGTACCTTTGTCATGTACAGACACGTAGACATGCTTCTCACATTAGAGAATTGGTGTTCGTTTTTTTATCGTCATTTGAGGTGAATATCATCTAAATACATTTTTCGACATGTCTTTTTTGCTCTTGTTATTGGTTGTTGCAGGTTTATGAACCCAGTGGGAATGTTGCTTGGTGGCACAGTGGTCACCGTGGTCTTTATGGGCTTAGTGTGGGCTGGAGAGAACAAAGCTGTGGTCAAGAACTTCAAGAAGAAGAACCCTGCTCTCTTTCTTATTGTTGTCATGGCAACCAGCTACTTCCTGCTCTCTCTCTGTGGAGGGGTGATGGTGTTTATCTTTGGCATCACATTCCCTTTGCTCTGTGAGTACTAAATTCATTGGCGGCAGCAAAACTGAAGTCATTTTGATACAGTACCTGGTCACAAAGTTTTCAGATGTAAGAAAATAAAAATATGCAAATTATTTTTATATTTTTAATTTTTATAATATTACATTCAAAGTATTCAAGGATAATCACAAGCTAGCAGCATAGCTGTAATAAAGTTGTGAAACACAGCACACATTGAGATTTATGTTGACGTAGATGGTGGTAAATATAAGGTAAGATAGCTGGCTGGTGTATCTCCTTGTTAGTGGTACAAGGAGGCGTAACTAAATAAATGCTATATGTTTAGCATTAATCTCAACATATTATCCAGTGACAAGTTAGTGACAAGCTGACAGTTCAGCAGTATTTACAGTCTTGCTGTGTATCCTTTAGCAGTTTTTGGAGGTCAGTAGGGTAGTCAACAATTCTTGGACATTACCTTCACCATCTATGTCATCATTATTTGGCATGTTTGTTGCACAAACCTTGGAAACTGGCCTTTTATTGCATTTTGAGTTATTGTTGTTTTCTTTACAGAGTTTCTTTACTACTGTTTTGTTATGCAGTTTGCTTCAATGGTTTAAATAATAAATCTGGGTCATTAGTTGTTGTTTACCCTTTAAAACCAGCTTCCATAACCAAAAGATAGCCTACAAGATGAAAGGCCCATATAGTGAAGCTTCTTCACTTTCCCTGGTGAAATGTTGCAAAGTTGAGCCACATTCGTGATCATGGGTTACTTTCAGCTAACATCCTCAGGTCATGGATTAAAGAACCTGTACTGTTGTAAGACAGGGTGGGTATTTCACATCACTGTTTGAAAACAGAATGTGTAGCTTTGAATGTTTAGAATGGGTGGAATGGCTGCTGAGTTAAGGCATGGAATGCTGCTGATTTTTTTTTTACAGTATTTATGGTATATTTTTCTATTTTTAGGACTCGCTGACATTTGGCAATGGCTCAACTTAAAATGAAACTTCATGCTCTGTGTTAAAGGCACAGAATTTAGTGAGCTGATACTAGGCTCTGGAAATATTTTCATTCTCTCTGCCCTGCAGAGCTGTTAAACCAAAAATGTTAACATACCTAAAGTAGAATAAGACAATGGCAATGAATAACCACAAGTCAATGTGTTGATGCTTTTGTTTATTAGTAGTAGTGAAAGCATTTTTAACAGAATCGTTAGATGCACTATTAAGTTTTATTTAATCATAGATCTTTTGATCTTTGTGTATTGTAAATCCTGGATAATTAATTGATAGAGTTATCTTTTTTTTAGTGATCCTGATACATGCCTCTCTGCGACTACGTAGCATGAAGAACAAGTTGGAGAATAAGATTGAGGGTGCAGGGCTGAAGAGGACACCTATGGGAGTAATCTTAGATCTGCTAGACCAGCAAGAGGAGAAGATCAACAAGATCCAGGATTTCATTGAGAGCAAGCTTAAGGAATGAGCCTGGTGATTATCAGTATGCACAAAGTCCTAATTAGGATTATGTTCATTCCTCCCCTCCCAGTTATAACCAATATATTGTGTGACAAAGGGTCCTGTAACAAAACAAGAAAGTAATGTCTTCCAAAGGTTCTTTGGTTTTTCCCAACTATGTTACAGTAGTCGTTTAAATTCTGCGTGTTATTGATTCCTACTTTAAACCACATAAGTTGTATGTACGACGTAAGAACTCTTTGGAATACTTTTTTGTTTTCTTTTGGATTTTTTATTGCTACCTTTAATAAGTTGTCATCTTACATATGGCAATCTGTCTCCTATTTTAGCATGCTGAGCTTTCTTGCAAAAGCTACTGTGCAATGCTGTTACCTTCCCTTATATATGCACCTTTGATATAACATTTTTGCACATAAGATGGGTTTTTGACTGTAAATCAATATTGTTAGAACAGTTATAGTAAACAGTCCAGTATAGAATGTGTTTTGATAAGATGGGCATAGCATTTTGAATCTTACAAAGGCCTAAAAATATGGCTTCAGTATGAAGGAAAGCACTTCAGAATGTTGCATTTTTGTTGGTATTCTGGTATCTTTTCTAGGGCATAGTAAATGTGTACTGTTTTCCTCTGTGAGTATAGCATTCTGCAGGGTCACAGTGATGCACATTTTACAGTGCTTGTTAGAAATTTACTGAAAATGTCATGGTAGAATTTGTCTATAGTTATCTGAGTCACTTTGATGAAGAGCAAAAATGCTACCTCAAATTAAACCATTGTCATAACTCCTACCCTAATGCAGGACTCCAATAAAGAAAATGCAAGCTATGTCTGCATATGATTTGATGCATACCCCTAGGATGCTGGTGTATTTACTGGCATAAGTTTGTACTATAAATCCTTCTTGACATATCACAGTAATTTACACTATACGTATATGCAGCTAATTAGTGAGGTGTTGGGCTCATTTTTATAAAAGATGCAAAGCATCACATCCTAACTATTAGAAAAAGTTAGAAGTGCTTCTCGCTTTAATATTTTAGGATGCTGTTTGTGCAGTGACAGGGGAAATTCATCCCTGTGACAGCTATGCAATGCAGACAAACATAGAGATGGACTTTGTCCATTCATGTCTATATGTTACATTTCTCCAACACATACAAATTCACACACATGCATAAAGGAAGGTATGTGTATGTTTTATCATTGTTTATTGACACTTGCTGGCAATTTCTCAAACCATTTTTGAATCAAAAATATATAAAGTTAATTATATTTATTGTTTTAAAGGCGACATGCATCTAAATTGTTTAAAACTGCTTTATAGCTTTGCCAGACTTATTTTTCACTGATGTTTACAGGAAGGATAACTTGACTGGTATGTAATCAGTAGATTAGAGAAGACTCATGCTATGTCTGTATAAGATTTTATGCACACACACATCTCATGCTATAGATAGTACCATAACTAAACATGTCTAAACTGTTTTCTTATGTTTGGAGTTACGGGATTTTGATCTTATGTAACGATACATATTCCAAGTTAAAGCATCCTATAATGAGAAATGAATAGTATGGATCGTTTGAATGTTGTAAAATAAACAATGCATACAAAATAATATGTCCGTGTTGAACAACATTCACTGAATTATCTGTAAGCCGAAGCTAAAGAGAAAAGAGTAAGATAATTTGTACACCACACGGTGTTGGTAGTGCGAGACTTGTAATTTGAAAGCTATTGGTCTCCATTTTGATAAAAGAGTTGCTTTTGCTGATTTCACGTCCTTTTAATGTCGTGGTTGGGAGGAGAGTAGAAGTGTTTCTAGGGCTTGTTACAAACGAAAATATCATGCCTCGGGTGTACATTGGACGCCTGAGTTATCATGTCCGCGAAAAGGATATACAGCGATTTTTCAGTGGATACGGAAAGCTTCTTGAAGTGGACCTAAAAAATGGGTAACTAGGCGAGCTTTACATATCACAAGAGTACAGCCTGTGCGCCATTAGCCAGCGAGCTATTTTGCTAACCTCAGACCGTAACTGCTTACGAAATATAAGATAGCATTGTCTAATTGCATTTTACCGTTTTGTTTGTAAATCTGTTAAATAAAAGTTATAGGATCGTCATTTCGGTTGGGACATGTTATGTTGACTGAGAATTTTACCTAGCCATGTGTTGGATGCCGTTAGCTTCTTATCAAATCTTAGCATAGTTAGCCTATCTGGCCTAGCTTTCGAACTATGACAACAACCGCTTTTCTTGGGCAGAAACTAGCCATCTACAAACTCCCCCGCAAGATACATAGGATATGCGGTTTTGCTGAAGGGCCAGTTTTTATCCCACGTATTCATAGCTACTTGGCTAACCTACATATTCTCTCTGTTAGCAGAAGCTAACACCCCATTTTCTCGTTTCGACCCTCGTTGTCGGAACACACGCGCTGTAGCTTAGCTAGCGCGAGCGAGCTAGCTAGTTATCTTATATAAAATGAATATGTCCAGTTTTGTTGTTGTAGCCTCGACGTTTTTAAAACTAGTAGCTATGTGGAAAATATAGCAAGATTGCCATCTAGAGTTTTTTTTAAATTTGTTTACAAAACTGTAACGACTAAGCATTTACAAACTGGCTTCGTTGGACAAGTGTTTACCTTTGTAGCTAACGGACAGCTAATTTGATATTTGCACTGCTAGCTGAAACAAATGCCCGACATCGACACTACGTTAAACAACTGGTTAAAGAATGATATCCGGGATATAATATCTGAAGGCAATGTTAAAGTCTCTTGAAAAAGTCCAAACATTATTTGTGGAGTAAATAAGAATCACAATTTATAGGTTAATATAGGTTAAAAATCCAATGAGACTTATTCTGTGATTTTCTAGGTACGGCTTTGTGGAGTTTGAGGACACTCGGGACGCCGACGATGCGGTGTATGAGCTCAATGGGAAGGAGCTTTGTGGCGAGAGGGTGATGGTAGAGCATGCGAGAGGACCGCGGCGAGACCGGGATGGATACGGCGGAGGAGGTTATTATGGAGGCGGCCGCAGTAAGTGTGTTCCGTAGTGTTGAGAAATATGTGCTTTTAATACCTGTATGTTGGGTATTTGGTCACAGTTTTGTAAACTTTTATAAAAGTTTAGAATTGGTTTAGTAATTTTAAAGCAAATTTGTGCTTCACTTTTTTATTACTAAGTACCCTGCACTCTGGAGAGATACTATGTCTGTTAGTACACAGGGAGTAAACAGCCCAACTAAAAGTTCTATTTTGTATTATCTGGCATAAAGTGTGCACAGTACTCAAACTGAGGTGCAAGAGGGTCACAGTGCTTCACAGAGCAGTGCTTTGCCTGCATGACCCATTTGTATGGCCAAGTATGCTTAACAAACATCAACACTTTAAAGGTCCTGCACAACAACCCTCTCAAATTAAATAAACAAACAACACAAATGAAGTAAAGAGAATAGTGTATCACTTCATTCACATGGTTAGTGCCTTGTTTTCCCAATGGGAAAAACAATCCTCTTTGCAAGAATAAAGCTCTTAGGAACTCAAGATCTCAGATGGATATCAAAATGCCTGGAAGACTCAACTGAATTTAAGATAGATTGTTAATCTGGTTTGTCCCAATAATTCAGTACGTGTCAATGAAACAGATTACACAACTCCCTCTTATAGTGGATAACATGGGCTGTTTTCACAGAAAATGGATTATGAATCACTTATGGTAAGAGAAGTTTGTTTAAACAAGTCTTTTAAATGGTCCAGATTATTGATAGCAAGAATTTGGCGTGTATGTTCTCATCCTAATCCAAGAGTATTAATTGGAGTTTTAAGAAGAAACTCTCTCCAGCATATATGATGATACTGACTGTCTTGAATGTTCATTTATTTTTTGATTATATACTGTTCAAGCTTTTGTTGTAGCCGAGTGGAAACATGAACGTCAGTTATTATGTATGACTGCTAAAGTTGCAATTTTATTTCCAGTTTGATTGCCACAGTGACAGAGTCCTTGATGTTTCAATTTGAAAGAGTCCAGTGGGGGCTGAGGCTGAGTCCGAGTTCGTTGTGGCTAAGATGACTACCTGACCGGTTTGGCCTTGGCCTTCACCTTACAATGTGTGTGTGACCTTTGCCCCTTGATGCTTTGGCTGACCTAACCGGAAGCCAAGATGACAGCAGCCTTTTGCCAATAGACCAGGGGTGATGGTGAGGAATGTTAGTTATTATGTTGTCGATATGGAAAGCCTCTAGCCAAAGATGTAAAAGCAATCTCTGAACGGGAGGCATTCGGTTAGGCATACTGTTCAATGTGGTCAGTGATTTACATACAAGGGAGAAACATGTTTTAACCTGTTTTTGTTTGAATGTATTTTCATATATTTTCCATACACAAAATTGACCATTTTCCTTGAAAGATTATGACCTTGTCTGATCAGCTCTGTGTTTTTGAGTTCCTATATCTCTGTTCCAAATAGTAATTCCATGTCTGGGAGGCAGTAAACAGCTCATGCCTGAGTCTGTGAACAGGTTTGCGATAAGCAACAAGAAGGCAGTCGCTGCCAGCTTTACCGTTTCTGGGCAATTTATGAATTAGTCTCTTGTTTGAATGTCTCCCTGAGAGGGGCAGACCCTCCTGACTGCTGCTCTTGGTTTCCCCCTGTCTGTTGAAGGTGGTTACAGTAGCAGGAGCCGCTCGGGCAGGGACAAGTATGGTCCCCCGGTTCGCACTGAGTACCGGCTTATCGTGGAGAATCTGTCCAGTCGCTGCAGCTGGCAAGACCTGAAGGTAAGTATGAACGCTACGGACTTTCCTTCTGCCATGTTATGTCTGCCATTTTTGCATTGTAATAGGGTGGGTTATCTATCTGCGATTATTGCTTTGTGAAGGGGAGGGTTCGACGGTTAATGATTTTACAGCGCATTTGTATGATGTAGTTTGTTGTATGCCTGTTGTTGTACATGTGCAGAAGTGCTCTTTTAGGATGGCAAGGAAAGAGTATTGCACTACATGTGCCTCTTTCCCAAATTACATTTGAAATGGCTGAAAACATGACACACATCCTTGAATGGCATACAACTTAATGTTGTAAAGAAAGATTTAAAATGCCTCAGGATAGATATACTCTAATACTTGTTTGATATCCCAGTACAAGTTCAGAATATTGCACCACCCTCCAGAATGCAGAACTGCAGCCCTATGTTGTCTGGCAGGACTTCATGCGACAGGCGGGGGAGGTGACCTATGCTGATGCCCACAAAGAGC
This sequence comes from Electrophorus electricus, assembly GCF_041902795.1. Taxonomy (NCBI): domain Eukaryota; kingdom Metazoa; phylum Chordata; class Actinopteri; order Gymnotiformes; family Gymnotidae; genus Electrophorus; species Electrophorus electricus. The sequence continues at coordinate 14,882,621 of NC_137520.1, read as the reverse complement.
GCACCAACGAGGGGGTGATTGAGTTCCGCACCCACTCCGACATGCGCAGGGCTCTGGACAAATTGGACGGCACAGACATCAATGGCAGGAAAATCCGGCTGATCGAGGACAAGCCAAGGAGGCGGCGTTCCTACTCGGGAAGCCGCTCTAGGTAATGCATGGAGACGATCTGTCGCTCTCGGGTGGCTGAACCAGTGATGCTTGGTCCTTTTTGTGTCTTATCTGCTCCTACCCCCTGACCCTTCTCATTCATAGTACTAAAACTTTTCATTTACATAGTGCTTTCCGGAGTACTTAACAGTAATGTTTCTTCATTGCATTTAACAACTATTAGAGCTCCTGTGTAAACTATCAAATATTTGCCATAGAGCCTTGGCTACTTCAAAGAAAATGAAGGCATTTAACTCTAAGTAGAGGTGTCTCCAAGTTTGATTTTAACTTGGACTCCTCTGTGCCTCGTGGTATTGATCTGATCTTGTATAGTTCGAGTCTTACTGGTCATTTGCTGGTGAATACATGAGTCCATTGGGTCATGTTCCACAGAGGAAGAGGTGGAGAATGTAGCTAGTCAGAATGGCTAAAATGATTTCCTTTTAACTTTTTAATTTTCAAAGGCACTTGAGTGGAGTACTTAAAGGTTTAATTACACTAAATAAATTACAGGTACAGGATCAATATTGGTGATTGCTAAGTTATTAGTAAACAAATGTTCAATGGGTTGTGCTCTTCTGGAATGTTTTGCTGTGCATTTATCTTGACCTTTATGTGAAATGTAAAGAACATTGAAAAACAATTTTGTCCTGGGGGGTGGCGGCACACACCCTGATTTTGTAAATTTAAATTTAATCAAACTTTGTGGTAGTAAATTCCATCATCTTATTAGAATATTTTATACTTACCTTGTGCAAAGAGCTTTTTGAAAGCCAAACTGCATTAAGGCATCCATATATAAATGTAAATGCCGGGGTGTGTGCGCGCGCGCTTATGCGTGTTGCATTGCGGTACTGTTTTCATTCGCAGGTCCCGCAGCCGGCGTCGCTCACGTAGCAGGAGCCGCCGGAGCAGCCGTTCCCGAAGCAACTCAAGATCTCGCTCAAGGTACCAGCACTGCTCCACTATCTGTTGTTCTGCACTCTGCTCCTCCTGTAGCGCAGTGCGGTTGTCTCATCTATTTGCACAATCCCCCTCTTTCCCAGGTCCCGGTCCCGTCGGCGTCGCTCTCGCTCCAGGTCCCGTCACAAGTCCCGCTCACGGTCGGGCCGCAAGTCCCGCTCCAAGTCCCCCTCTAGCAAGTCTCGCTCACGCACACGCAAATCCCACTCGCGCTCACGCACCCACAAGTCTCGCAGCAGGTCCACCAGCCGCAAGTCTCGTTCCCGCTCTGACAACCGGAAATCGCGCTCCAAGAGCACCTCCAAGGTGAAGTCAGAGCGGGACTCGCGAGGCCGCTCCAACGAGAAGTCAGCCAGTAAGAAATCCCGAAGCCGCTCCACATCACCCGCCACCAACGGGAACGAAGGCCGGGCCAAGTCGGCCTCTCGCTCACCTTCACCTCCAGCGGAGAAAAGCGGCTCCAAGTCTCCCGAACGGCATTCCCGTTCGCGCTCCAAGTCTGGGTCTCGCTCCAAATCCAGATCCAGATCCGCCTCCCAGGACTAGAACATGCTTTCCAGTCGTGTAAAGGATGGATTTCAATGTTGAAGGGCAAGATGTGTTTGAGCAGTTTTTAATTTGCTGACCTTCCATTGGACGAAGCCAGTTAACAATAAACAAATTAGATTAGATGTTTCATACGTGGCATGATCAGAATTATATGAATTCGGAGCTTAGATCTGTGTTGTGCAAAGGAGCAGTCATGCAGTTAATCCTTTTCATAATGTGATTTGGATTTCCCCCAATGTTGTGCACAATATTGCTCAGTTAATTCAAAAGAATGATGCACAAGCTAACACAATGAGCTGATTTGTCTTGTGGCTTTGTCATCTACATTGATTATATACAGTTTGTGTATTATTTCCTGTAATTGTTAAACCAACCAACTCCCCTATTGTGACATTTCCAGATTATTGCAAACAGTTAAATTTTATTGTGCATTTTATTAAAGTCCACATTGATACGTTTCTATCGTTGTAGCGCTGTTTTTAGCGTTTTGATTTTCAGTATTTTAATTTCTCATACCCTGTATTGTCTGAAGATATACAACCTAGTTTGATCGTGAAGAGTTAAAATGGAGCGGTACAGGAGGGGTTGAGTACTACGGCAGTGGAGCAGGGGCCCGCGTGCGTGCTCAGGAGCGTTCGGGGGGCGCGCCACGCTGATGATGAGCGCATGCGCTGTTTAAAAGAAGAAAAAAAAAAAACCTTATCAGAAGCAGGACGGAGCGCTGGTAGGAATAAATTGATTATCTTATCGGCAAGTACATTCTGAATTGCAATCATTCCGCAATATACCAAAGATAAAGTTGCAGCGCGATTAGTTTGTTCTCGGTAAAAAATGCAAACCACCGATAATTACTGCACAGCGCCTAATTTATCAATTTATAAAGCTGAAATAATTAGCCGTCAAGCTAATGTTTCCATGAAACTGGAAATATATCGTCACTGCGGGCTTGTGACATGTTTTTCCGTAATTCATGATAATTTGCTGCTGAATTGTTGGTTCTACGCGATGGAGCACTGTTAGTAGGAAGCGGTAGCTGGCTCTTATTCAGCATTGAATATATTAAGTATGTGCGCGAAATGTTAAATTGCGTGTTCATGAAGAGTTCACTCCAGTTTACTTCAGAAATGTATATATGCGTCCGCCATTTTGCGGTGCTATTATTGAATTAATTTATCTGGAATAGTAAACCCAGAGGATGCGCTGTCCTCTCACCGGTTATGTGGGCTGTGCTCGTCAAATAATGCAGCACAGATTCTTAACAGCACGTCCGACATGGTCCATGTCAAGCTCACTATCATCAGAAATATGCAATAAATTGTACGTTGTACTGGTTAATCGGTGCGTGGGTACACAAACAGGTTTTTAAAATAATATCCCGTTTACCGTTACCCTTAAATCTTCGTATTTATAAATTTGTGACGCGCACATTTATTTGCCTAGTTTTGTTAATGGGGTGATCAAACCAAAACTGAGTTTATGCCTATCGTAGAGGCAATATCGGGTACCAGGGGTATGTCTACAGGGTACAGTGCTTTGGATAAATGGGCTCTTTAATGCAGTCAGTCGAAAAGAATGGATTGTTGGAAGATATGCCTAATATTTTTGTTAACTGTCTCAGCCTAACTAAAAGCCTTATATATTGCCATATTAAAGAAACGCCGTTGTCGTGTAATTCCTCCTGTAGGTCTTCCTGTACCTGAAATGAAAAGAAAAGCGTTGTAGTCACAGCTTTTGATCTCTTGCATAACTGACCTCCATATAAAAGACTAAGAATGGTTGGAGAACAAATTATGTTTTATAGACATACTGTGCACACTTCTCATGATCATCAGTAATAATATTTCATAAGAGTGACTTTAACCAAAATAAGGTATTATCTCTCTTTGTCTCTGTGTGTGTGCGTGTGTGTGTCAAATGTGGCTTTGAGCGTCTTGTCATGAGTGCCAAAGTGGATGTGGACGTCCTGCCAAAAGATGCAGATGCTTCTCCTGAAAGCAATGGTACATTCCCCTCCAAGGACAGTCTATCTCAGCGGCCTCCACCTCAAAATACCACTACAGTCATTTTACCAGGTGATATTAGGCAAATAGGTCACATCACCCACATTCTTGCACTAGGATGGTTGTTTTCAATGTTTTATAAAATATAAATATGTTGTTTGAGTTTGTTTTGGTAAACTAAGAGTGATTGTTTCAATATGTTTATCTGTGCCTTTTCAAGGTGTCTTGACTGGATATCCAACTGTATTATAGCAACTAGTGTATTTTTAATTGGATGTGCAGAATGTGGATTGCAGTTTTTAAAAAAGGTTTTAATGCAGGGCTACATATACCTTTAACAGCCATCTAAAGACAATTTTAGATGTTAGTTTGTTCCTCACTTGCTTCTGAAGGCTCCTTGATTGTATCCAAAGCAATAAAAACATAAGTTATTCGTGGATGATCTCAACATAGAAGTTGAAGTTAGTCCCAGTTGCTTTACGACATGCCCTATATTTCTTCTTTCTGCTAAACAATACTAAGCAAAATGTAAAAAAACAAAACAAAACAAAAAAACCAATCCAACCTTTTCATTTTTCCAAAAGCTTCTGCTCATCCAATGCCAAAGGTGGAAGTGTCCCAAAATGCTGCAAAGGAAGTGAAGGGTAGCGGCTCGGGTAACCTGGAGAACACCCCGCTGACCACTCAGGTGGGCGGCACCTGCAGCATCGTCCACGTCCTGGAGTGGAAAGAAGGCGTGGCCATCCTCCCAGGCAGCAACCTGAAGGTTAGCAATACACCATTGTGTATCTTAAGCCATAGATTTAAATTTCTATAGTTCTGTAAGATCTGGGAGGAAGGAGCAGATGTTGGTGTGTGTATTCTGCAGCTGTGCGTCGGGGACAGCGGGACACTCGAGGTGATCAGCCAGGGGAAAGTGGGTGTCGCCAACCCGCTCACCGAGGGAGGTGGAGCCAAGCCAGCTGACAGCGAGCACAAAAAGGCAGCAAAACCCAGCCCAGATCCCTCAGCAGGTCTCCATGATTCCTCCACACCGTGGTGAAAGATCTCCCAGAGTGTCCTTACGTTTCCTTTTTGCATAACCACAAGTTGTTTATAAGAATGTGTTTGCAGCCCTTAATTAGGGACTGTGACATCCAGTCCTGGAAACAGCAGCTCTGATCCAGCACAGTAAGAGCCTGCTAATTAGGAAGTGGTTTGAATCAAGTGTGCTGGATACTATGCAGTGCTGTAGTCTTCCATTGCTGGACAAAGTTTTCACGACTGATCTTAGCATTTTTGGGCTGTCCAAGACTGAGGGAGAGGAATGCTCGATTAAAACATATCTAAAGCACCTACAGCAGCCTGCGATCAGGCAATCATCCTGCATGTAGTTCACACGTCATGACGGGGAGGTGTTTGGCAGCGCTCCGCTGTAAAGCCCTGTAACGATCAGCACACCTTGCTCCTCTCCAGGTGTCCCAGTGCTCGCCGCTGCCAGTGCGGTTGCCTTGGCGGAGGCTGAGCTGGCTATGAAGGGCAGTCCAAAGACCCAGGAGAGCGCCGGCCAGCAGAAGAGCAGTGAGCAGATGCCCAAGCGTGCCTACCCCGAGGAGCTTCACCGGGGCCCTGCGGCAGAGAAGTAACAGTCCCTTAATAAGAATAATGGGCCACGAGGCTTTGAGGTGCTGTCAAGCTGAGAGGAAAATGTTTTGAGTCATTATCCTTGCGTGACATCAGTTCATTCTGATGTGACATGAAGACTAATAGAGGACCACCTGGCATCCAAGATTAGAGCCGGTTTGACCTGTCCTGTATGACTTTGTGCACGTTAATGGCGCTATATAGTATCTGCTATCAAAAGACCAAAAAAAGGACAGCAAAGCACATACACATGGTTCCTGAAAACCATGGAAGCTCAACCAAAATTCATTGCTGACACTGGATGGATTCTAATGAAGAAATGATTGCATGGCACAATTTTTTTACTTATATAATTCCACCACCAGGGGGCCTTAGGCTTCTTAGTGGTAGGCTTTGCAGAGATAGAGGGCCCCCATTGTCCTAGGGAAACAAGCTGTAGTAAGAATCCTCATGTCCATATACAAGTGCATACAGTTGTATATATGTTTCTCAAGTCAGGGAGATTTGTACCACTAATGTACTTTTCAACATCAAGTCCCATAATATGCAAAGATGCATGAATCGAAGAGTTTGCATTTGTTTTCACAGCAAGTTGTGCAGTTTGCTGGGAGATGGCATGTCTCAGCCAATGTAGGCTTGTACTGTGCATCTCATGAATATTTAATGTACACCCACACAATCCTCTCAGATTTGAGAAGCTGTATAAGCGCACCCAAAAAATAAATTAATTAAATAAAAACTCAACATGCAATTTAATCTATAAAAGCATATGTGATTCAGACACAGGCACAAAACTTGGAGTTATTTCACACTCTGAACTGCAAGTCATTTGCATCCTAAAACATATATTAATGCTTTACACATATTATATTAACACATATTAAAATTAAATTAAAATCTATTAAAAATGACACTCAAAATCACAGTCAAAATCATTTTTGGTCTCCTTCACCTTTTTCTTCCAGCACAACAGGCATTGAGAAAGTTCCAGAAGCCCATGTGACCTCTCGCGACCCTGAATTGCTGAAGCCAATGAAGAAGAGAAGGAGGAGGGACTATCTGAGCCCATCTGAGGAAGACTCTGAAGCAGAGACCATGATACACCTAGAAAGGGTAGCAAATCTTTTCTCTTGCATCTGAACACTGTCAACAGTGATTCACGCTCTAAAAACACATGCCCCCCTCAAAAGGGCTACCATGTGATGCTACTGTGTGGATTGTTTAGATTAAATGCATCATGAATTTATTACACTGACCCGCTTTGTCATTCAAGGAGGAGAAATCTGAGCACTTGAAAACAGAAGGTCAGGGAAAAGCAGGTGCGTGAGTCTGCTTCATATCCCGAGGCTACATGTGCTCCATATCCTAAGGCTACGTGCTTCTTTATTGATTTACACCACTGAAATGTACACAAGCCTGTTCTCCACATCTAGTACAGCCTATTGATTGCATCCTTCAGAACGGAACATTTCTGTTATAAGATTTCCTCCTTATCTGGGTGAGCTTGTAGTTGGCCGTCATGAAGAGGGACCACACGTGAACACAATGCCATGTTTATCTGCGCAGGCACCACAGATCCCAAAGGGGAGTCGTGGTCATGGTCGCGGTATCTCCAAGAGCAGAAGGCACTGGCAGCCCCACCCAAACTCTTCCAGGAGGTACTGTGCTTCCATCATGTCCTCTTAAGATGGAGTTTGTACTACGCAACCAAATATAGGTGCATGCAAATGCTACTGAGCTGTTAATGGTTGATAGTTTTTTTTTTTGTTTTTTTTTTTTGCTAAATTGATATGTATTTTTATTTGTTGTCATTTATTAAACTCAGTTACAATAGCTATACAGCTCATGTAAACAGGAAAATCAAAAGGTCTGGATGTTGGTATGGTGCAGTTTGAAGAAATGATGAATGATGATGGAATTATGCAGTTTGATTACACTTCTGGTGATGTCTATAAGCACTGGTCTCTGTGTGGCTTTTAGAGGATTTTACATCATTACTCTGACTTGTGTGTCTGCAAAGTCCCAAAGGGTTCCGGAGTGTCAGAACCACTTCTGCCAGGGCATGAAGTTGGAGGGCATCGACCCTCAGCACCCCTCCATGTACTTTGTGCTAACAGTAGCCGAGGTAGAGACCGACCTCACCCGATAATCATAGCACTTTGCTTTGTTTTCAGCCGTATCTGAGCGGAAGGCAAACATCTCCTTCTGTTTCTCCCTCAGGTGTGTGGCTACAGGTTACGTCTTCATTTCGATGGCTACTCAGACTGCCATGACTTTTGGGTCAATGCCAACTGCCCTGATATTCACCCTGCTGGGTGGTGTGAGAGCACAGGACACAAACTGTACACTCCCAAAGGTAACAAACACCATAATCCACTTCCATCCACATCATGTTTGGACAGACATTTCCTCAGAGGCTGCTTATGACTTAGGGGCTAAATTTGTCCCACTGTAAATCTACAGTGCCACCACTACTGCTCAAATCTACATGGCTCTGTTGACTAAACAGGAAGTTCCGTGAAGTCCTATTTTATATGCCACAGCTCTAACACTATTCCTTATCTAAAATTGTACATCACAGGGTGTAAAGAGGAGGAGTTTTCCTGGGCCAGCTATCTAAAGCTCACCAAAGCACAAGCCGCTCCAGAAGAACTGTTTGCCAGCCCGGGCAAAGTAATAGACCTTCAAGCAAATTTTTACTAGTTCTACATCTTCAACCACAATACATTGTAGTTGTTCCCTGGAATCTTCTTGAGTGTGTGTGTGTGTGTGTTTTACATACAGATAGATAAGGCGTGTGGATTTGAAGTTGGCATGAAATTAGAAGCAGTCGACCGCATGAACCCCTCCCTCATCTGCGTGGCCACGGTGACTGACATCGTGGGCAGCCGTTTTCTAGTTCATTTCGACAACTGGGACGACACATACGATTACTGGTGTGTTCAACCATTGGCGTATCACGTTATGCACCACAGTCTACGATGAGATTGTGTCACAAGCATTTTTGTTCTCTTTTTCTTTCTTTTTTTTTTAGGTGTGATGCACAAAGTCCATACATTCATCCTATTGGCTGGTGCCAAGAGAGAGACCTCCCCCTCACCCCTCCACAAGGTGACTGACACCTCCTATAGGCTGAACACACCTCCAGTGGGTTCAACTCTTATGAATCCCCATTGAAGACAGTGTAAAACAATATAAACCAATATGTTATTTCATTCATTCACCTTATCATTATCAAATAAAGGTTCATTCTTAATATTACTTCTGAAAAGCATATAATATATTATTATTATTATTATTATTATTATTATTATTATTATTATTATTTTACAGCACCTCTCTAATTCCCAACGACGTTTTTTATAATCAGTACTCTAACAATTCTTGTTCTCATCATCATGTCTTATTCTCATCATCATGTCTTGTTTTTATCACCATGTCTTTCCACAGACTATCCTGACCCTGGCAGGTTCTCCTGGGAGAGGTACCTAGATGAGACTGGCTCAACAGCCGCTCCTGTGGATGTCTTCAAAGTGGTGCGCAATCCACCACCACAGCACTGCTTTCGTAAAATATAGACATTCCTGCCTAATAGAAGTCTTTGTTTGAAATCAGAACCTCTCATCTCTAAAAATTACTCCACAGTAACAAAACATTTACTTTTTATAATACACTCTAAGTAAAAAAACAATCTAAGCTTACATTATTCTAATCATATATAAACTATGGCGGCTCATCAGTTTTTTCTGTTACCTAAATGAGACCTCTGTAGATATCCAATATAGTACCTAAAATAGGTCATAGGCCTACTTTCTTGTTTGCAGGTTTATGAGGTATTTAAGCTTTAAGAGAGTCACATCACACTAATCAGTAAACATTTAATGCTGCAAAGTTGAAGAACATGTTTGTTGGAAGTTTGTGCTGCAGCCATGCTGGGGTGTAGGTGTGTAACGTGAGCTCTCTCTCTGCCTGAGCCTAGCGGCCACCACACGGCTTCCAGGTGAACACGAAGCTGGAAGCTGTGGACAAGAGGAGCCCAGCACTGATCCGCGTGGCCAGCGTGCAGGAGGTGGACACGCACAGGATCAAGGTGAGCGCTGGTTCTGGCTTCACACACGGCTACGGCTGTGCTGTGTGGCTGTAGCTACAGCAACCCAGCAGATCTGTGATAAAGTAAAGCAGGTTAATTCAGCCTGTTCTGCTTTTGTACTGTGTCAGAGCCAGTGGATCAAATGGTTTTAATGCTTTAAAGTGGATCAGTGGATTAATGCTTTAAAGATTTTAACTAGATTTCGACTTTAATTTTGGTGCCATCGTGATACACTGGTACTCAAGTTGCATTACTTTTACAGTTGGGTTTGTGTGAAGCAAAACAAGAACGCTCAAGCACATGCAGTGGGTTTTAATGAATTAGACTATAAATGTACTATTGTGAATGAAGAAGACAACAGGGGCTGCACTGAAAATATAACACACACACACACAAATATATGTATTAATCATTCATTTATATCACTTTGTAATTACACTAAAGATGAACATAATTACAATGTTATCCAAATAATACTGAAATGTAAAATGAATGAGCTCTATGCAGTTGACTATATGTCATTTCCTAAATTGCAGATAAATGAAATGTGGCTGTTCTGTGTTATTCCCAGATCCATTTTGATGGCTGGAGTCATGTGTATGACGAGTGGGCGGACTCCGACCACCCTGACATACACCCGGTGGGCTGGTGTGAAAACACAGGCCACCCCCTCAAGCCTCCTCCCGGACCACCCAGTATCCAGCATCCTGGTAAGAAGAGCAACCTTGTTACCTGGCTGCACAATCTCCCTGTACCACCCACACACAGCCTCTCCTCACCTGCCACTTCATATCTGCGTGAACAGCTCACCAACATTAGCTGAGAAACCCAAGATGTTACAGTCGTAGTCCAGTCTTTAAAATCTCTGTGAATAGTCCGGTCTTTAAAATCTCTGCATATAGTCCAGTCTTTAATATCTCTGTGTATAGTCTGGTCTTTATTATCTCTGTATATAGTGCGGTCTTTAAAATCTCTGTGTATAGTCTGGTCTTTATTATCTCTGTATATAGTCTGGTCTTTAAAATCTCCGTGTATGATGCTGTGATGTCTTCTGTAGGGCCCAGGGAGAATGCCATCGTGGGGCAACCCAGTTACCCACCGGCACCCTGTAAAACTGTCCCGCAGTCCCGCAACACCTCTAAGTACAGCTTCCACCATAGGTCGGTCCTGCACCTTCCCTTAACGGTCTGACCAGAAACTACCAAAACATGTTTAGTGAAGTTTAGTTACAGGACTCTTAAGAATCTGAAGTACTCCACTATAAAGCCATTGGTTATATAAATAGATATATTGTGTGAAAAGTAATTCCTATGTAAAAAGATATTACTGGACAATAGTACAGAAAATGGGCTACCAAGAAGCATATAATACTAGAAATTTTGGCAGTGGATTATGTCAAAGTTGTAATGAGTTGGTGTTGTTGATTTTGAATTGTCAAAATCCTCGTTCATTGCAGTTCCCTGGCCTGGCCTGTGAACTCCAGTGACTATTGAAAGACTTTTATTGCCTTTATATTAAATGGCCTATTCAGGCGGTGGTCCAGAGTGTCTTGATATCCTTTTTAGTGTGTGGAAATGTTAGAATTTTTTGGAAATTTCTCCTGTAAATCACTTCAAGGCTAAATAGTACTTAATTGCATTCTCTCTGAAACAGGAAGTGTCCTACACCCGGGTGTGACGGGTCAGGTCACGTGACTGGACGTTTTACAGCGCATCACTGCATATCAGGTTGCCCACTGGCTGAGAAGAATCAGGGCAGGGTCAAAACTGATCTCTCGGATACAGAGGGATCCAAACGCAATCTGCTTGTTTTTGGCCAGAGGGCTAAAAAATCACGTTACCATGGCAGGTACTTTACTCCTTAACAGGAGCACATCTCAGGAGCACATCTCCTCCTGACAGCCTGTATGGCACTGCATTTTCATACTCAGATTGGTTGTTGTTAATGAGTCCTTAGTAGTTAGCTAAACTTTTCATGCTTTTCAAAGATCTGTAATCATTTGGAAGCCCAGATTTCGGTTTAAGGTAAAAAATTTTTATCCAGGATTGGTCGCCCTCCAAAATATCGAAAGAGTCAACAAAGAACCTACCAAAGTGAGTCTTTTATTTTATGATTTGCTTAAACCTCTGTTGCTTCTGGTAAAACATATAACCTTTATGGAGTTCTTCTTTCCCAAAATAAGATATGAAGCTATTATATCTGCTTCCACAACATCAAATTAGTGTGTGTGCGTGTGTGCGTGTGCGCGTGTGCGTGCATATGTGTGACATCAGACATATCCACGGAGAGCATGTATCCTTCCCTCTTCATGTCAGCACTGACGGCCACCTCGGACCGCACGCTTTCCCTTTGCTGGGAGCAGCACTGCAAGTTACTGCCTGGTGTCGCTGGAATCCATGCGAGCCAAGTAGCTACGTGGAGCATTGACGAGGTAGACTTCATATCTTCATATTGACGAGGTAGACAACATATCTTCAGATGTGCAGTATTTAAAACTTAGAGCCCTCATTAATGTATCTGCAGTTCTTGAAGAGAGTTACCAGTTGGCTTCTCATTGTCTTCGACTGTTCTGGAGTTTGAAGTGTCTTGCTGCATTGTGTCTTCCTTTTGTCTACAGGTCTTCGGCTTTGTGCAGAACCTTATAGGGTGTGAGGAGCAGGCCAGACTGTTCAAAGAAGAAGTGAGCAAATAATCACACCTACGTTGTTACAATCATCTTCTCAGTCAGTCAGTTGAGAGTAGGTCTCAGTAATATGGTATGTTGGTACATTTTCTCACAATCATATACATTAGAGAAGAAAAAAAAAACAAAATTGTAACATTAACAACAGCTATATCTCATTACTCATTTCCTCAATATCACAATATTGAATTTCCATATTGGATTTTTTCTCAAGTCTTAAATTTACTGTTTTTTTTTATTTTATATATTTACTGGACAAGTTTGGAATTATAAAGTCCAAATAATTTTTGTCTCAGCACTAAAATAAACAGACAAACAAAAAACATTTTCCTCAACAGATGATTGACGGAGAGGCCTTTCTTCTGCTGACTCAGACCGATATTGTGAAGATAATGAGTATCAAGCTGGGACCTGCCCTGAAGATCTACAACGCAATCTTGATGTTCAAGAGCACTGATGAAGGACTGTAGTCAACTGTGTGACTCTTCAGATCTGTGCGACGTGCCCATCCACCCGGAATTCATTACTCATCATGTGATTGGTGTTTACTGCTGTCCCCACCAGAGAGAGGGAAAGAGAGAGATAGAGAGAGGGAGAAGGGGAGAGAGAGAGAGACACTCTAAAATGAATAAAAATGAATAAGCAAGGGAAAAAAAAAATTAAATGCCACTAAACAGAAAAAGGAAGGGCCAAGTGAAGCCTAGCTGAAGCCTCACAGAGGATGCTGTGCTTTTCAAAAAAGCTGAACGCAGCATTACAGTAGAAAATGGTCCGATCCAAAACACAAGGCTCTGGGCTGTCCTGGGTGGTCATTGTTCTTTCTGCTCCAGTCAACCAGGACCTTTGCGTATGTGCGTGCGAGCGAACTGTCCACTGTTCACGTCCGTGCTGCCACTTTCCTTTGAGTATGTGTTCTAGAAGGTGATAGAAAGTGATGTCATCATTGCTCGTGATGCATCACATAAAGTGATGCAGACATACCATCCTGCCACCTGACCTCCTGGGAGAGTCCAGTAAGAGGGGATGTGTTCTCTTTTCCTCAGTCATAACCAAGCAGTTTTTGTACTGTGAATAGCTGGTGCAGAGAGATCTGTGAATACCCTGGATGGCCCCATACTAATTATTCTAAGATGGGATTTATAATATTTGGTGTCACAAACAGTAGCACTTTTTTAGCAGTAAGGTATTGTATGTGAACAAGGGTGTTCTACAGAAACATGAGGCAGGTGTTGAGTAGCACTTTTTGACAGTATGCTGTTGTATGTGAACAAACGTGTTCTACGTAACGATGTGAGAGGTGTTCATTAACATCTGGGCATTTTAGGCAGATTTGGTGCTACCCCGAAACCTCGTTTAACCCACGATAATGTTTATGCACTTTATATGATCGGCCACTAGGTGGAGCAGATGCATATTTTGAGCCAACTGAAGAGCAGTATCAGGGCAATCTCCAGTGTTTTCCCTTTAGACTGTTTCTGGAGGTATTTTGTTGCTTATCAAAATAATGAACTTGTATTCATTCTTTGTTCTTGTTGTTGTTGTTAATTAACAGGGATTGGGACTGAACCTTCATCACAAGTCTTAATCTGTTTTCGGTGAACTATTCTCTCTCTGATGGGAAAATATAATAATGTACAGTTCTTGAGTAAAAATGTCATTCAGCTCATCAACATAAATAAACGTTTAATTCAAGCCCTGCTAGATAGTTTCTGTCTGTGAAATATATATAGCATGCAAAAAGATATCGCTAAATTTGATAATTTAGCGCAGCGTTCCTATAGTAGATTATTTATTCTGAATATTTCTGGCGTACTGCCATAAACACCCCGAGCGCACTAAACAGCACCCACACCTCTTTCGGCAATACATTTAGTTGATCATTCACTTGTCGTTTTGGCGTAAGTGCGATAATTTAATTGCCGTCTGACGTGAAGGTCTAATGTTGCGAATCAGCGCGCGTCCCCGTAACACCTCCGCGAGACTCCGCTCAAAATTCCATTTCTTCACACGCGCGTCAATCGTCATGCAAACTACACGAGTTCGGATAGCCAAGGTAGGAAAAGTGGCATAAGATACACGTGTTATATAAGACATAACGACCTTACTGTGCAGTATACATTTCTGTTTGACAAAAGAAAGCAGGTTACGTCGCATATTCTTTACAAATGTACGATAGCACTTTTGTCCACTTTAACCGTTAACCAGGACTGCTGAGTTCACTCTTCACTTATATTATAGTGTAGTTTTCAGCAGTAAGATCATGGACATCTTAGAATTTGCATTAATCCTGTTTTCTTACAGAATAGTTTAGACTGTTAGTTACTATCAAAAACACGAAACATTTGGCTAATGCAAGTGCACCTGTAAGTTTAATGCTTTTATTTTTAATCGACTGTTATAACACTTGTCTTTTAGCCTACAGGTAAAATCATTTTTGTTTGTTTGCGTCTGTCTTTTGTCATTCCACATCATTTATGCCAAATTGTAAATAGAGGCTAATTGTCAAATTCCTTTACATGGAAAGAGAGTATTTACTATGTAAACTTAATGGGAACTGTTACAATGTCCTTCATGGCTTTGCTTTTTAACACAAACCGGAAGATCCAGTTTTTGCGAAGCTACCACCTCTATAGGCAGACTGGCAAACACTCGATAGTGGCCGAGTCATCAAACGCTGACAGTTTTGCCGTTCAGACACAGTTCAGATGTAGACTGACCTCTGGGAACTGGAAACCTTGAAATGGAAAAAAAGATGGCACATTATAATCCAGTAAGTCTTTTACAACCGCATTCCAACCGAGTTCAGCTCTTCAGCTGATATTATAGACTTATAACATTTAACGAATTTGTGCTTCAGCCGCTGTCACCTTCGGCCAGTGATGTTAATTTAGGGGCCTCAGCCAATCCTCAGTAAGTTGCTTTTTATTTCTTTTTTAAAATTAGGTTATTCATATATATATATATATATATATATATATATATATATATATATATATATATATATATATATATATATATATA
The DNA here is from genome assembly GCF_041902795.1 of Electrophorus electricus. Lineage (NCBI taxonomy): Eukaryota > Metazoa > Chordata > Actinopteri > Gymnotiformes > Gymnotidae > Electrophorus > Electrophorus electricus. The sequence goes on along the minus strand of NC_137520.1, from coordinate 14,867,542 downwards.
TATATATATATATATATATATATATACACGTGCACAGTTTCCAGAGAAACGGGACTTGCACAGCTGACTTGCACTTTGCTTGTATAGCTGATGAAGGACTTCTGTCAAAAACGTCCTGTTTCACTGGAAACCTTGTGTACTTCACTACAATTTTGAATATTTTGAATATTTTTGAATATATTATATATATATATATATAACTGCAGTTACACACCTAGAATCTTCATCATATATATGATGGTGCTAATTTTGTGCCTTCTCTGGTTTCAGTGCCAAACCAACAGACTTTGATTTTCTTGCTGTGATTGGAAAGGGAACCTTTGGAAAAGTAGGAGTGTTGGAAGCATTGCATTATGACTTGAGAAATTATTAACCTTTTAATAGCAAGTCTGCTGAACTTTGTTTACTCTGCTATCTTTAGAATATATAATGCAGAAAATTCTATATTTACTGCAGGGTTTTACTCAAGGTAATAATATGCCATTGGAATGACATTATCAATTACAGGTGCTCCTTGCCAAACTCAAAGTAGATGGAAAATTTTATGCTGTGAAGGTTTTGCAGAAAAAAGTCATATTAAAGAAAAAAGAGGTTTGTACTGCTAGCCTTTTCCACCTGAACATTTGTTTGGTACATATATAGGAGTCATTATTTTAAGCTGAGTGTTTGATAATGTGACCACTTAACCTAAGAAGTGGAAGCGTGAGTGGCCATGACTAATTTTTTGTTACTGTAGTAGCGATCAAATGTAATGATATACTTCCTCTGTCCTTTGTACCATGACAATCATTTATAGCTCTTAGCTGAACACTTAACCTTTCTTTTATTGTGTCTGTGCCTACATGTGCTGCTTCCACCACCTGCATTTTGCAATGTCACCACTTGTGAAATGAGCTGAAATCCTGCTAAACGTTCCACTTGTAATGCACCGCGGGCGAATCAGTTACATGAGTCCATTGTCTCCAATAAGCAAACAACTAAGAAGAATGTGCCACTGTTTGAGGAGATGCTAACGCATCAGGCTTGAATGCTCTGTCCAGAGTGTGCCATTGTGTTTGACCTTCACGGAGAGGCAGTGTTGCTGTGTCACCTCGCCTCATGTCATTTGCATCAATGCTGTTCTGTGCCTTCCAGCAAAAGAATATAATGGCAGAAAGGAGTGTCCTCCTGAAGAGCCTGAAGCACCCCTTCCTTGTGGGCCTCCACTACTCATTTCAGACCTCAGAGAAGCTTTATTTTGTCCTTGACTACGTCAATGGAGGGGAGGTAGAGTCTGACAGAGAAACTTGGCCGTGACCATCGTGTACCCTTATCATTGCAGAAGTTTGCTCTCAAGTTGGCTCATGATACCATGCTTTTGTATGCACACAGAGTTCACATATAGGTCAGATCATTTGTGAATACGTATGCAAACTAGCCCTTTTCTTTTATTCCCAGCTGTTCTTCCATCTCCAGAGAGAGCGGTGTTTCTCCGAACCGCGAGCACGCTTCTATACAGCTGAGGTTGCTAGTGCCATTGGCTACCTCCACTCCCTCAATATTATTTACAGGTCAGTTCCTGGGACATTTTCTGTAATCCACATTATAAATCACATGAATTGCTCAATTTCACATCCACACTTCAACTCTTTCTGATCTTCAACCTATCCATCCAGGGATCTGAAACCGGAAAACATTCTATTAGATGCTCAGGTATTGGGGACTACCCATCTTTGAATCTAATGTGTTCTAAAATCCTTGGAAATGTGTTGTGACTTGTATGCTAAACACCACTGCCTGCTTTAGGGTCATGTTGTGCTGACTGATTTTGGCTTGTGTAAAGAAGGACTGGACCCAGAAGCTACCACCTCAACATTTTGTGGAACACCCGAGGTGAAGAACACAAGAAAAACACTTTACTTGTTGAAACTGGATTCCACCTTTCCTTCCATCATGCATTACTACCATGGGAAGTCTTCCTCTCTCATTTCAGTACCTGGCCCCAGAAGTGCTCCGGAAGGAGTCATATGACCGCACGGTGGACTGGTGGTGTCTAGGAGCTGTGATGTATGAAATGCTCTTCAGCTTAGTGAGTTCCACCACTGACCTCATAGTGCACGATTTGCTTACAAACAGTGCATACACAAAACCATTTGAAATTTGAAATTCCTTTTGAATTTTCTCTTTACAATTTCTGTCTCTTTCACAATGTGGTGTGTGCAGCCACCTTTCTACCAACGTGACGTAGCAGAGATGTACGACGGCATCTTGCACAAGCCCCTGCAAATGCCACCTGGGAAATCAAATGCAGCCTGTCACCTGCTCCATGGGCTGCTGCAGAAAGACCAGCACCGTCGACTGGGCGCCATTGCTGACTTTGTGAGTTACATTTATGGCATTGAGCTGACACTTTTATCCAAAAACACTTACAGTTATGATTAAATACAGCTCAAGCAATTGAAGGTTAAGCACCTTGCTCAGGGGTTGAACTGGCAACTTTCTGATTACTAGTTAAGCACCTAAGCACAGAGCTACCACTGTCCAGCTTACCATACCTGCATGGTATGAGTGAGTGAGAAATGTTGTGAGAAATTACATTATAGCCTACAAATGTGACGTTCTTCTAGCTAATGGGACATTTCTCTGGCAAATGAACACGTTAACATGCTGCTAACCCCACTAGTAATAACACTGTGTGTTTGTCTTGATGTAACTATTAAGATAATGGAAGCATTGTTTTGGCTTGCAGCTTGAGATTAAAAATCATGTGTTCTTCAGTCCCATTAACTGGGACGACCTCTTTCACAAGCGCATCACTCCACCTTATAACCCCAATGTGGTAGGTTGTGAACATAATTCTTCACATTTAGTGTATCTTAAGCAAATGTTTTCAATCTTCATGCATATTAGATTTTTGAGTTTCTTATCAATTTCTGAAAGAATTGGCATTGTTTTATAAATATTACTGGTTAATCACAAGTTTTTTTTAGAATTAAACTGATTGATATATGCAGTGAAATAGTTCTGTCAGTGTGTTTACTCTATAACTGCAATTTCCCCAGAGAGGTCCAGCGGACCTCCAGCACATTGACCCAGAGTTCACCAGAGAGATGGTGCCCAACTCAGTGGGTCATACCCCAGAACTGAACCCCAGCCTGGGTACCAGCAGCTCTAATGCTTTCAACGGCTTTTCTTATGTCTCTAGTGATGACAACTTTCTCTGAGGCTCCTGGAGCTTGAGCCTTCACTATAAAAAGAAGTAAGTAACCTGCCTGCCTTAATATTTTGAAGAAGAGTAAGTAAGTTAACTAGGAAGTTAACAGAACCATAATCTGTGATTTATATTCATATGTGAAGATATTCAAAGATACTCAAAGTTTCAAGGCAGTTAGGTTATCTGCTTTTTGGAGTTAAAACAATAGTGTCTGCAAGCTATATGATTGCCTTAGTCAAGCCTCAGAGCATAAGCCGTCATTTTAAACATTGAACACCGAATGGCAGTTTTAATTTTCCTTTCATTGCACCAGTTACCAATGAGCTAACGTCCAAGTCAGATGAGACTGGACAGTAGTACACCGTTCATAAGCTCCCCCTCACCCACATGTGATGAAACTTATGCGAATATTTTCCACATTGCCTTCTGTCTGTCACTTGACTGTTAGTGTGTGTGGTTAAATGACTGTCCTCCTGACATTTTTTATTATATACTCAGTGTTAAAATGGATTATGTATATACAAATTCTGACCCAGTACTGGACACTGTATATAATAACGAGTCCTGGTTTAAATATTAAACTGGAGAAACAGTGTAACCATTCTTGTAGTTGCCTTATAATAACTATACTGCTGAACCTTGATGCATTTATGGCTTCCTTTAAGGAAAACAATATTATTAGTAACAAAACATAAGTGATTGCTGAGTGTGTTGTAGAGCACAGTATACATGTGATATGTTTTGTTTTCAGTTGTTCTATGAGTGCCAAGCAATTGTATAAGGTGTGGTAAAAACAAGTAAAAGATAAAACATTTTCCTGCCTTACCACCATTATCATGTATTTTCTTGTTCATTATGTAAATTACAAATGACAACACTCAGAGATTTGTCATTGTATAATGAGAAGTGATATGTAATAGCACAGCATTGCATCAGAAGTTTATTACCACTGTTAAAAAATTTATGTAAGCAACCCAGCTGTCTTAAAATTCTCAAATAGTTAACAAAATGTGTAACAGATTTTTATTCTAATTTACTTTCTTAGAAACAAATAAATAAGATTACTTATTTAAGACATAGCAACAAATGTTTTTACTGTGTAACAGGAAGTAGTAAGCTTCCAATATCATCACCTAAAACAAAAGGTACAACAAAAAGTCGACATGGATCACACATAGTTGCTTAAGCCTGTGATGATGTCCTTTCTTCTCAATGTTACTCCTTGCACCAACAGAAGCTGATGAACAGAAGCCCCCCCAAAATGGCCAGAAAGACACCCAGCATCACTTCAATCACCAGGGACTGTAGGGGGAATGCACCGTACACATACACACTGAATGTGGTGCTCAGTTCACATAAGCTGTGGGAGGACAGAGCAGACACTTTACCACCTTAACTTACACTAGCACACCGTTTGCAAAATGATTTCTCTACTGCTTGTGATACCTTACCTGTAACTGGCATCCACTACTGTTGCTTTGAAAATGTATATCCCGTTGTACTTGGAGAAGATTATTCTGTTCCCGGCATCCTTATTCAGAACCTGATACTCTGCCTTTTGATTTATGAGCTCTGGTCCATCTGGATCATTGCAACTTTTATAATTCTTAAGAACAATCAGAAATAAGTAGCACGAAACCACCAAGCATCACACAAAACAACCCTTGGATTAGAAGGAATTTGCCCCCATTGTATTTTTGCACCATTATGGCAATTAAATAAATATTAATTACTTTGCAAAGGTCATAATTTTTAATGCCACTGTGTGTGTGGAGTGGTGGTACCTCTCTACTCCAGGCAGTGTTGGGGTTAGGGTGGCTTTGGCGAACCAGCATGGAGATCCAGTTCTGAGGCTGAGAAATACATTTAGCATCTCTGACTGACTGCGAATACTGGTAGTTGTACATTCCGTTCACTTCAAACATCACAAAATCTGCTGGCACATACTCCTCAAACTTGTTACCACTCCAGCTGAAACAGGGACAGCTGAGGTTCAAGGTGGGCAACATTTCCAGTCAAGATAGTACTTTGTACATGATACACTTGCAAGGTCATTACGCTTGCAAGGTCATTTAAACTGCTGTATATTGTACTATTTATCAATATTGTATTATGTATTATATTATTTAGCAATATAAATTACAATCACACCACACAGCAAAAGAATCTTTAGGTTTGAACTGTCGCAGTGTAATAAGTGTCTTTTTGGGATTCTCCACTGCCAATAAAAAAATGAAGTGGATAAATCCCAATTTAAAAAGCAATTGTCTCTGCCTTCATTCTGTTTAAATGAACATCACTTACTAAACTTTGAACATTATGAAAGTAATTGAACAGTTGCCAGCTGTACAGTTTTGCCAGCCAAAGCAAAACTAATGTGTCAGGGTTTAACAGTGTTGAATATAATCAGATCAGGGCATGTGCCAAGTTAAGGAAACTGGCCACAGAAAAGTGCAGTTATGAGTCCAAGCTCCATATCTGTGATATACAGACACTTAAGCAGAACTGCTGCTAAACATTTATGTCAGGACTTCTACTGGATGTCATTTACAGCTGAAATCAATGTGCTGGATGAATAATCTGTGCAGTAAGTGTAAAACCTGCATGTTAAGAGCACTGTCAGAATGTTATGTAATCTGATAAGTCCACACAGCTAAACAGGGTAGTTTACACTTTAAAAGGCAGGTGAACAGTTGAACATAATGGTGAGCCTGTTCTTCCAGTTACATATGTCCACTTACATATTAAGAAATTTTAAAATGTGCAACACAACACATTTTAAAATGTTTTAATAAATCTGAAAGCAAAAAGCAGCCCTCTAACTCTAAATACTGTAAACTAATATTGTGTTCATACACACTGTTCACATTATTTTGTTCTGAAATAAAATGCATCATTGCAAGATGTCGAGGGACTTACAGCTCCAGGGTTGGTTTCCATGGTATGTTGTAATAGGCGAGCACGGGGCATTCATACTTGGTAAAGTCATACTGAATATGGAGGTCTTTGCTGGTTGAGTTTGGCCTAAACAGATGCTCTGGGTCATAGACGCTTCTGGGGATATAGTAAAAAGCATTTTATTTCCAGCTGAGATTTGCACACTTCACAGTTGGAAAATATTTATTGCTTCAGTCCAGAAGCCATCATGAATTATAGTGCCTACTTTGGAATGGTGTAAGAGAAGTTGTCCTGAAGTACTTCCTGGTTTAAGATACCCCTAGAACATGTTGTTATATTGCTAATGGAAAGACACATTGAAAGAAACAACAGTCAAAATCAGCAGATTTGCAATGTCATGTCTATTTTAACAATGAAAGGCAGGGCAGATTGAAGGAATAAGCCCTCTCCTACCTCAAAACCCGTAAATGCTTTTCAGGAGGGCATCCACTTATGATGTGGGCTTTCTAAAACAAAAATATCTAATAAGTGTTTTATGATCATTCACTACCAATTACTTATCATTATTGATTATTATTTAATATCACCAAGTATTTGGTCTTCACCAAAGGGTTATGGTCTTTGCACACTATGTGCCTTCTCATCAGGTCTACTGTGACTGTAGACAAGATTCCACTGTCCTGCGAGCTGTGATGGAAGAGAAAACACCTGCTGCACATCACTGCCACCTCCTGGAAGACCATGCAAGTGCACGCATGATGAAGCACCCTCCTCACCCCCCACCCAAACAGTGCTAACACTGACGTCAATTCCAAAACCACACTGAAAGCCATATAAATTAATTAAAATACTCCAACCATGAATTGTATGGTTGTGAGGGATGCATATACATTAAGTTATAAATATGGATTATCTTGTTTAACAAACAAACAAAACAAATCTTCCATATAACATCTTCCTACCAATGTAACATATTTGTAGCTTTCCTGTCTTTTAATGGGCGAATTGTGATGTCCTGGAAGTATGTCCAACACATTGTAAGGACAACAGCCATGTAAAGGAACCATAAATATTAATCTGTACATGCACTGGAAAGTCTTCTAAGAGCATAAATTACATTAACACATCTAAGCATGAGAGTACCAGTCTGTATTTGATATTTCCTATAGTGGTGGTACCATCCTCTTTGCATATGTATCTAGCCTCCATGACCTGAGCATCTGTCACTGTGACCTACCAGAAAATCAAAAACCACAGAAAATGCAAGAAAATGGAGAAAACAACTGTCTGAGATTCTTCAAGTGCTCCAGGAGCCAAAAAACATACTAGCTCCGGAATTCTCAACATCTACATAAAAAAAAAACCGCACAGCCGGTTTCTTACCAATGGAAATAATCGACTGTAAAGGGAGGGGGAGAAAACAGCAGTGAGTTGTGTGGTGCCACCAACATCAATGTAAAACAGCTGATCTTCAAAGTCACTATGAAACTCTTCTACCTGAGATATAATAGAGCAAACTATACACTCTAACAAATCACAGTAATATTGAAAACACATGATGTTAATGCCATGGACACTGACAAAGCATTACGGTTACCATGATACCAGGTTACCATAGTTTACTTTTAGAAGTAGCCCCATTAGCATTGGACTGCTAGCAACATCGGTGTTGTTCAGCTGAACTGTAATTAAAATAAATTAAAAAGTTTAAAATATTGGACAGTTTGTTGCCTGACCAGACAAAACCCAGCAGGAGGATCAGAGCGTGTTAACTCCTGGTTGACATTGATGTAGGTACGATCGAAAATAAAGTCTGTCATCAGCAGGTCCTTAGCCCTGGCTTTAAACAGCATCAGGTCTCCATATTCAGTGAACATCATGAAGATTTCCCCACAGACATCCATAACCAAAGAAAACTGAAAAAGTGTGAAGTAGGAAAGAGATCTCACTATATGACAGTGCAAGTTTATAATGTACTTTCACTATTATATGTGATTGTAAATACTAAAAAGAAAAACAATATGACTTTAGCACAATAAGCCCAAAGTACAAATTATTTGTTATCATGACAATCACAAAAACAGATGTGGTTTGCATGACTCCACACATTTCTTTTGCTCTTTACTTTAGTCATTGCTGCTTCGAGTCCAACTCTTCCATAGTACAGGGCCCCATCACTTGTATAAATGGCCACGAAACCATGATTGCCTACCAGTGACAAAACATGTTAATGATATTCTTTCTTCAGAGCTGGAAGAAGGGGAGCTTCTGTGTGTTGCTATGACTACCTGTTGTAACCTGCAGCACTGTTTCACCTGAAGAGGGTAAGGTGCTCGTTTCTTTACCAATCTGGGAGAAGGGTATAATAATGAGTCCTACTCAACAAGGAGGAATGAACAAGGAGAAAAGCAAATATTCACTGATTAGATATATGGTTTTCTGGTAATATCACCAGTCAAGCTTGGAAGGTAATTATGTTTCGTTTCAAATTCAAATCTAAATCTTTTAATTTTTTGTATTAAAGGAAAAAAATATTTTGATGATAATGGCTGAGACTGGTGCAGTTATGATTAATCTGAGGATACAAGAGTTTACCATTGTTGGGTGAATACAGCAGCATGTGTGGTGACCATATAATGAGATGGCCCTGCATGCCACGAGGCTGAATGACCTGGATGTGGTGCAGAGGATCCCTCAGTGGGTGCAGGACAGCTCGCAGCAAGGTTTTGGAGAATACATACCGGAAAGAAAGCTGCCACAATTCAGGCAGTACCCCACAGGGTTGATACATGATATAACTGCTTGCTTAGATGAGTAATCATACCATATTCTGCTCATCTATGACCATAGCCACAATAGTAGACAGAGTAGGCATATTGTACACACCGCCAATAAACTGCTGTGAGATAACAAATGGAGATGATTAAAAAAATTACCTGTGGAGTTATACATGTTCTTTGTGAAATCTGTACTGTCTAAGCAGTGATGCCTTTATTCCCTTGAACATGCACAATTCACAGAGCTTACTTTGGGTAGAAAACAAAAACAACAATAAAAACAATACCAAAAAACAATGAGTTACTCTTGCCTGTCTATCAATTCTTACCTTGGCCATTGGTGCAACTCGCAAAATCCTAAAGTGGAATCCTCCGTCCAAAGAGAGAAAAACGTGCTGATTCTCCACAGCATTTCCAACTTTGTAAACTATGACAACTGAACTCACATCCTATGCAAACACAGTGGTGCACTATGTGAAAACTTATCACAGGACTTTCATAATGTGCATTAATGTACATGATCTGCACTTACCACACAGGCCTTGTCCTTACTGAAGCAGCACTGAAGAGATGACACACTAGACACACTTGATGCAACACCTGACAATAACATTTCATTTACCTGACACTTTTATCCAAAGCAACTTACAATTATAACTGAGTACAACTTGAGCAATTGAGGGTTAATGGCCTTGCTCAGGGGCCCAACACTGGCAACTTTAACCAGCAACCTTCTGATTACAAGTCAAGTACCTTAACCACTGAGCTACCACATGCTACAAACATGACTCACCTCAAATGCTAGTGACTGTGCTGAAATGTGCTATAATTTAATAAAATAAATTAATAAATAATAATTAAAAACACCTTGTGTGGGAATCCAGGTCTGTGTTTCCAAGGAATAAAGGTAGACCTGTCCAGCAATCACAATCACAACATGATCTAGCACAAAGGCAGCTGATGAGACAGAGCCACTGGATATCTAAAAACGTTATGTTGAATTTGGAAAAGTTAATAATTTATTTGCAATTTGAATGGTTAAAGAATTGACAGGGATATGGTCTTTTGTTTTACACCTGTGGTCCAAAGTAATGTAGAGGCACAGAATGTTCATCAAAAAATGATGTTGTTAAGAGGATCTGTTTTGTGCTATTTACAAAGCATCAGAGTGTACACAGACACAAACACACACACACACACACACACACACACACAGAGAGAGAGAGAGAGAGAGAGAGAGAATATGTTTTAATGTTATTACATAGAAGTTGATTGTCATTTTAAATACTATACCGCTATGAAATTATATCTCACCCCATGTATAGTGCAAGTCGATTGTTACAGTGACTCTGGACTAAAACAGGCCTGCTATCTTGGTTATATAATGGTACCTGAGGAAAATAATGATTTATTAACATAAAGGACCAACGAATTGTACGCAACAGACTGTACACCTGACTGGGAGCTACATAAGACAGTTTTTAGCTTACCGTTACTGACACATGTCCTTTGTATTCAGTAGATGCAAGGCTGTTATAAAGTAATGTTGTTAAATATGTGGACACAATATATTAATTTTGAATATCCAGACGTCGTTATCTATCTAATTATCTTAGCTTAGCTAGCTAGCGTTAGCTGGAAAGAGTCATTAGCTTTACGCTACCTCTTCTGCTGCCCCCAAGTAAATATATTACAGAAGACAAGTAACGTGGGAGCAAAGATGCATCTATAAAATAATTTAATCATAGTTAATTGTCCCAATTATACAGCTGTATATATAGCTAGCTAATATTGTTCCGTTACTAACTTTGACATGATTACGACCCAAAGTAAGTCGCGAGCGCAGCCAAGTTGGACAACTCTATAGAGTTAGCTAGCTTGTATATCAATATGATTGTGGATAAACCGTTTTCTTTCATTGTCTGATATAAACCGATGTGTTATTGTGTATCTTGTAATATTGTATCTGCGTCCTTTTTCTCCATAACGATAAGCAATTATTAAACATTAAGGACGTGTCTGTTGTTACTAAATTGATTACTTAAGAGAGCTAGCTTGCTATGTTACTTAGGAAATGCGCAGTTGTAACGCAGCTCTGATGCGCAAGAGCCAACTGACTATGCGCGGGCGCCGTTTAACTTCGACCAGTACATTCATTTGCAGTTGATACTTCGGCGCCTGAAGGTGCACTACAGCACGGAAAAGAAAAAGGCAAATGTTTTGATATTACAACAAAAAGAGTTATCACGTAGTGTATGCTTGGCTTTAATTATTTGGAAACCGTTGATAACATAGAATCTTGGAAGACAGCTTTCAGTGTTAAGGTATGTGAATAAATCACGGCTGCGTGGTCTCATTAGCTACTAGCTGGCTAACTCCGCTAATGTATTAGCATAATTACCTGCTGTTTTCGGTTCTAACTAGCCTGGCGTAGCTTTCAAGCCCGACTAGTTACGATTGTATAGCTGTCTACCGTTAGTAAACCTTTTATGTAGTCTCATATCCAAAACCAAGCTTTTAAGGTAGCTAGGTTTGCTAACCCAGCTAACGTACACAGCTGTAACGCAAGAGAAAGCTAGTTACCAGCTAGTTACAGATGTGCGAGCTAGCTAACTGAGCGCTAACCTAGCTATGTAGCTAACTGAAAGCTGGTTAGCTAAGCTTTGTGTCCGTACAGATGTAAATAAACAAGTGGAAAGGTTACTTCGTCCATATCAAGTCTGCGTGAAATTGATACACACAGATGTTTGTGGAAAGTCTTGACGTTTTTGGCTATATCGTAAACGTGCTAGCTAACAGTCTGAACTAGCTAGCTAGTTAGATAAGATAGTTAGCATTAGCCAAGTTAGGTAGCTACTTCAGGTTGAGGGTAGCAAGAAGCTTTTTTTGCAAAAAACAAAGTATAACAAGCAGTAAAGCAGATCTTAAACGGTGATGTTAGTTCATCAAAAACCTGTAATTCAGGTTTGTAGACACATAGCTTTGTCTAATGGACGTTTTAGATGACGTTCATTTGCGTTACGTCTAGCTCCGGTCAAATAGCTGGCTAACTAGCATAGATGGAAGTAGCTAGGATAGCTAACTAATTGGCTCGTGTAATTCATTATCTAATGCTAAAGGTTTAATTATAACATTGTAGCTAGATTAAACCGTTGTCGGCAGCAGCCAAAATTTTGTAACGTTTTAACGTTACTGGTAGAATTAGCTACATGTACATATATCTTGTTAGAATTGGCAACAAAAAAGCAAGTACCCTATCCTCCATCCAGTGTAGCTCCCTGTATTCGTGAGGAATCATTTGTCTCTATTGTAACTATAGTCCACATTGTAACTGTACTGTCTCTAGTGTAATTACTATTTAATATGTTGGGTCCATAGTGTGCCTAGATATGTCTTATGCTGCTGCAACAAAACAGTTACCCTTTGGGATGAATAAAGTTATCTATCTCTGTCTGTCATGGTACATTTTAAAATGAGAAGCAGGAATCTGCTGAGGACCACATTTCCTCTTTACTATATTTTCAGCCTCATGGAGGAAACAGAAAACCTTAATCCTGTAATGGACATCCCTGAAGATCAAACAGCGAATGATATGTCCAGGGCTAAATGGACTCTTGAGGAAGTAAGTAATATTAGCATTGGGTCTCAACATTGAAACACCTTCATGCAATCTTTGCCCTTGCTCCTGGAGAGCTTCACAATTTCATGAGGAGCTGGATCAGATGTGTTGTCATTTGAAAAACCCTGATATTAGCATTCTTGGTAATGTCATCTTTACTGCATGGTAAAAAACCCTTTATTAATAATGAATTATTTTATTATGACAGTTATAAAGTGCATTCAGTATGGTGCAATATGACTTGTGCACATACAGTAAAAGGTGAGACAGCATATATATTTAAAGTGGACTCTGAGCATTTGCTTAGTTGCAATATGCTTTTGTAATGGTTTGAAACTAAAAATATTTGATTTGCCACCCACATGCACAAATATGGCTGCCAAATATGCAAAAGGTATTGATCCAAGAAAAAAGAAAGAAAGGAATGTGGGTGGCAGCATCAGGGGTTTCACATGTAAATTAAAAAAACAGCAGCTGTCGCTTAGTTAAGTGAAAATGCTGTAGAACTTTTGGCACTAAATTAAAATTCATTGCTGATGTCATTTGCTGGGTGAATCAAAATCTTGTCTAATGGGCTTTACTAGGCAATGATGGCAGAATTTCATTTGTTTTATTTCTCATTTGTCCTTACAATAATGCCTGGCAAATGTCTTTTTATTTATTTATTTTCAACATTTAGGATGAAAATCTCAAGTCACTAGTTCAGAGCCTTGGCCCCCATAATTGGAAGGCAATTGCTTTGCTCTTACCTGTAAGTAACAGTAGTTTTTCATAAAAGAAAACAATATTATTTTCCATTTTAAAGATTAATTGTTGTGTGTGAGAGTGGCATATGGAAAGCTAAAACAATTTTCAATATTACATCTTCATAGGGACGCAGTGAGCAGGACTGTAAGCATCGGTTTACTACTGTATTGGACCCAAACCTTGTCAAGGGAAGTTGGACTAAGGAAGAAGATGAAAGGGTGAGCCTTGAGAATGAGAGAGGGAGAGATACCCACACCCCGAGCTAAACTTCCGTGGGACTTCGAGAGAGAGAGAAAATCTGGAAGTCCCACAGGATCCACCATCTTCAGGGGTGTATCCCATTTGGCCGTTTCTGTATACTATGCCAGCCACTTGGTTATGGCGTTCCATGTACAGTCTGCCTGCTAGCATCTTGCATCCCATTGTTATATGCTGGATTGTCTGCATCTGGGGTCCTGCCTGGTGTTGTAGATTCCAACTTCTATTTATTGTATTCACAGCTTGTTCCTGTGCTGTCTTTCAATCCATCCTTTTCTAGCCATTGGTAGGAGTTTTCCAAATTAGCCACTTTCTCTATTTGCCGGTAGCACATGCTGTGCAGGGGTTTATTCTCCCTTGATGGTTCTTGCTCCTCCTCATTCCCATTATCTTTGGCTTTCTGCTGTCTCGGGTATTTACTAAGTACTTCATCAGTTGGGGCATATTTCCTGGTGTATGGATATTGGTTGTTTCATCCTGGATACTGGTTCTGATGCTCACTAGTTCTCAGCTCCCCTCTTTCTGCTTAGTGCTCAGTCTCTGAGTGCAGGACTGGGATGAAACCCTCAATGTATTGTAAAGAGCTTCCTTGTCTTGATGCCAGTGGCTTCTATCTCCTCCTTTGGCCAGCTTAATGTGCCAGCACAGTATCTGGTGCCTGGTAGACTGTAGAGGCTGATAGCCCAGATCATGTTCTTCCCATTCACATGACCTCTCAGGACATGCCTCACTCTTAGTAGGAATTTGGCTATAGCTGCTTTCCTTTTGGTTTCCCATTTGTTGGTGGGATTCCAAGGTACTTGTAGCTGACCTTAACATCTGTTATGCTACCTTACCTTCCAAAGGACAATCCCCTCAGCTTTGGCTCTCTATATATATACACACATGTACATACACACTGGTGTACAGTTTTCTTTGCAGTCAATTGTTTTCTAACAAACCTCTTAATTTCTATAGCTTATGGAATTAGTAACAAAGTTTGGAGACAAAAAGTGGACAAGAATTGCCAAGTACCTAAAAGGTCGCAGAGGGAAGCAATGCAGAGAGCGGTGGCATAACCATCTGGACCCTTCTATAAATAAAACCTCCTGGACCACAGAAGAGGATGTCATCATCTGCAAAGCCCATAATATGTTAGGAAATCGTTGGGCTAAGATTTCAAGATTGCTCCCTGGCAGGTATGCAAATTTATATTTATATTTATATATATATATATAATGAGCATGTGTGACTTAAACATAGTGCGCCAATAAAATATATTAATGTGAATCTTTGATCATTGTATGTTAAGGTTATTGCATTGCTTAATTTGTTTTCATTCATAAATTTTAAATGCTGTTTTTGTTCAGTGTTGAGTAGCAAAATTTACTGGTCAGACCAGCAGAAACCTGTATACATCTTAATGGTGTGAACATGGATAGAGTAGCTGATCTAAATCAACACACATCCTGTAATTTAGTAGGAAAAATGGTTATTAAGGAACTTAAATCAACTTTAAAATATTAGTTCTTATCTAAATTTGGCCTGCAATGAAGACTCCAAATAGTTACATGCTTTAACAGACTTCAGTAATCCAAGGCAACCTTCAGAAGAGTCTCAAACATCCTAAGCCCAAGGAATGCCATCCTACTTAATACTTTGTATTTTTATTTTGTTCAGTTCACTCTAAATTTGTTGCATGTAGAAAAGTGTTTGAGAAATGTTCTAAATATTGATTCTGACTACATCTCAGATGACTGAGTTTAGTGTAATATTTGTTTTCAGCGTCAATGTTTGAGTGTGTTTCACTGCATCAAGACAATTGCACTGATTAATTTGTAATATACCTGACAGGACTGATAACTCTATCAAGAATCACTGGTATTCAACTTTAAAGCGTAAAGTGGAAACTGGTGCTTTGGTGCTGGATGATGGTGATATGCCTTGTGTAGAACCATCTATACAAAATAACGCCAATAAGTCTCCCCCTGTAGAGGAAAACAAGGTATGACAATGTAATATTTGGATGGAGCATATTATTTTCTTGTATATGAATGAGTTGCTAATTACTACAATGTAGGAACTGTGTTCTTAGGTGGACACTGCTTGTGTTGGTTTGACATCAGGTGCTATGGTGGACATTACTGAGGATGTAAGTCGTTTCTGGGTGACAGCGTTATAATGCTCATTTATGTTCATGCTCACATGCTTAATTCATATCAATCTGATTAAATATCTGAACTAGGTTTGTAAATTATAATATTGTGATTTTCAAATTATGTAGTTCTGATATTATTCCTTGCTGAATTTTCTTATGAATGGTTGATTGGATGTTTAAAATGTAATTGTTTGTTTATTCTATGTATTAATTGTAATTATTTGTTATATATATTTTTGTCCTAGCTAAATGAAACTACACCACTGCCTACCAAAATGAATTTGGATGATTTTTGTTGTGATGTTGTTTTGGATTCAGATCCTGTGACACATATTCCCGAGCAGGTAAGAATATTAAGTCTGTACTTGAATTGGAAAATTGGTTATTGGTGACATCATGCTTTGATATTATGTCAGCTGAGTGTATATTTGTATATGCTTTGTACAATATAAAATAATTGTACAATGTAAAATAGTACATTTCAGTACATATATTATTGTAATTGTCTTGAGTGATAAGATTACTAATTGCATTTGGAAACAATGCTTATACATTTAACTACATACTTACTTTGCTGTTTATGGAAAGGCATACAATTAACAAACAATAATGTTACAATTCACAGATGCATTCAGTGGAGATTAGTCGGTGCATTCACAACACAACCCCCCCCAAAAACACAAACAAACAAACCAGGAACTTAGTTCACTAGTATTTACCTAGAAAGTCTTGATTTTGAATTCAGTTAATATTTACACATTTTCACACAGGTATTTGTCATAATTGTGGAAGAATGATAATCACATAAAGAGTAGGTTCTTCTTTACTATTACTTTAATAGACAGTTAGACAGACAGGAGAAACCAATCAAGGAGAGGCAAGAGGAACTGAGCTGGATGAATGAAAGTAAAGATTGTGGAACAGGGAAAAAGAGAAATGCAGGTAATGGTAAGAGATGAAGGAAGGGACAATGGAGAGATGGAGGAAAAAATTGAGGATCCTAATCTAGGAGCATCACAAACAAACAAACAAACAAACAAGGACATTTTATTCTACCAGTCATTAAATGTACATATTGTAATAAGGGGCTGGTGATTCTCTCTCTCTCTCTGTGTGTGTGTGTGTGTGTGTGTGTGTGTGTGTGTGTGTGTGTGTGTGTGTGTGTGTGTGTGTGTGTGTGTGTGTGTGTGTGTGAGTGAGAATATTTAATAATTTTTTAAATGTTAAATATAAAAGTAATCTCTTCTTTGCAGTTAACCACAGTCAGAAATTCCAGGGATCCAAGGCAAAACCACAAACTCAAAACAAGAAAGCAGTTGAAAGCAGACTTTAAAAATGACACAAATGAAAGTCTCCCCCCAGGTTCAACTTCCAGTCACACAATGCAGTCTCAACAGAAAACCTTCACAAAGGTTGTACTCCAAATGGTGGCAGAAGACATGCTGCCACTTAGCATTGTTGAGGGGTCTGGGTTCCGGCACTTCATGGCTAGTATTGGTCCCCAGTACCCCAGGCTTTCACAGCGTATGGTTACATTAAAGCTTTATGATAAGGTGGAGAAGTGTCTTAAACCTCATCTGATTAAACAGCTCAGGAACTGTGTCACTGTTAGTAGAGGCAGTGCTGATGTTCATGTCACTGCAGATATTTGGTCCAGTGAGTATTCTGAACCTATTCTAGCTGTTCAGCTGCATTTCCTTGACAATGATTGGAATATTCATAGGCCAATGGTTGCTTTTCGCCATTTAGATCGGAAAAACTTGAATGTCTTGGTTAAGCGAGAGCTGGAGGCCGTGCTCCTTAGCTACAGCCTGTTTCACAGAAATATTGGCTATGTTATTGCCCACGAAGCCAAGAATACCATTGCTACACATGACCTTTTCTGCGACTACAAGATTATGCATAGTGCGCTAAAGAACGACCCAGATGAAGATGAGTTGTTAGACTTCCTTGATGATCAAGGCTCTATAGTGGATTTATCTGAAATCCTATTGGGCCAAAATGTTGACTGCATTAGCACCCTTCTGCACTTGGTGATCAAGGAAGCGTTAAAGGCTTCCAGGTCTGCTGAGTATGTGCTCTCTCAGGTCCAAGATATTGTGGCCTTCTTCCGCCGTAGCACCTATTGGAATGAGGTTCTGGTAAAGGAATGCAAACTTACCCTTGCAAATCCTTACAACTATAACAGCTATGCTTGGAACTCCACTTTTACCATCATTCGCAAACTAGTGCAGGAGTTTTCCTGGGGCTCCGTGATGGCTGTTTTAACACAAGCCCGCAAAGAGGCAAACGAGACTACCGTGTCTCCACCAGTAATCCATGTCAAGCGTGAACAGGTGATGGACCTCATAGGCCTGTTGGAGCCCTTTGAAGAAGCCATCCAGGTGCTTCAGGATGATGGCGTCACATTCTCCCTCGTCATTCCATCTCTTATTGGCCTTGATAAAACCCTCAAGGACAAGTCCACAAATTATACCCAGTTCTGCAAAGCTCTCCGCTCTGGCCTGCATGACTACTTCCAACCTCTGATTATGCAAAAAGATGTCATATTAGCCACGGTCCTGGACCCGCGTATTAAGCTTCAGCCCTTTGACGATGGCAAAGAAGTAGCTCAGGGTAGCACACTTGTTCCACCTACTAAATACTGGGCTTGTTCAATACTAGAATCTGCAATGAGTGAAACCAACACATGGTTTCCAGTGGAGGAAGGCAATGTGGCTCTAGATTATGGTGGTATACCTGCCACAGGAGCAGCTAGTTTGGGCAACATCAAGTGCTTTATGCAGCCTGCCCCAAAGGTAATGACTGTCTCAGAGCTGGACCTCTATATATCAGAACCTTTGCTAGATGGAGATGCTTCCATCCAGGTATTTTGGAGAGAGGCCACTCGTTTCCCACAGTTAAGAAGTGTCTGCCACAAGCTTTTGGCTGTACCTGCCTCTTCAGGAGGATTCAAACGTCTCTTTCCTCTGGCAGCATGTATAGTTCGGGCCCGAAGGAATAGGCTGCCAGAGCATGCTACAGAGAGACTGTTATTGTACAGAGAGTATCTAAGTTTAAGTGGTGGAAAAAACAGTACTAGATTGTAATCTATGTATTTGGAATATTGTTTTGTCAGGATTGTTTTTTTGTTTGTTTGGTTTTTGTTTTTTTTTTTGGTTTTTTTAATAGCCACATACTACATGCAAACAGTACAGACTGAATACACCCCATGTTTAAAGTTAATAGAAGTTAACTGATGTTTTATGAACCTGAGCTGTTAGGACACTTTGTCTGATGTTAACATTTGCGTTCGTCAAAGCTGCTGCCCTCATGTTCCAGCACAGACCTTTTAATTCATGATTTAATACTGTATGTGCATTGGAAATGTTATTAAATGTTATGATGTGTAATACTACACAATTCGTTATGTGTTCTTAAAATAATATTTACATCAGCAAGCTATAACACTCTCTTCTCAAGAATATAACACTCAGGTCTCAGACCAGAGTATACCATTCAGATCTCTCAAATTCACACTGAATACATTCTTGAACTGTATTTTCAGAATTTTCATTTTCAAGCTTTGCAGATTAGTCTATTGGTAGTAAATTGATTCATCTTGGAGTGGTCTGCTGTAATTTATTGTTATAACCCTACCTCTCCTTTAAGTGTACTTACTTATTTGCTGCCACCTGTGCTTGCTTGGTGGTCAAGTTACTTGACTTTTAATCGGAAGGTCGACGGTTCCAACCCCTCTAGTAAGCTGGTACTGTGCAAGACCCTTAACCCTCAATTACTCAAGTTGTACTCAGTCATAATTGTAAATCACTTTGGATAAAAATGTCAGATAAATGTAAAAGTATTTCCATTTAATTAAATGCAATAATGCTAGTTACATAAAATAACCTTGTGTTGTAGGGACTCTGTCATGTGTCTTCCAGGCATGAGTTAGATGCACTGCATTTGGAAGAATTTCCTTTTGGTCTGCTGTAGTTTAATGATTAGTTGTCGCAGGGCACATAGGCTGAAGCTGTTACCCTCAGAATATAGTCTACGCTCCTACAAACATCTGAATTCACAAGCTTTCTTTAAATTCAATTTTCATCTGGATGGATTTGGCACAGTTTTGCTGTTGAATGGAGTAAAATGAGTCCTTTGCTGTGAAAATGGGCAGTGTACCAATTTTGAGAATGATTTGGGTTACGAGTTCTTCCCTTGACATGTCAGTCTATGCTCTGGAGGTGATTGTGTTTTAAAAGTAAGTTCAGTTAATGAAAAGGAAACAGTAAATGACTTCAAATCTGTAATTAACTGGATGGCCTGTGGAGAAACAATACTGTCTTGTGATGTTTAAAGGGAAATTTCACAGCTGTGCTTCTAAAACAGCCTCTGGAAATAAGTAGAATAATGAAAATTTGAGGGTTAAATTAAATTTAATGAAATTATGCCTCTGTTTCAGCAGCTGGGATGCAATTTCAGGCATTTGTATTTGTCAGTTTTCAGCACAGGACATTTGAAATGATAAGCATATTAAGTCGGGGCAAAACTGGTATCCCGTAGTTCTCCCGCAAGTTTAACGCCCATGTAGTAATCCAGAAGATTTATTGTCTTCACGCCGACAAGTTTATTCAGGCGCCTGTAGGTGGCGGTATACATATCCAACTTGCAACAGTAGAATTAAAAATGGCTCAAACTGTCAGACCGGGAGTTAATCTCAAGTTATGTCTGCTTGTCCATATTACAGTTTTTGCCTGGTATGTGTTCATTCTTTATTCTAACTGTTCGTTAGACATTTCAGGCAGACATCCTGGAGCTCGGACATACGGAGGTCGCTGGAAGTACTTGACCTTTATCAATCTGGTAAGTAGCAATGGCTAAACGATTCTCAACAAAGTTAGTCGCTGACTTTGTTCTCAGTTAATGACGAAGCCAGCCAAATATTTGTTTATGAAGATGTACGATAGCTACTGACTTTCATATTCGTTTCCGGACAGTTATTGAGTAGTTAGCTAACGAGCTAACCAGCTATGTAACCGCGCGTAGCCTAGCCAGCTAACCGCACCTGTTTCCCGCGCAGGTAATGCAGACGGGCTTCTTTGCGGTTTGCGTTATAACTGATGTGGCGCACTTGGTGGTCCCGAGCAGAAGCACGCGGGGGACTGTGCTGTTCCTTGTAAGCGCGAGAGATGGGCTCTTCACCGTTCTGGCTGCTCCAGTCGGCACCGTGAGTGTCCCGGTCCAGAACACACGCTAACGTGAGTGGGCGACGGTCCGGTTAATGAACGGCACCTGTTCTTTTCAGTTTGTGTGCGCTTCCTTCTGGTCTCTGTACGCCTACGACCGAGAGTTGGTGTATCCCAAGCTCATAGACCACATTATTCCCGTGTGGCTAAATCACGCCTTGGTGAGTATTGGCAGTGCTGCTTCCATGGATCTGTCGGTTAATTCTTGTACTTGGCTACATGTAGGCCTTCACAGGCCTGAAAGCTCTAATAGTCGCTGATAACGTTTTGTACATATTTCTTTCACGTACTGTATTAAATTTGAAATTCAAACACTTAAATATGTAACGTTTTAGTATGCGTAACCTTTGTGCTAAATAAAAGCTTTGTCATGTTGGACCAGTATTAGTCTTGCTATTAAGATGGTGGATTTCGTGAGCTGTTCTTGACTGCAGTCGTCGTCCCCCCCCCCAGCACACCGCGGTCATGCCTTTGCTCTTGCTGCAGATGTATCTGCAGCACCACAGACACCCAAGTCGTCCCAAAGCCATTCTGAGCTTGGCTCTGTTTGCTTCCCTGTATTTGGCATGGTAATGTCCTCTTGGTGCTTTTTATGACAAATGCTCATTTTTACTATTTTGAATCTAACATTACATAATGGTTCCTAGCTAGAATATTCTGTAATCTGAACGAAAAAATAAAATTTTAACTCGCTATGCTTTAATAAACTAAATTGGTGCCTTTCTTCTTGTCTTTTTTTAATCTTTTATCACTTATTGATTTATCATTACTATCATCGCTGTTATTGCTGCTGCTGTTATTATTACTACTACCACTATTATTATTGACAATTATGATTTTTGTTTGACCTTTCATCTTTATCAGTGTTGGTTTCTGTATGTCATTAGTACATGTCCTTCCAACAAGGCTTGATCTCTGTTTATTTATGAATTATATATTCCCACTAATGAGGTTTTATTGGTCCTTTTAAAACAGACACACACACACACACACACACACACAAAAGGTGAGTACAGTCGATTTGAGCTGGTACCAGGTGGTGGAAATTGACATACCTGTGTGTTAATTTTTTTTCAGGGTCTTATGGGTTCGCCACATTTCGGGGATCTGGGTGTACCCCATCATGGCCCGCCTCAGTCCGCTCGGCTTGGTTCTGTTTCTGGCCATCGCCTCTGTCAGCATGGTCCCCATTTACCTGCTAGGGGAGAAGCTCAGTCATGCAGTCTGGAGCACAGCAGGTGAGAGGCCAGTCCAGCAAGGCCTGCCAGCTTACACATGCCTCATGCCAGTGTTACTGTACAATGTCTCCTAATCTAAACAAGGATGGGTGGTCTTGACTTCCCTTCACCTTCCTGTCTGATGATTGCTGTCGATGTACAGTCATGTAAGTAAGGTGTCTTTCTGACATTCTGCTCTCTCAAAGGGGATCAGAAGTTAAAGAAATAAGGGACTGCAGGAATCCAGATTGACTATCTACATTTTAAAACCATCTGGACTAGATCACTTCCTTGAGCTCAGAATAATGGTCCAATCACAGTTCACTCTGGAATGGACTCTGTGTCTTTCTGGCAGAATTCACCATGACTCCTGCAATCTGAATTAATAATAAAGGTGATTTGACTGCACAGATTAATCATTTTCACAAAAAGGTATGATTGTTGATGGCAAAAGTAGCAATTAATAATACATAATGTATGTAATATACTAGTTTGTTGTTGTTTAGAAAATTTGTTTGACACATGCATTCCTATTTATTCATATTCAGATGTACTAGAATCATAAGGAGTCCCTTGGTGGATTGTGAGATATAAAAATATAATTTTATTAAAAAATGAATGGTTAATACCGAAAATGTCAGAGTGGTTAATTTTGTGCTAGTAGTATTCAATTTCATTGTTCACTTAAAGCTAAATTCAGTGACTTTGTTTACATAAAACTAGCACTTGCAGTACTGACTAACATGTTTACGATACACTGCAGTATTGACAGTCAGTACAGGATGCTAAGTTCATAAAATATGGCTCTATCATTACTATACTTCCTCTGTCCTTAAAAAAAAATGTACTTTTTTAGAATAATTATAAACCACGCCTGTTCAAGGTCACAGAGGGGGAGGCTATCCCAGCAGCAGAAGGCAGGAACCCTCAGAGTGTTTCTCTCTCTCTCTCTCTCTCTCTCTCTCATTCACTCCCAGTCATACCAGACCAGTCTACCACACATCTTCAGGTATGAAGATGAGACTGAGGAAACGAGTATCTACAAGCTGTGAACTCAACCCAGGTCACCAGAGCTGTGAGGCACCTGTGCCAACCATTGTACATCCCTGGTTGTTTACATTTACAGCATGTAGCTGATGCTTTTATCCAAAGCGACTTACAATTATGACTGAGTACAACTTGCGGAATTGAGGGTTAAGGGTCTTGCCCCAAAGTGGCAACTTGGTAGTGAGTAGTCTGGTCAATAGTCAAGTACCTTAACCACTAAGATACCACTGCCCTGATTGTATGTAATCATTCATAAAAACCTGTGGTTCCACAGGAAATAGTTTGCCTTTATTTAATGTCATAAAATGTTGTTTCATTAAAGATAATTCATATCATTAATAGACCACATGAATAAAAAGTCAGGATCATTGCTTGAATTGAATAGTCAGAGACTTCTTGCTTGCTACTTTACAATTACATTAAAGCATATGTAATTTGCTATGTAACTGATGTAAAATCAAATTCTAATGCTGGCTTCATACAGAAAGCTGCATTTTAATGTTGCTTTTGCCTGATCTCTCCTTTTGTTCTGTTACTGTTCCTTCATTTACTTTAATGTGACCATTGCATTAGAAAATAAATATCAGATGTCATTTATATTTTCATGCAATATTGGGGCCCTGTTTTTTTTTTTAAATATTTTTTTTGTAAGGAATTTATTTATTTATTTATTTTTTTAAAAGAACTACAGATGATAAAGATTAGCCTAAACAACGTTATTTGTTGTCTGTTTGTGGCTGTCGACCTTTTCTCTTGCTGTTTCAGGCATAATTGGATTAGTGGGTTAAACTAGGTGGGAGCAGAAGTTGAGGCCTCATTCATAATCTGCTTGTTCAACAGTCTGCTGTGTTGATTGTCTTTCATTTCCAATATATTAATTATTATTTTGTGTTTATTTTTTAAATGCCCAAATCAATTATTTGTAGCTTTGGGAAGACCAAATCTAGACAGAAACTTTTTGACTCGTTACGTAAAATGCTAAATAAGAAGCAGCCAGCTCCCTGTACATCTCAGGTCTCCTGGTTCCCTTTGGGGACTTGCCACTGCTGCCTTAGCTTGCTCACCAGAGGTCTGGACCTGGATTCTCTCTCTATATGATTTCTGTAACCCTGCTTCATATCGTGTTCCATAAAGTACTATACATATAGATATGAATTTGTGGTGGAAAAAAACATGAAACAAAAGCAGGGCTCGCTATATTCGTAATTTTTATTATTAAGAATTTATTATTAAAAAAACATTCCCTTAAGTCTTAGTTACACAGTGAACGAACGTAAGGGGGATCACCATGGCCGAGGTGGAGAGATCATGGCAGGGGCAGGTTCTCCTCTTGCTTGAATGGTCTACTCGTTGCCTCTTTATTTCTACATTACTACAATTATCTCATAATGAAAACAAAGCTTAAGGCATACACGAATAATTGCATCAGTCATGAGGCTTAATAAGTAACTTTTACATAAACTTTAGAATAATCTATTTTTACAGAATAATATTGTCATGAGAGCATAGTTGGTTTGTTAAAGTTAAAACATCACTATTTTGATTAGAATTAATGCAATATTTAATATGATAAAAAGGTAAATCTGCAATGTTAAAAACTCCAGAATCATATAAACATTCACACAGTCCTAAAACAATCTGAGTAAAACAAGTGGTAAATGTTCTCCGCATATTAGAATCATCGTTCAAATCAAAAGTAGATCAAGAATTAAAAATGTAAGCCTTCAGAACATCCTTCCCCTCCACAGACTCCACAGATGCAACTATACTTGCATAATCGCATGCCACCCCTGTGAATCCTCTGTAGAAATAAGCAATTCATATTAAAATTGAATTGATGTACATTTATTGTATGGGAAGCTTGAAGCTTCCGACACATTTACACATTGCTGAAAAATTTCACAAACTGCATTTAACACGAAACCTCTTCACTTTTAACACTGCAAGTAGCACTGGATGCCAGCTATAGTTACAGGCAAATTCCTCTCCCTACCAATAGTGGAAAGTACCACACAGCACATCACACTTTGGTCTGTACTGTGCTGAGGCATTGGTCAATGGGCTTGAAATGGTATTGTCTGGTTTTCCAGAGCACTGAATGAAAGTCTACCAAATACAGTGGACCCTTGTGTCAGTGATAATGTACCTTGATGCTGTGTGGGATCCTCCCAGAAGGTGGTATTGGCTCTCGAGGGTGAGCGCTTTATCCTGGTCCTTTTTCCATGTCAGCACTCTTAAAGACAAGTCACGTGATGCAGTGACCACGCGGAAACTGTCCTGTAAATTCAGGACAGTGTAAGTGCATTTGTCAGCTAAATGCCATAAATGTAAATGCATTTTGCCTTATGTTCCTGGTAAAGGTGAAGTGAACATGAGGACAGTCTCCTACCACACAGAGCGAGATTATTGGTTGTATGTGGTCCTTAAAGCTAGCGATGAGGGCCCCTTTAAGGGTGTAGACGTTTAGGTCATTGCCATCAGTAAGCAGAATGGTGCTGCTGCCTTTAGCGTGAAGAATGATGTCTGAATGCCTCTGCTTTAAATTTAGTGGAAATGATTCGACTTGCTGACCTGAAACCACAGAAAAACCGAAGACTGAGTACATCTTGAATACAAACTCAAAAACATTGACACCACAAACACAACAGCCAATTATAACAATGAGAACTTTAAAAAACATTGCTGTGTTTAGCTGTCAGCCTTACCCTCAGCCTCCATGTTGCACTTGGACTTCTTCATGCCTAAATCGAAGACTGAGAGAGCCGTGTGGTGGACCGGTCCCCAATGGTGAATCACGGCCACACGTGCCGGCTGAGTGGGGAGAAAGACTGCAGCGATGCAGCCTCTGACGGGGAGACTCACAAACACTGTGTCCTCTTCTTCAACAGGGCTGCACAGGCTCGCACTCCAGAAAACCTGACCACAGAAAAGCGGCTCAAAGGTTTGTGCTTTCCTTTTTTCCGTATTCTGATCTTACCCTTTTATCTCTCAAGCAGTACAGAGAACCGTTTAAACACTTTTAGAGGAAAGCATACAGAGATCAATAAATCAATAACAGGAATACATGGCTTTAAAAGAAGTCATATACAAAACACAAAAATCTAAAAAATTTTCCAATTAAAATAGTATTCTGCATGGCAGCTGAAAGTTTTATTTTCCTATTTTCCTTTTGCATCAAGGATATAGACTGGTATATCAAAAATGTATTTAGTTCAAAAAAGATGCAGAGGTTGTGTTATCGCATCACAGCTAGTACAGTTCCAGATCTTCAGGTAACTGCTGATATTGACACCAGTACCAGATGTTGTTTTAATCCTACTGTACGTATCAGACCTCTTGTAGTTCATAATGATTATTTTTTGAAACTTCTACTTAAACCAGTCCATTAATTCTAGTTTGCACGTATAAATCCTGAGAATTTAAGTGTAGTGATTAAAACAAATATGGCTTTTAAATCCTTCTTTTCCCAGTTCTGTGTTAAGTTAAGCAGGGTCTGGAACAGATATGTATTCAGGTACAACACTTATACAAATAAGGGACACAATGTGATTTGTGTAACAAGGCAAACTCTATTTCCTGTGAAGCATCTGACCCATAGGTTTTTATACATACAATCAGGGCAGTGGTATCTTAGTGCATAAGGTACTTGACTACTGATCAGACTACTCACGACCAAAGTGGTTCTCTGAAAACAGAGAATCAACCTATTTTGAGGTTAACTGTTTGAAGTTATGATATCATTAAACCCTTTGTTTAATTGTCCACTTTTTCTGTGTTCAAGAGTCTCATACCTGAAGCCAGTGTCTGAAACTGCAAAGCTTACCTTTGGACTAAAATCAAAGTTCTCCTTTGAGGTAGCAAGTATCCATTTCTTATCAGGGGATGAGAGGATAATATTTATTTGAAATGAGTCACACACCACATGCCTTGATATTTCTGACAGAAAGGGGGAGCTCAAGACAAGTAATGAACCTGGAGCAGTTCCCACCTAAAAGAAAAAAACAGGCATAATGTACAAATTTGAATTCTGAATAAATCATGCATCAATACTAATTCAAGATTTGTGTAATTACCATGAGGAAAGAGGCTCCGTCCTTGTAGAAGGGCAGCAATGTGCACTGAGTGGAGGAGGAGGAGAAAGTGGCCAGCTCCGCCCCCGACTGGCCCTGCCATGATTTGATGGCTCCTGTGCTATCAGAAGTGACTACAACACACTGCTGTGGGTCTGTGACGATGGCAGTCACTGGGTTCCCAGCTGAGCTGGACCACAGACTGACACCCTCAGAGAAAAAAAAACATGAAATGTAACACATGCTGTCTCAGGTCTTTGCTGAATTGACTTAAAAGTTTGAAAAAACAACAACAACAAATAAAACCAAGTTCAAGTTTGGTTTATTTGTCACATAAATTTGTCACATACATAGCCATACACAGTATAACTCGCAGTGAAATGTCCCACCTTGTGAATGTCCCATGCTTTCACTGTGCCATCCAGAGATGCACTGCAGACAACTGGAGAGCATCTCCAAATGTCTTGGAGAGTGGTGTTTCCCACCAGGTAAGAAAAACCAACAACTTTTCCTTAAAGATTAGATGCAGAACCATAGTATTTGACATTTATTATGGCACACACAAAGTATGTAATTACAATTACAGATATAAAATTAACACAAACAGTATGCACATAAAGATAAATGCAACAAGCACCAAAAAAATGAACTGTTGCTGGAACGATCGTCAGAACGGGCACAGGTACCTTTATGACCTCTCAGGCTCTTGCAGGTGTAGTCCCCTCCTGGCCTACCTGACTTCATATGATGCTCCAGATTCACTCGATGCAGGTAATACCTTTTCCAGGTGTACCTCTCGGAGGCGGCGAGGAGCTGGCCTAGGTTGCAGAAACCCCATCGGCGCAAGCACATTTCTCTGGACAAAGTGGATTTTTAAAAGGCATCCTCTCATTGGTAGGTAACTGACTACTAAATGCAGCCCGAAGACTGCATGCAGAATTACTGTTTTGTAGTGTAACTTACCTCCAGAGCCATGGAGTTTCTCCAGCTTCATGCCATTCCTCAGCAAAAGGTGCAATTAATGAGAAGGGAAAAAATATTATTCCTGTGTAAACAGTCATATTTGTTGCATAAATAAACTAAAAATACATTACATCTACTATATATTGCTTAAGACATTTTATTAATGACATTGGTTAGATTTAACTGTTATGTTGGGCTTTGTACTACATTATAGTACTGTTGCAATCATCAGAGTTTTTGCTGAGAAAGGGTCCGTTTTTAGGTTATGGTCGCCCTGTCCTTAGGCATCCTGACTCCAGTCTAGATTTTTGTAAAGTTCCATTTTCAAACACACCTGGCGAGCGGGATGGATTACCTGGCTGAGGTGTGTTTGGAGCTGGAATTACCAAATATGTGGCGCAGGTGTAATTCAGCAGGGAACGCTCAGTGTGTGCGGTGCATGGAAATTTCTGGGCCTGAGAAGCACTTTCTTTAACACTAGGCCCTTATTTAATTCCAGCGGTGTGTAAACACTTCCTTAAAATGCCATAGTTTCTCATCCACTACATCACATTTATACCAGTGATTTTTATAGTTATTCGATTAGTCGAAGCACGTATGTAAAAGCAGGGGAAAATATTAAACTGACCAGAGCAGTTGGGAAAACCCAAATGCTTGTGTTTGTAAAGAGTACTACACTCCATTCACCTCGCGTTCATGTATGTGCGTGGTGAGGGGGAGAAGGTCGGACACAATGCTGCCACTACTATTCCGGTTTTTGGCACGCGTGAAATCTGTGCATTTCTGTGCTCACATGTACAATAGTCCGTGGGATTAGGCTACCAGTAGGTAGCCTAAACACTTCACAGGGGACACGGTACGTCTGGAGAAGCGACCAGGCTTAGATCATAGCAGCTTCATGAGGCGGGCAGGATACAATTTCTAAGTTGCTCACCTTACACACACACGAAACTCTGATTAAGTCATCCTCATTTAGAAAAGAAAATATGCTTATCCAACAATCCAGCGGTAATCGGTGCTGATCGTACTCCATATTGTGGTCAAGACTACCACAGTTGCCTGACGTTTGGCTGTCCATCGAGGTTTGAGGATATGTTTACTTCAACTACGGCATCACGACGGGGACAATTTTGGTGAAATGCGTTTTGAAAGAGGAGTGATTTTTGTTTGTGTTTCTCGTTAAATGAACGAATATATATATATATATATATATATATATATATATATATATATATATATATATATATATATATATGTGTGTGTGTGTGTGTGTGTGTGTGTGTGTGTGTGTGTGTGTGTGTGTGTGTGTGTGTGTGTGTGTGTGTGTGTGTTTGTGTGTGTGCGTGTTGCACCTACTTTTAATATTGTAATTACATTTTAAAGGTAACAGTGCACTGCAGTCTGTTGTGCAGCATTTATTAGCCATTTATTTCAGCTGTGTACATGGTGAAGGTGAGACCTGTGTAAATAGCAATATAAATCCAGTTAAAACGGCACATTGTGGGTTACTATATCTATAACAAGTTAGTTGATGTGTAGCCAACATCAAATTTTCTTCTTCAAAGCCTGTCCATTGAGCATTCCCTTTTACAATATTATGCAGCTGTGCCATTTTAGAAAGTCGCTCGATATATGGTGAAAAAACAGAGATTTGTGCTTCTAATTTGAGTCGTGTCAACAAGACCATCTTTTCCAGGACTACTGTGTGTGACCCCCAGGAGCCCCGCGGGAGACGGACGGCGCTCTAGTGAAGAGACCCTGCACCCTCTGCGCGCATCCCGATCATGCGTCCAACCGGGAAAAGACACGCACTGCACGACCCTAACCGGGAGCTTTTACCTGCAAGCAGCCTGCAGTGAGAAAGGGTTGGAACAAGAATGTTAACGGAAAACTATTGCTAGGCGAATCAGGCTGTCTAAAAGAAAGATAATAAGAGGGTGTCGCATTTATGAAAACTGCCATACATGAATCAAGATGTATATATATATACATCTTGTGAGAGAGAGAGAGAGAGAGAGAGAGAGAGAGAGAGAGAGAGAGAGAGAGAGAGAGAGAGAGAGAGAGATAGTTAGATACACTACAAGAATAGGTACGCTTATAGGTACGCTTTATAAACATTTCCCATCATTACCTAATGGTTTGTTGAATGATAGTTACACAATATTTTGGCATTGTGATGGGAAATACTCTTTCACACAAACCAGCACGACCTCAGCCTGCCTCGAGCGTCAGAATGTTTAGGAGCCTATTTTCACCCAATGTATTTGGGTTATTGTATTCTTTTGTAGCATCATCTCTAGCGTTCAGTTAGTTAACTTATTTGATTGTGTCCAACTGGACGTATTTACCTTTTTAATAAGTGGTTAATCTGTTTATATAGAAAGCACGTGACGCAGTGTATCAGCAGGGGGAGCAATACCAGCAGTCGTTCCCAATTGCCATTTTTTGCATATGGAACAACACGCGCATCCAAGACCAATACCAAGCTACCAATTCTACATCTGGTAATTAAACTTATATAATGCAGTGAACTAGTCAACTCTATGTATAAACGCCCGATAAGGCTGTAGAATGAAACACACATGGTTTGGGTTATTGTTACGTTACAAACGAACCAAATAAATACAATTATTTTCCTAATAGCTTTCTAACTTAAAAACGCTCGTGTCTCACCGTCACTTCAATTTAAAGGGAACAAAAAATTAGATCTTAGATCATATAATGTAAGAAAATGCCTAATCGTATTATGGGCGTGCAAGTCCCTTGAAATAGTCATACGCAATAACCTTCAGCGCGAACCTGTACTCATTAAGAAATCACTCATATAAAAATAAAAACAATGAACAGGTGAATTGTCGTTCGTGCAGTAGGCTTGTCTCTCGGCCTCCACAGGTGGGCTCAGTCCTTGCAGCCCAGAACACGCCCCACTGTAGGACTCGTGCACTGAAGTGCGCTTTAGAGACATCACACGGCACGAGGCAGTTTGATATCACATCAGCGAGCTGCGTGCCCATCTTTCCACCAGCATTACTGCGCGAGCTCAAAGCCGTGTATCTGCGTTCTGATGACGCGAGCTGCAAGAAATACACATGACGGGAGGACGCGTTTCTTTTAGGACTCGAGCCGACTTCGGTAAAACAGTTGCCAACTGAACATCATTTTTAGTTTTACACTTCCAAGTTATCATTGCGGGAAACAGACACGCGATCACCATGAGCAGAAAAACGCGACGCTGGATGTTTCGCGTTTTTCTTTGTCTTGGAATAATCTACTTGAAAATTGGGTGAGTTATGACGGAGATCAATCTGCATTTCGACTATTCGTACATGGATTCTGGGCTATTCTTTGACATAACATGAAATCTTAAGAGCTTCACGGTTCATCTTAATGAACTGTCGCACAATAGGCTGAAAGTATGAAAGGAGGTATGAAAAGTTTATGTAGTGTTCGCCAGTGTGAAACGGAACGAACATTTAGAATTATTGCTTAATCGCAATGTGGAACAGGCTGTAAAACCTACATAGAACACAGTATACATTTTACCCATTTCTTTTTGTCTAAGAGCCGTGTTTGTGTAAGTCTTCGGATATCGTATTTTTCTCTCGCTCGGAGCTGTGCGAGTGCGCACTGCGCGGTCTCTGACACGGCACCTCTCAGGACGCGTCTCGGAAACGCAGAGAAGTTGTATATTGTATAAAAACACTGAAACGAGTATTCTCATTTAAAACACATACACACATCTATTACTGTTAACTTTTTGCTTTTATGCTTCTGCTTTTGTTACTGTAGAATTAGTTTAGTGGGACAAGCGAAGCCTTGCTTTTTGCACTTCAACTTTTGAATAACGGACAACGGATTTTTCTGTCTTGTTAATTTTAGGGGTTTCTCATCGGTAATAGCGCTAGGAGCTAGCATCATATGCAACAAGATCCCCGGACTCGTACCCCGACAACGGATCATCTGCCAAAGTCGACCGGACGCAATCATTGTTATCGGACAGGGAGCCCAAATGGGGATTAATGAATGCCAATTTCAGTTCAGGAACGGTCGTTGGAACTGTTCTGCCCTTGGAGAGAGAACTGTCTTCGGAAAAGAGTTGAAAGTGGGTATGTTGCAAAACTTTTAAAGCTCGACTGCATCACGTACCTTACGGGTCTATGGGGGCAGACGTTACACAACGGCTTCACTGTAAAGGGAAATGTGCGCATTGATTTGAGTTACAACTCAGGTAAACCTGATTCTGAACAGCCCAGTGGCAATGCGTGAAGATGGATTAGGTTGGTTTGAAAAGTTCACGAAATGATCGACCGGGTTCACCTTAGACTTCCGTCCCACATGCCTGAGATGTCTGTCAGATGACATGAGCGCGTGTTTGTACCTGGGGTCGTGCAAGCGTGCAGATGCACGCACCCAATCACCTTTTAAGAGCCCTCTAAAAGTCAGACAGCAAAAGATACGTTGTTTTTGGTTAGTTTAGCGTTGTACTTTTAAATAAACATTCCTGCTATCATCTCTGATATGAAAAAAAAAAAGACTTTAGTATTTATTGTTATTCAAATCCTTGGCCGCGCGGTAGCACAAAAATCTTTTACCTCAAAAACAGCAACTACGGCTGCGGGCGAGTGCGTAAATACATGGTTTTCTTGCCCGTTAGTGAAGCCCTTTACTTGGGTGAGAGGTATCGGACATTTGTTTGCAGTTATTGTTTAGCGTTAAGTAGAACTGTATAGGAAGAAAGCTGTCAGCAAGTTCGTCAATCCCTTTTCTAAATGAAAAGTGACTTTCTGAGAGAAGCATTCACATATTTTTGTGTTTTCTTATCTGTTTATCTAGCATTTACAGCTAGCGAGGTCTTTCCACGGGTATGTGTTACGATGTGTTTAACTGAAAATAAAAGAAAACAGACAAATTACTTTGTTTTCCTTCACAGCGCAGTGCCATTGCAGATTAGTAGCCCGGCTTGATCACGTGCCAAATTGGTGTACTCCAGCAAATCCACAGTATCAGAAAATAGTCTGTTTATAGAACTGAAGTAGGAGTGCTCTAACCTACAGTGTAAATAATACTGTAATAAACTTTACTGTAATATACTTTACAGTGTAAATAATACTGTTAAATAATACTGTACACTATTCACTCTAAAACATGGTGGGAAGTACAGTGTACTGTAAGTTTCAGTTCTGTTAGAAAGAAGGTTATTAAATGCAGGTGCCTTATTAAGTGTAAGCCTGTTATGATTGACCTGCCCTGCATTATATGCATCCAGGTTGGCTGGTACCTAAACACCAATCCTGCATAACCGCTGTTTGTAGATGATTTATAACACAGGAGATAGGTGCTAACCTTATGGGTGCAGGTGTTCACTCCCGCTATGTAATACCAGTTTGACTAAGATGATCAATAGCGTTTCTTTTTCACAGTGCAGCACCTCTGTGCAGAATAATTAATAGACATGAATGCATTTCACCTCTCACAAACCTCATTTCAGTGCAGTTGTGACATATGTGTCATGTGTTACTAGCCAAAAACATGGTCGCTGTACTGAAGTTTGTATTAGCGATGTGGACAGTGGACTAAAGTTTAACAGTATTTAGGTGAATTTTTTAGAAAATGCTCCAAAGACACTTGAGTTGTTTAACTTTAGATTTTTTTCATGAGTATCAAAAAGATATACATATACAATATACAAATACTTGATGCTTGCAATGGGCATTTCTGCAAAAAAAGAAACATATATTTCTCAATAGGAGAATCAGCACTGTAATTAAAACTTCACATTTACATGTCTACTGTAATAAACAGCTCATGTGTTCACAAACATGAAATGGTCCACCTTACAGATCACTTTTAAAATATGTGGACGATTTGGTACACACTGTGTGTGTTGAGTGTATGTGTAGGTGGGTATCTGTGTGTGTGTATTTGTGTGTCTGTGTGTGCATATATATAATTATGTGTATGTGTTCATGTGTTTGTTCGTGTTTGTGTATATTCATGTGTATGTGTGTGTTTGTGTGTGTGTGTGTGTGTTTCAGGCAGTAAAGAGGCTGCATTCACCTATGCCATCATTGCAGCGGGGGTGGCACATGCTATCACAGCGGCGTGCACACAGGGCAACCTGAGTGACTGCAGCTGTGACAAAGAGAAGCAAGGTTTCTATGGACGCGCCGATGGCTGGAAGTGGGGCGGCTGCTCAGCCGACGTCCACTACGGCCTGGGCTTCTCCAAGGTGTTCGTGGATGCACGCGAGATCAAGCAGAGTGCCAGAACGCTCATGAACCTCCACAACAATGAGGTGGGGCGGAAGGTACGTATACAAGAGTAGGAATTCCAAAAATAAATCCATGCATTAATTAACTAATTGTGTTTTTAACCCTTTATCATCATGCATACAATTCGACATATTAATCTGGCAGAAAGAGCAGTGTAATGGTTCTTATGTGGTCCTCATCTCCATAGTGTACACTCATCCCCTATGTTAGTGGAAACCTCTACAATACACCTATACTTACTTCACATCTATTACATTTTATGGGTGTACAGGTACAGATTTTAGTACATATATTCCCAGGCACCATCCATTAGCTACATTTGACCTCTTTCCTCACTGGTCTGTTTCTGATCACAGCTGAACAGCTTTAGCTGGTCACCATAGCTGGACAGCTTTCAGTTCAGCGGTGCATCCTTTGGTCAAATCAGCAGAGACAATGATGTGGCAGTGTTGGCGGAGGGGGTCAGGGCATCTTTACACATGCCATTTGGTTGAGAATTGTCTGTCATCAAAACAGATCCAAGCAACTCATGAAGAATTGAAGGTTGTCTAAACCAAACTGTACATGGCAACAGATAGGCTGTTGTCACTAAATAATCCATAAATGTTCACAATATCCCATCACTTGTGTGTTTGTATTTTTGGCTTGTTTTGCCATTTCATCAGGGAAAACAAATCACAATTTAATTTGACAGCCACTGAGCTAGAAAGATGTGAGGTGTAACCATGGCTTACTCTATTTGGTTGTTATTACTGTTTTTCCCATTAGCTATTGGTAGATTATTACTACTTGGTCTCTTATTGGCCAAGTGGTCACACTAAATGGATCAAAGTAAAGTCAGAGTCTGAACGTAGTCAGTAAACTTGGCAGTGCAGTGCCTGGACGTCAGCAGCCTGGCATGGAAGCCAAAACTGAGCTGGCAGTGCAATAATGGGAAGCTTTTAGGGGTAAGAGCAGTTTAAGTGGCAGAGTTTGATTACAAACCAGATCAGAGAATTGCAAACACACTGGAACTACACAAAAGCATCAGCTCCCCTATGTTCTGCTCAGTTTACAACTCACTGACTCACACTGGGAGCCCTCATGATGTTCCTCTCTTCATCAAATGGTGAAAAAGGTAACATGTTTCATCTCTGATGCTGTGTTGTTGTTGTTTGTCAGACCTTTTAGTTTCCTCAGAACACCTTGTGCTGTTAAATGCCGTTTTCACTTTCACCTGCATCTGAAAGTCCTCCCTTTCCACACCAGCTGCCAGTTGTCTTTGATGTGGTGCAGGTTAATATCTTCAACTAAATCTTGAGCCTGATAAAAGCCTTTTGTTGTGCTTCTATATGAAAAACAGGAATTCTTGCTATCACAAGTGGACCTCGTTAAACGTATGCGCCTGTCAGCTTTAGATTTGGGCTCCTCTTCAGCTTCCAGTGGCAGAGTTTTGGCAGACACAGAACAAATCTCATTTTCCCCTGTTGGTTGAGTTTAATGAGGAGGAAAAGAAGTCTCCATCTTGTGTCTGGCTTGTCCAACTCCTCGTCACAGAGAGACGATTCATGACTCGAGCATCATCCCCTCACATAGGGCCTCCATGCTGACATTACACAGCCAATTCACAGCTGCCATTTTTCCCTCCTCATGGAACAGCTGAATTCACACTGGCTTATCTAAGCGGCTAAATTGCCTCTTAGTGGACTGACTATGCTTCCAGGTTCATTCTATCTGTATGTTTTGTCTCCGGGCCATTAAAGGAGGCCTCTGTTGGGAACGTCCTTATCCACAGTCTTAATTTATGCTGGCTCATGTAATGACATTGGTTAAGATCTTGGCTTTCATTGCCCAGTGCTAAGCAGGAGCTAACAAAAGCTGCCCATGGTTTTTGTCACTGGTATGTTAACAGAGAAGCGACTTCAGAAAGGTCAGTTTTATTGGTGATGCTCAGGCAAAGAGGAAAACTTTGTGCAAGGCTAACAGTACCATTTTAAATACTGAACTTCTCTTGCCAAATAACATTTTAAATGATGGCATTTTTAAGATGCCCCATGGTGTGATGCACAACTGCAGTTGTGTGTTATCAGACCGTATTCACCATTACTTGAGAATAGCAAAGCTTTGACATTTAGGTATATTGCTTTGGGAACATTTGGGGTGTTTGATCTGAACACTGGAGAAATGTTAAAAAAGAAAATACTTTCTTCCCAATAACCCAGAAGAGCTCTGAAACTTTGATGTAAAATATATGAGACCACACTTTTAAGAGATGAAATTCATGGTAATTCTAAGATTTTATTCAGCTCTTTCCTTTAACTCTGTTTCTTTTTCTTGTGTAAGGTAAGGTATAACCACACATGCATAGCCTGACATCTGATAGTTGCACTTGTGTATACACTATAGACAGAGTTACTATATCAGGTGACCTATGCTCATTAATCATATCAGTTCAGCTGGGACAGGAGACTTTTTTCTGACAGGGCAGTAAGTTGTAGGGGCACCTTGCTATTGTCAGGAGGGATTCACTTAACACTGACATAGTGTCAGATTCCAAATCTTCCCAAAACCTAAGAGGTTCATCCACATTTGTATAGTGAATAATGGTGGATTATGTAACTCTAATTTGAGTATTTTTACCATGAATGCAATACTGCTGTTTTTGCATTTTATGCCCATGCTCACTGTAAAATCAAATCAGGTTGTAATTCTATTGTAATTACAGTATGGTATATAATACTATATACGCGGAACTATATATTGGTTGCAATAACAAAAACCCCAGAGTGTTGTAATCCATGATACATTTGTCTGAAAGTAGCTGACTAAGGAGTTTTTCTGCTTTAGGTCCTGGAGAGGAACATGAGACTGGAGTGTAAGTGTCACGGCGTGTCGGGCTCCTGCACCACCAAGACCTGCTGGACCACATTGCCCAAGTTTCGGGAGCTGGGCTACATCCTGAAGGAGAAGTATAGCCAGGCCGTGCTGGTGGAGCCCGTGAAGGCCAGCCGCAACAAACGCCCCACCTTCCTCAAGATCAAGAAGCCCTTCTCCTATCGCAAGCCCATGGACACGGACCTGGTGTACATCGACAAGTCCCCTAGCTATTGCGAGCCGGATGTGGTGACAGGCAGTGTGGGTACGCATGGCCGTGTGTGCAACAAGACTGTGGCGCACCACCCGAGCAGCTGCGACCTGATGTGCTGTGGGCGTGGCTATGACACACACCAGTACTCGCGCGTGTGGCAGTGCAACTGCAAGTTCCTCTGGTGCTGCTACGTCAAGTGCAACACCTGCAGCGAGCGGACGGAGGTCTACACCTGCAAGTGAACTTGGCTTTGCTCTTGTGGTTTTAAAGAGTGATCATTGGACCCCCTCACCTTTGGGGGCTCCGCCCTGCTGTGGTGCGGGAGGGGTGGGGTGGTAAGTCTGCACCACGTTTTTTGTGGGTGGGATGCTGAGTCTACTGATGAACATCTCAAAGCCCTGATGTCAGACGTTTGCTGTTGTCTTTTTTGCACATTGCCTCCTCATGGAATGTATCCATGAGTGTCAGGGCTGAACACTGGAGAAAGACTTTAAAAGCAGACCTTAAAAATGACTAGAGGATGGGGAGAAAAATGACATGGTCCTGGACTTGTAAGACTGAATGAAGTGCATCCATTCATAACCTCAGCTCCTCATAGGGCCCTGCTTATCTTAACAGGCCTGCGGCACACGTTGAGAATGGGCGAGTCTGGAGCTGTCTGAAATGCATCTAAGCTACTAGACTTTCCCTTCCTCCAAGTTAGACTCATAACGATAGGTGTGTGCAACTTGTAATGGCACAACTCAACGTTAGAGATAACTGACGATTCATTTAGAGAAACAATTTTATTTATTTATTCATCATTCAGGTGCTACGAAGTAGTAGTAGTGCAGCCTTGCATGTTTGTGAACGCAGAATCAGTTCACACTGAAATCAGATTCACACTGAAATCAGATTCTCACTGGAACCTAAAAATACAGCAGTGGAGGCATGTAGTGATAGTTCATGTCTCTCTGTGTTTCCCTCTATTTGCTGCTAGTTTGGAGAATCACCATTTGGTGAAGTGGTGGAATAACTACTGACTACAAGCATAATTTTAATTAGTATAGTGATATATCCAGACATGGAATTACGTTGAAAATAATTGGTAAAAGAGTATATTTTGTAAAAGAGTATTTTTATATGAATGACTTATTTATACTTTTTTCCTGTTTGTTGTGCACAGTTTGCATTGCCTTTCAGTCTGGTTATGCAGTAGTTATGGAATATGGGTAACATAAGCTGGCAGATGGTAGTGACATTAAAATCAAGCATGATTAATGAATCACCTAATTACACATCATTTGTGTGTAATTTCTTTCTGTGTATCTGTGTATTGGTTTCCTGCTAAGAAGTGTAGTATGAAAAGCTAAAAGCTAACACCACAAATGCTGATATAAATATGTTACAAATGGTATCCTATGTTCTGCATAGTTTATTGGCACTAGACAACTTCAAGGTAATACTGCCTTGTACTGATTCTTCAGGGTTTTTTTTTACTGTTTAATCTTCAAAAAAAAAAAAAATTTTTTTTCTATGTAGTCAGGTACAGTTCTCATATCGATATAGACATAAGCTTAAATGTTCCTGCAAATAAGAAATTACTCATAGAAACCATGAACGTTAAAAAAAAAAAAAAAAGATTGTTTAAAAGACAAAACTTCTGAAACTACTGAATAAAACTACTGAATTAAGATCTCAAAGGGCAGAGGAGCAGTGTGAGGTCAGAGGATGCAATGGATGTGTTTTGTTCTGAAAGTGTTTTGGCAATGGCTTGCTCCTGTGGGAGGAGCTGGGGCCTTTGGTGATAAATGATACTGACATGCACCTCATTCAAACTCCACTGCCAGTTGCTACAACAACTTCAAGAAGGAGCCACAAAATGTAAAGCAGCATCCAAGAAATGCCAGTCTTCCCACCAGCCTCTGGGAAAGCCAGTCTTCCCAAAAGCCTCTGAGAAAGCCAGTCTTTCACTGTCCGGAAGTGTCCTTTTTTTTTGCCTTTTCTTCATGGCCTTAAAAATCACATATTTCATGTGGAGGAAGGTTTGTATATGCATTGGAGAGTGGCAGGAGGATGGGAAAGATTTGCAATGCATAAGACAACCTCCACTTAGGATCAAAAGGTGGCAGAGGGATGAATGGCTTCTGGGCTGGGAAATCTGGTTAAAGTTAAACCAGAAGACCCCTTAAGACCTTCTCTTGCAGTCGTAGCGGTTGGGAGCAAGTCTTCTTGCTATTTTGCATCACTGAGGCTTAATTATGAGTCATCAGCTACAGTCACATTAGGGTCACGTGCTTAAACACATAGTTGTTCTTTCCACTGAGGAAATTCATTGCCGGAATAAAGTTACCTATTAATTGATCAATTAAGTTACTTATTAAATGATGTTAAAAGTATAGACACATGCTATCAAATATACTCAATAACTTGCCTTGCTCAGGGAATGAATTCCACTCTTCAAAAGCAGGAACCTGCAAATCTTCTCCCTTAGTGCTTCAACTGATTCTCTGAAATGCTCTTTAGATATTGTTGAAACTGGATTAATATGCACTGTTGCAACAAAGCCTTTCCCAGCCTTGTCATCTGAAAAGCTACTGTTTTGGCTTTGTTGTTTGACGAGCATGTGCAAGAGAGCCTTTGTGTAGTAAAGAGATCAAGGTGATGTCAATTATGTTCTTAGCAGTGTTTCTATATAAACAAAGACATCAATGCAAATATAAGCAATGTTTGATGTGTTTGTTGAGGTGGAACCTTTTATTCTTTCAGTTTTTTAGACTTGCTCGTATATACAAACATTCCCTCAAACTTTCCTTCATATCTTTGCAGCTTACTATGCAGCTTCTAGACTGCTAGACAGCTTCTAGACTGTCTACCTTTAAGCATATTTAATTTTTTATCTGTATCGGGCAACCCTTTTAAAAATGTTTTTTTATTCGATTTTTTATAAAAATTAAAAGGCTGATTTAGAAATATTTCATTAAATTACTTATAAATGGTTTCATAAAACATAATTTTTGTCAGGATAAGAAAGCTTTAATTCCTCAACTAAAGTAATCACCATGGATAATCAGTAGTCAAAAGACAACAATAAAGAGTAATTGTAGTAGACGCAGAGCGGGGAGTCAAGCGTGTTTTCCACCCTCTGCTTGTCCATAAATCACCTGACACATAATTCCATCAGTCATACTTTTGTTTTTCTGTCTGGTTGGGACATGCACGAGCACCAGAGATGTGCGCTGCAAACTGCAGAGTGCGAGGCAATCATTATACCACTGAGACACGATGTAGTGTCACAACACAGAAAGCATCTTGGTGGCAGGAGACAATCAGTAACGGTAATGTGCTGTGAGGTTGGCAACTCTGTCTTTGCATTACCTGATAGTGTGCAGGACAGAACAATGCACGCCATTGCACTGGAGGCTCGTGTTTTCCCGACACGTTCCTGCTGCTTGTAAACACTCGGAAATAAGCTCCACAAAGCCCACGGGGAACATGACTAGACAATGAGATTGTGAGGAGGCAGCATCAAGGCAAGCTTTTAATACAGATAATGTTTGCATTAAAGAAAGAAATCCTTGAAGTATGTATTTCGCAAGTGCATATTAGAGACACAGTGATTGAACTTCAATAATGAGTTTCTTTGAAGGTCTTGCAGGAATTCTGGCATGTTTCATGGTACTCTTAAGGAGCCGTGAACCCCATAGGATACTTGCTCAAACTCTGCTGTGGTTTGGTGTGGGGTATGGTGGTCTCTCATGTACCCATCCCTGTCCCCTTCACTGCAGTCACACGTACTATAATCTTCGTACAACTGACATCTCTATAAGGAGCTTGAAGCACAACAACCTGACACATGCCTTCTCTTTATGATGCTTCTGAGCTTCCATAATGATGGTATTTTATTTTTCACCAACACTTTTAATTCATTTCTAGTATGTGTGTTTTTTTAACACAGCTGAAGGTCAAATGAACCAGGTAACCTAGATGCAACATTCCCTAGCATTACAGCTGACATGGTATTGATGTGAGGAAATAGTGGGAGTGGATATTTACCTTTGAAGCTACTGGGTTTCTTTGATGTCATCTAACTTAATCACCACATGTCACAGTCCAGCCATGTTGCGACAACAGCCTAAGGACTTGTTATGGATGATCGCATTCAAGAATTAGACGACGCGCTCCCTGCAGCAGCCGATCCACATCTTGCCACCTGCACTGAGCTGGGAGAGAGTCAGCAGTGGTTTCCTACATCACATGCAGGGCAGGTAAGCTACGGGATCCAGTAATAATGGTGAGGCAGCCATATTTGCACAGCAGTCTTGTAGTCTTGTTAATAATTTATACTTGGGCAGTAGGAAAAGAGCCTGCAGCATGTGTGTATGCAATCCTGTGATTTCACTCATACCAATGTTGTAACTTCACAAAATAAATGTACAAATGTGCTATAAATGTTCAGGTTTACATGGAGATAATCTTTAGTGACATTTGTGCATCATTCATTTTTAATTTCATGTGTATGTTGACATTTCATTATATTATGTAATTGATCTGTTTTCCAGTTGAGGAAACTAGAAGTTTGGCACTGTCTCCTATTGACTTCTGATTCTCACTGTTCCCCTCTGGGCAACTCAGAGAATACAACTTAGGTCTAGTGACTGGGATAAAAACACTTAAACTAAACTTCAGAACTAAATAACTAAAGTTGAACAAAGAACTTTGGGAGAGCTCAGTCCCAATCAGAGTCTCTTTGTTCCTCGAATGTACTGGGCCTTTGGAGTTTTACTTTGCAAATAAATAACAGAAATCATGCAGGTGAAAGAAAATCTAGAAAGAATCGTCTTGCTGGATTGTCCGGTTTAAGATGTGCTAATTGAAACAAGACCTAAAGTCTGTGTTAACTCACCACACTGGGCTTTATAAACCACAAAGAGAAAGGCTTGTGCCATGGAACAGGACTTTGAAAGGTTTTCTAAATGAAGAGTGGAAAGCTCAGTGTATCATTTTTGAACCGCAACCTGTATCACAGTGACAGTGAACTCGATGTCAAAACTCTTTTGATGACCGATGTTTCCTCCATTTTTCTTTCTTTCTTTCTTTCTTTTTCTTTCTTTCTTTCTTTCTTTCTTTCTTTCTTTCTTTCTTTCTTTCTTTCTTTCTTCTCCTTTTATTTCTTTGGTGTATTATAATCTACTTGTAATTTCATCAGTGTCTTGGGAGGTATGGCATAGCTTTCAAAGAATGCAAATATTATTATTTTTCATACTACAAAGAGGGTTAAGAAACATTTTGGTAGTTAAAATAGTTTTCTGTGCTTAAGTGGTTGATCTCTAGAACCCTACCAAAAACCTGGGAAGGTGCTGCCTTTTCCTTTGTAGTGTTTTTAAAGAAGACTAGCATGAATGCACTGCATGTGAGCGAGATTGAAGACTGATAGCATAATGACTGTGACCACATGGTTTAGTAATTTAAACTGGCAGTATCATCTTAAATTGTTTCATGGCTTTCTGCAATGATACATTTGAAACAGGTCCAGACAAGTGGGAAGATGCGAGAGGTAAAAAACCTCTTACATTACAAGGCTGCTGCTAAAAAAGTACCTGGAAGATATGACACCATCAGATCTGTGAAATACTGCATTGTAGTGAAGACAATGTCAGCTTTCACAGTGAGTGTGATATAAAGGACATCACTACTATACAGTGTAAAAGATATGACGAAATGTGACCTTACAATGTGATTTATCATTGAGCTAAAGTACTAACACTATAGCATGTTACACTAAATATATAGTATACTAAACAATTATTAGACTTTTATATTTTATTAGAACCTTTCACATTTCTTTTTAAAATTGGACTATAATTTATGTATTCTTTCAAATCAGACAATATCATTTTTGTATTCCTTTAAAATTGAGTGATCTCAATGTATTCTCAGCAGCCATTGTGTCCATCTTCAAATCCAAACGATAATTAGGACACTCATTAGTCACCATTGCAATTTATAACAAAAAATGCACCTCCTCCCGCCTTAATGATGGAACATTCCCCCCACCGGTAGCGGTTCAGAGCAAGGTCAAATGTCTCAGCGTGTGTCAGAGCAGTCCAGCTGGCTGTACTTCTATGAGCAGAGGCACAGTCATGTTAATGGGATAACGGATGGGACAAAAGGTGGAGAAAGAAAAGAAGCATCTTTGTTACCAGTCCAACAAAAGTCCCTCCCCATGTGCCTACTAAGCTGATGTATATTAACCTGCCACTGTGCTGAGGCACCATCAACATCACCAACCGGTCGACTCGGTTCTTTTACGGGCCTTGGAGATTCAATGCTTAATTAGGCCTGCCATATAACGTACTCTAAAGACAGGGTTAGACGGAGACAAATGAAATGGGAGGAAGGCTTTGTCTCACTGGAAGGACTTTCACAGCGTCCCGGTTTTCGTGGGCAACCTCAAGCATTCGTGCATTTAAAAACAATTTTTTGCAGGTTCTTGCTGGTCACCGAACGTGGAAAGGTGTTGAAGGCTAGCTTTCAAAACCACATCCCAGAGGAGAAAGATTACACCACAGTGACTGCTCCTGCTCCTGCATTGTTTCACCATGGCTTGGGAGATAGAATGTAGCACAGTGGCATTCTCTGCTAAAGCGAGTATCTGAGCTCTCCTCAGAACTGACACTCTCTCAAAGGCCCCCATCTCTCATTACAGTATGACGAAATGTTGGCGATGGCAATGTGACGGAAGAGCAGCGATCTTCTCTGAATAGCTTTTGGAAGGAGGACA
The DNA here is from genome assembly GCF_041902795.1 of Electrophorus electricus. NCBI lineage: Eukaryota > Metazoa > Chordata > Actinopteri > Gymnotiformes > Gymnotidae > Electrophorus > Electrophorus electricus. Next base: position 14,823,289 of record NC_137520.1, on the reverse strand, counting down.
TTATACTGGGCGGTGGAGGACATCCGCAATCCACCGGTGTTGTGCACACAAAGGACAGTAGCATTGTCTTCTCAGGCTGTTGTTTAAGGACTGATCAGTAGCTAATGCAGTACAGGGTGGTGCTTGTCTGAGAGCGATGGAGACAGCTTGACACACTCTTAGTGCCCAAGGCTGCATCAACTCACATAGCTCAATTCAGCACTCCCTTTTGAGTCACGTTTTAAAAGAGAAACAGACTGTGTACGGTATAAATATGTAATATAAAAGTAAAAAATATATACTGCTTATTATTCCACAAAGGTTGCAGTTTGAAAGCCTAGAACTATGAGATCACATGTTTTAAATGTATATCCATTAACAAGAGAATAATTAAATATTCTGGATTAATGAAATTGCTCAGAAGTGTGGCGTGGCATTTAGAGCTATAAACTATTTTTGTTTGGTTTTTGATTTTTAAAGGCAAAGATTTCTAAAATCATCTGTCAGAGGGTATTTGTGTGTGAATTATATGTACATTAACCAATTCCATTCTATGATGTTTGCAGTATGTCTATCAAAGGCAGACTGAAGCACATGCATGGGACCTCTGAGTCAGTTCTTAAATATTAATGGATACTCCAACATCTGTTTGAACTAAGCTACACATCAAAGCTGAAAATACACTATATATACAGTATATACTAGCTTCATAGATTTAGTATTTATAGCTATAGGTATTCACCCACTCTTTACTTTATGAAATATATTCAGGCTTGTGACTTTCTGACTAAATTTCTTGACAGATGTGAGATATTTCCGGATATTTCCCTTCCTTACACAGGGAGGAAAATACGAACATTGAACACACAGCACATATTGTCAGACTGCGCTAGCTTGAAATCACAACTTTGATTAATTGCTCCATGTGTTTTGTTGACTCTCGGGTGATTGGAGTGGAATAAGCAGGTTGGAACAGGCCTCTGTTCTGTGCTGGGGCTGTCTTGGCCTTAATCATTCAGCTACTTAGAAGAGTAGGCGATACATTTTCATTGCACAGTAGTACAATATATTTTACTCCCCATGATCAATTATACATATGTAATTGTTCTTTAGTTAGTATCAATGGCTATAAAGTGGCTTTGGCCAAGAATACAGTGTTCTCGCGGAGCTTATTCACTGTAGATAACATTATGGTCAGGACTCTACTGGCAAAAAAAGCAAATCCTTTTCAAACCAAAGTATGATATTAAGTTCTAGGTGAAGGTTTTAGATATATGTTAGCATACTCTGAACAGGTAACATATCATTGTTAAGTATGACTTACGTTACTCGGCCAGGCATCCTAGCGATAGAGTACCTGTTTAATATACATGCTGACTGTAACTGCATGAATTTGATAAACATCGTCTGCCTTCTCGCTTGTCACACGGGGATTACCCTCCCTCAGGGTTGTCTTTATCTGGTCCAACCACACAAGGCCAACCTAAGTGGAACGCTAGCACTGAGATATTCTTTTGAAGTGGATAACTTTTCAAAAACATTGTATGATGTTACAGGTCTTAAAAAAGACTTATGATGTTATGAGTCACTCTTGGGGGAAAAAAAATAGAATCATAGTGTAGAAAATGACTCCCACTCCTCAGAGTGCTCATGGGCTAAGTTGTGAAAAGGTAAACTCCTGTTCAGACTCTAAAATTCACCTGCTGTGTACAACTCTGTCAGTCAGCAAATAGATGAAACAGCTGAGCAGTTATTGAGGACTTTTCTGCTGTGATCGGAGGTAAGCAGAAGCCGGGTGTTAAGCCCACAGGATGGCTGCAAGTTACTGCTCATGCCCAGGACTTTTTTACTTGACAGAGAGCTCATGGTCTTGATCCCAGTGGATGACCACTCCCTTCTGTGCCATTCACTCCTGATATGAAGCAACCTTACTTGAAAGCAAAACCAAAAAAAATCTGATCCGAAATGTGAATAGATAGATAGATAGATAGATAGATAGATAGATAGATAGATAGATAGATAGATAGATAGATAGATTGCTTTATTATCATTGCACAGGGTGCAGTGAAACTAAGTGACAATCTCAGCGGTGTTCATACAGCAAACAGCAGTAGAAATAGAAAAAAGGCACAAAAATATTATATAAAAAAATAAAAATATAGACTATGCTATCAGCTGAGTGAAATATATATAGAATATAGACCTGAAATATGACACTGAGAAATTGTACGCAAAGGAAAGCAGCAGAGCTGTAAAGCTCTGGTTTGTACTGGAACTGTGTAGTGTGTATTACATTCAGCTAGAGATGTTAATGAGACTTGCTTAGAGACTTCAGGAAGCTTTCCAGCAGATCACTGACTCGTGTCCTCAGATCATAGCACCTTCCTCCTGTCTTCTGCACCCTAGTTTCAGCTATGTGTATTTCTCTCCTTCATCACTTACCAAACCTACCATTAACAAGCACCCTTTTTCTTTCTGAGTGTGTGGTTTCTTGAACTCAGTATAATAAAATTACCGAGTAGTAATTAACTGAAATGTCATCATTTTGCTTAATCCTGTTATAGTGATTCCTGTAAAATGTTTTGTCACTGCAGGTTAATTAGGAACGAAAATTTTGCAAAACAAATACATAGCCAAGTGGAAATATTTTGACTGACCTGCAGTTTTATTTCTGGATATGACATTCAATAGTTAAGCTAGGTAAGAACAGATTGTCTTAACTTTAATAGAGCCATTTTCTTTCCTTCTGTCAGTCTGCCTTCCTTCTATTCATTCTTTTTCTTTCTTTTCTCTTTCTTTCTATCTCAAATTGCATTGAAAAAACAAACAGTAGTGTAGGAAATAAACATACTTATATTTATACAGTCAAACAAACCAGCTGGGACAAAGGGATATGTAATTTCACTACACTTCTGTAATTATGACAGAAAATGATATCTTACAACAGAACTCTTTATCTCACACAGGCCAAAACTGCTGAAGAGGCTCCAGGATAGATTCCCCAATATAACAACAGCTAGACATTCAAGCTGAACTGATATATCCTTAGGGGAATTCCGTTCTGGGCTCAACCCTCTTTGTATACACTGTATTTAGCTGTTTATAATGTCAACAGCATAACCTCTTTATTCTGGTTTTTTTTTTCAAGACACATCTTTCCTTCTGGAGGCGTCCTTAGTTCTATTTTATTTTGCATTATAACTTGTTAATGTTCTCTATTTGCAGGGATGCTCTTCTGAAGCTCAGTCTAAGGTGTTGTGTTCTGCACTGTGTCATGCACAGTTACATAATGGTCCCAACCTGGCATCTCTAACCTTTCTCACTGTGATATGCTGTGGTGCTTTATTAAAATCACTTGCACTCCATATATGAGGTGCTGTGCCAGAAATGAGCCCCTTTTCTCCTTTTGAATGACTTGGGCAAAGGGACCACTTGCAGAAGGCATGCAGGCAGACCTGCTTTCTTCCAGGTCGCACCGCGAGATGTTTGAAATACGTAAACAGCTCAAACGTCAGTGTGTATGGCTCCACAGTTGGGGTTTTTAAGACTTGGTGTATCGCGCGGGGGAAGTCAGAGGCCTGTATCTGTGCAGAGCCTGTCTGGCAGGTTTACTGCAATTATGTGAAAAATTGCTTTAGTCCCTGAAGGCTTTGGGCCTATCCGGAGAGTGTGGAGAGTTCTATGAACTGACATGCAGCTGCTCTCACTGATTGTGAAGCTGTCCTGTCCTCCCCAGGTCCTGTGTAATGTTGAACAGAGCTGGCCACAGTCTGCACAGACAGTCCCTCAGCATCACCTGTACTGAAAAACAAACAAACAAACAAACACAACAGTAACAATATGTTCAGACAGGTGTGTGCAATAGCTTTAAAAGCAGATCAATATGTCCAGAAGAAGTGTACCTTCCTGCTCACTTGTGATCATTGTAAACATAGAAATCTAAAGTGAATTCACAACAACGAAGAACACATTGGACTTCATGGGTTTATTGAATTGAATGATCCAACATCTTAGACCCACTTGAAACCAAACTGGTTTATTCAATATATTTAGTATTTTCTAATTTGCACAGAGCAACACAGAGAAAATCAGTTAAGGAACTCATTTTCCTTAAATCCTTCTCTCACATTAAGCCTGAGAGGTATACCAGCTAATTATCCCTCAGTTACTGATGTCACAGCTACTATGCTTCACCACTTCCCTTTTTTATTAATTACACCAATTGTCTTCAGGAAGCAGTAAGAACGTCTTATATATGTCAAATACTTACATTTTATATTTAGATGAACCTGCTATATCATAATACATTCGAATAAATAGAACCTTCACGTGAAATCCTTCATTTGCAATATTGTTAACTGTAGTATTAAGAACTGTAAGCAAGCAGAAGTCCTGTTCCACTGCTACTGTACCCCTCAGAGTCAGCTGGCATTTTCCCAGTGGCTGAGTTCTCTGGTCCTGTGGGGACAAGTTTGGAGATAGGAAGCCCATATTCCATTCAGTGAAGCAAAGGCAAAAAAAAACCCCACAACCCTGCAGGTAGTGATTATCCTGAAGAAGATCCTACCAAGTGGAGTGTTTGATTCCTGATGTACATTTCAAGCCAATTTTAAGAATGAAAGCATGACTTAACTATTAATTGGAAAGACATTTAAAATACTTTCCTGATGTGTGTATGGATGGGTGGATAAAAGGATGAATGGGTGAATGGAGTGGTGGATTGATGAGTGAAACAACACATAACTAGACAATAAAATGCATATAAATGTCACAGTTTTCCTTACGTATTATAAGCGTATCTTGGATAAAACAATTGATTGTCAAATTGTCCCCAATACAAATGACTCTACTAATCAAGTAACAAAGCAATTTTTTTTTCATTGAGATGTACAAAACCAGACCCAATATAACTGACTTATGCCAGAAACTGCTTTTGGTATCATCACTTTCCTGGATCCAAAGGAGCACAGACATGGCAGAAGGACAACGCGCATGAGGTACTGTGGCTTCTGAGCTGTTTGATGTTTTATGACAATACATGGCAACACACTGGTAATCAACGACTACACATCAAACCTCGAAGTACTATGTGTAGCTGGGACCATTTACATCAAAGCTCGGAGACCATAGAGGTAATCATGACCACCCACAAATAGATGAAGTCTCTGAAAACACACTCTCCTGCAGGGAGATCAGACCAGTGCCAGCGTTAATGAGGCACTCCAATCTGAGCTCACAAGGAAAGACATTCATCACAAGAGTCCCATATGTTTTGCTGTTGTGGTTGGATTTTCTTTCTGTTGTTGCTGCAATTCTGTTTTACTAATGCCATCAGTTTCATATGTATACAATTACTTCTAGCTGTTAATTGCTGTGCAGACACCCAGAGCTACTGACTTCGCAAAATACTTTTAAATGTAGATGAAAAGGCTACAGCATGAAATTAGCTGAAATGCTAACATTTACACATTTGCAGATGTGAGTACCAGATTGTCCACCCTTTCTATGCTTACCATATTATAATCTTTTCAAAATTTGCCCCAATATAGAGCCCAAGTGACAGATTTAAGTCACTGTGTATTTTGTGTGTGTGTGTTATTTTCTGCTGAGCTCTTACCTACTACCATGGGAAGCTCTGGTAGAAATAGTTTTTTGGAACTGCATTCTACTTGAGACTGAATAAACATTCTGTAGTGATCTTGCCTGTTTTATCCTTCTGCTACCTTCATCCTGTTGACATTCATCCTGGTCTTGTCATGGGCAGGGCCAGGAAATTATCTTTACCATGTAATCATTTACCTGTCATGGTAAATCTCAGCAATAACACACACACTGCCCTGTGGGCAACCGAGACACAAGTCAACATTTTCACAGTTTCAAAGACACAGTTCTGCCTTAACATCGCTGGCTCTGCATTTGTCCCAACATTGCGTAAGTCCTATAACAAATGAAGGCAGGACAGATGTAATAGAGAGGCTTTTGCCGCAGTATAACTCAAGACCCAAAGCCTCCAGCGTAAAGCTCATTCCCACACTCACTTTGAATATGGTGGTCAATGAGGTCATACGTTTCACGTTCTAAGGCTTTTTATTTCCATTCTAAATTCAATTACTGCATGAGATGCACTGCAAAACAATTCCAGTTCTCTTGATGTTTGAATCTACACTGCAAACATTGTGTATGAAAGAGAAGCTTTTGAAGACCACAGGGCATCAATATGCTCTGAAGTCGGGCTGTTTCCGCTCATCTGTGTCCACAGAAGGCTACAGATGCACTCTGATAATGTTGTGCCTTCCACGATGTGGGTTTTTTCTGCCTCATCAGGAAATGCAGCCACCCTGTACAAAAAGAAAAACAGAATAGCATGCCATATCATGTTCTTTCTGCCAGGGGATCACTGAACAGTTCAAATTCATTCATTACAAAAAAAGAATGAATTTATGTGACACTTTTATCCAAAGCAACTTACAGTTATGACTGAGTACAACTTGAGTAAGTGAGGGTTAAGGGTCTTGCTCAATAGTGGCAACTTGGCAGTGGTGGGTCTTAAACCAGCAACCTTCCAATTACAAGTGGAGTACCTTAACCACTGAGCTACCACTGCTCCAAAACCTGCAGTTTACAGACTGGAATATACCCTTGTATGGCAAGGATTGCTTTTCCCCTCACTTTTTTGAAAGACCACAACAGGGAAAAGGTTGATTTGAGCTCTAACGTACATTTTAGACTCTTAGAAACATCATACATAAATAGGTTAGAATAAGTTAAATGTCTCAAATCTTTCAATATTAGGAAGTGGTTCTAGAAGACAGACAGACAAGTAACATTGTAGCCATTCTGGTGGATTCTAGAACTCATGCCTAGCTTCATGGCATCGTGGAGCTGAGCTGTAGCAATGCTACACCAACCATGGAGTAGTGATGAACCCTGGAAGAAGACTGGAGCTACTCTTCTGTTCTGCTCCTACCTGGCACCTGGTCACCTGGTGTTTTCAATACAAAATCCACTTCTCAACTAACACAAAATTACCTTTTAAGTCTTAATCAGCCTTACCACAGGAAAATGAAGAATATCAGAAAACAAGGTGTTCTGCAGCCCTGTTGAAGGAAATCCCCAGTTTTTTGTCAGAATGCTTGAGACTGAATATAATGATTGATGAGACCCTCTGCAACAACATAAACAGAGTCAATGAAAATTAAGCATCACTATTGAGGTTTCCCAGTGAAAGGAATCAGGAACTCCCTATCCAGATCACCACCAAGAAATGGTCAGTTTGGACATTATCTGCCAATTTAGGGCAGATGAGATGCAGCATAATGGGCATGGTGCTGCTTTTTTGTTTGTTTAATATATACATATATAAAAGCTCCTGGTGGTAGGAAAAACTGCCACCGTTACTCAGTGCAGTCACAGTTTGCAAGGTGTTCACTCATGGAGTCTCTTTTGCATGGAGACAAGCATCTCAGAAATAACAGGCAAATCATGAGATAACAGGCAAGAGTGACTACATGAGATCTCTGTTGTTGAGGCATGGCTACTGGCTGTGAATGCCATGAATATACAGGCCTCTTATCATTGTATGAATCCAGATTCATGGTTCAAACAAGCCAGGCAGAATGTGCTCAGGCAGAGACGACCCCTTTGAGCTAGGTCTGAGTTCAGAGTTTCCAGTGCCTAAATACCAATCTTAAGCCATAGGTAAGTGCAATGGAACTGATCCTGGGTCTGTGGATGAGGGCAGCTTGTGCAAACATCATGCAGATCAGTGATCGAGGGCGTGCAGTCACTGTGGAGTGTGATCTAGGTGAGTGCACAACAAAAGGCACTGAATGGACGAGGAGACGGAACTGAAACACGGATTCATAGCTGCATTCCGAGAGCTTCATCATGTGAAACAGAAAAGCAGCAGGAAACAATGATCACATTCATCACATGTCATTTTCCATCTCTTTTATCTTGGCTTTCCCCCCACCTTCATTAGGTAATGCATGCACCTTGGTGAGAAGAAGCTCTTTGTTAAAAGTAGTGCCTAAGTCTCGCCCTCATTTTAGCAAAAGTGGAGGGTAGGTGTCTACCCCTCCCAGGTACACAGACGTACGTGTTATATGTATTAATATATACATAATACATAATACACATACACCCATACACCCACTTCTATTCCATACCTGTATTTGCAGGTTAATGTGATACTACACATGAGCTGATTTGATCTCATTGTAAAGGTGACTGGGGTTCTGAGACAAAGATATTATCTGACATACAGTGATAGCAGTGAGAAGAATGAGCAAAGAATTACAGCAAACAGCCCCAAAACAGCAAATATGTTTTAGATATATTTAAGAAAAGGACATCGATACCTAGAACCATAGCATGGCAACTTCAGGTTAGAGCTAAACTCAAAAAGCTTTGCAGTATCAGACATTTGGTATAAATGTAAGTTGAGAATCAAGGGTTATACCTATCAACTTACTTTTGACACAAGAAAAATCAGGGCAGATTCACCGTGTGTGGATATGAAAAGTAAATGTTTTCCTGGGTATAAGTGCAGCGCCACCTGCTGTCAGACTGAGCAAACTAACTTTGCTCAACAAGATCACTTATTGTAATTTAATAGATTACAGCAAATGCTTTGTACTGCAGCCTCATAGAGTGCCAACTGTAAAAATTAAATATTAGCAGAATTAATAGTAAAAATGTAAATGAAATCTCTATAAAACGATTATTAAGATCATGGAGGGACGCATCGTTCATGTAGTTAAGGCCTCAGACAGGAATGATGATGGATGATTATAAGTTAGAATGACAATATAAATTTAAAAAAGTTAAAGTCAATATAATTATCAATAAAAAAATTAACACATTTTGAAGCACAAATCACTTTTGAAGAGATGATCTGGGAGCAGTGAGGTGAGGAAGTGCGCCACCTGCTGGATATTGAGTCGTTTATCTTCTGAAAGCAGTTGAACTGCAAACTCTAACCATAACCCTAACCCTACTTTAACCCTAACTCTGACCATAACCCTAACCCTACTTTAACCCTAACTCTGACCATAACCCTAACACTAACTCTAACTCCGCTTACAAGACTTCGCTTTGTTTTCCTGCCATGATGATGGAGTGAAGATGATGCCTGTGCGTATTGCTTTGTCACTGATCTGATGAACAATAAAGTACTCATCAAGTCAACACTGCACGGCTATAAAATACCAATAATGCAGAAAAGGGGACCGAATGCTGACATAATTTTGTAGCGCAACTTTTCACCCCCCCCCAGCCTTTGTTCCACCTTTTTTACAATCAAGGAAATAAGCGACATGATTGAAAGGCGCGAGCTCACTGAAGACGTTGCTGTAGGGATAAACACAAACAAATGTTTGCATCCCATAGTTGGCAAAGTGGGTTTGGAACGACTACACAGGATATTCCTGCAGAGCCCTGGGGGAGATGAGGCAGCAGGAGTAAATCATGATTAGACTGCGGTCACCACGGTATGCAAACAGCCATGAAAAGCCTACCTGTTGCATCTTGCAAAATTCACATTCTGAAATATGACTTTCACGACGAAACGTTATTCATTTCACCTTCTGCTCATTATTTGCACAGCGAGTAATGACAGCACAGAGGGTATTAAGGATAGCTATTTTTCGGTATTATATGAGGTGATTTTTATTTACATGAAGATTAAAACGTGTTTGTAGTTTAGAATTCTACATTGCAATGTGTTCATCCACTGTCTCTTCAAGAAAGACATTCAAATCACACATTCTCAAAAAAAGTAACGCCTTCCAACCAGAAGGGAGCAGTACAGTGCTGATCTCAATGGCCAGGTGTAAATGTGAAGCTTGTGGCAAATTGGTATGTTTAAGCTCTTTAATGAATTAAGTTTTAGGTTAAATTCATTTTCGATTAGGTTAATATTTGAACAAATTTCTGTTTTTTCCGTCTGTTTTATGAGTAAGGAGTCTTTATTCTTTTAGACTCAAAAGTTGGATTTGTATCACTTTATTACTGTGAAGGCATACAGAGTGGCTCTACATAATGAAGTGACATAGCCCCTATGCCCTAAGCCCCTAAGGTATTCTCTGAAGTGTACACTTTTGTGATATTGCGATAACAACAGGAGTGTACGCATTCAGAGTAGTTGAGACTTGAGAGAAGAACTGTGTGGTGTTGTATAGAGCTGCGTCTCACTAGGTTCTCTGTATACGCCACTTCTGCTTGAACACAGTTTCCTGATTTCCTCTATTATTATTATTCCTCCATGTTGGGTTTAACAGATGCCACAGTTGTCACTGTGCAGCTGGTGAAATGTTGACGCGGTAAACTTCAACGCTCAGCAGCGCCATCTGCTGTCTGTAGCCAGGATCCCCAAGAACAACTCACAATGACGTTATTGAAAGAGAATGAAAGAGTCAAACCTATTCTGAGTGTAACGTTGTCATGTGCTGGGTAGTTCAGAAGCCTCCACTGACAGAGCCCATATGTGGACTGGACAGACAGCCTACCCCATTCAGTAGTGACATGGGACAGATGGCGACTAAAGTACTAAAGTGAAAGTCAGAAAAATATCTAAAAAGGAAAATTTAAAATGTATAAGCAGTACTCAGGGAATATTTATTGAAATGTCTGCTACTGTAAATAAATCCCATCATCTGCTTACTAATGCTCACCATGGTTGGTAAACAAGTCTTTTGTATTGTGAATATAATTCTGTAAGGTCACTTATCACATTACATTCTTGCAATCAACATAATTCCTGATTTCTTTCCTTTTCCAGGAATAATTTGAACAGATTTTGACTTTTGTCATAGAACAAATCCTGAGATTTTGCAAACTTGAAAATATATTTAATCTAACCCAGAAGCTAAAATATAACTGAATTCCTTTAACAAAAATAGTCTGTAGACAAGGCTTGATGTTCCACTGGATGGACGTTAATAAAACAACTTGTAATTTCTCTCTGCTGTGCTACATTCCACCTCTGAGATCTGGAGCCCAGAACAGGAGTGAGAATTGCTAAGTCTTTTATTTCACAGTCATTCTACATCTTCATGCTCCTCTGGGGCGAATTCCGATGCACACTCAGCCTCTCTTGCTTTGAGGTACTTAAACTCACACCTCCTTTTTCAGAGGAAATGTTTGTGGTTATGAGCATGAGCCTAAGGTGTATGAGTTACTTTCTTTGACTCTGACTTGTTTAGCCAAAAAGGTGGTGAAGTATGTAATTCAGTTCAGTTTTGTCTGGTGATGATATGCTTTCATATCTTGCTCAATTATAGGTTTGAGCATGTCTTTCCATGTAGCTAAAAACATTTTCCCCTAAGAGAATGACCACCTGTATCAAAGAGGTATCAAAGAGGATTTCAACTCGGTGGCCCTGATCACAGCTTCTGACACAATTAAATCTGGCAGAAATAGTAAGCCTAATTGTCAGAGATGATAAATACACAGAAGAAAGGCAGATCTCCAGGCTTTATGGGATGGCAGGAGAATGACAGGATGTCTTTGAAGCACTAAAAGGAAAAGATAGTTAAGACCCAGACACACTTCCTCACAGGGCCTGCCCTTTTATTATAATGATCCACCACTGTAGGCATGTTCCTTCATATTTAATCACTCTTTATAGGGTTTACATTACATGCTTTTCAAACCAATTTATTTATTTTTTTAACCTGTAGTGTGAGGTCAGGTGGGATTTGTAATGTTAGCCAAGTACAGAAAGCTAGACCTAATGTTTCTTGTAGGCTCTTCATAAAACAAATGTTCAATATTTTCAAACCGCTGGTGAGTTTGAAAGTATTGCCTGCTTATTAGTGTTGTCAGTTATAAACAGACTTCCCAATGTGGACACAGAGAATGTCTAAATCTGGAGAGGTGAGTGTGAATTTAGTCGAATATCAACTTCAGAAAAGCTCTGAAATTGAGACATTGGGTAGGACTGTGGATGGTTCTGATTAGCATGCATCATAACCCATATTCATTTCAAATGTTTGTTTTTTAATACCAAATAAGTAAGAAAAATAAATGTAACAGCTTACAACTTTATACATCCAGTAAATATTATATGAGTAGAAATACAATTATCATAAATATTAAATGGAAATTAGCAATGTGTGTACAATTGTTTATTTATTTAAAATTGCTTTTTAAAATGTATTATTTACCCTTTTTTCAGTGGGGCTTTAAGACAGGACAAAGAGAGAAATACACTGTGAACCTTGAGTTTGAGACATTCAGCACTTAAACTGGCATAAGTGCAACTGTCTGCCTTATAATTAACATAACAGTTCTGTGACCCTCTGAGCCTGTAGTCTGAGGCCCCTGGGTTGCATCTATCTGCTCAACAGGGTCTTAAGGCTTAGGAAGCATAATAATAAATAGAACTTAAGGCATGATTGAATGATCTAGGTTTGAGCCGTGATTGTGAAGCGCATAAGGCAGGGATGAGTTCAAGAGTCTGTGGCAATCTGGTGGGCGGCCAAAAGACAGGCTGCCGAATCCTCCCTGGACGTTGGAGCAGGATTCGTTCTAGAGCACATTGGCTGTGATGAAGACATAGATCCTGGCCAGGAATGTGGTTAAGGTGCCCTGCCTCCATAGCTTCATCTCCACATCCAGGAGGAAATCATGCGGATGCTGGACCTGCCGATGCAGGTAGATGGCACCGGTGTATGCGTTCAGCTTTCTGGCACTGAAGTAACCATCCTCGTTGCCCTTGGAGATGCTGACGATGATCATGTCTCCAGAGTAGGCTGGAGAAGGAGCAATGCGGAAGATCTGGGCAGGGATGATGATGTTGGTCTGGAAGCTGAGCTGGTAGTAGGTGATCCTCACAGGAGTGTTCTGACACTCCACAAAGTTGAAGCAACTGAGCCGTTCACAGCGTCTGAAAAAAAGGAAACAAAGGGGAAACAATTTGTTTTTTGTTTTTTTTATCAGCCATGACTGTTCAGATTAAGGAACTAAACAGTGCTTTTACAGGGCCACACAGCTGCTTACACGAGATTTACAGTAAAGTGAGATGAACACCTGTAAGTACATCATTCCTTAACCCTGGTGGGTTCAGTCTTATCCACAGAGGTCCAACGTGGTGGCAGGTTTTTGGTGCACACCTGACATTTGTGTAATCAGATGGTCTCTGTCTCCAATCAACCAAACAGGTATGGCTCGTACCTGATTGAAATGAAAACCTGCACTGACGCTGCCCCTTTGTAGATAACACAGAACAATCCTGGTGGGGGTGGCCCTACTTTATTATTTGGAAGCAAGTGTGTCTCAGGTGGCTGAACTGTGTTGTGGGCTGCGGTTCATACGTGTCCGCCACCCTGCGGTAGTTGTGGGGGCAGCTGAAGCCCAGACAACGGTGTCCTCCCTGGATGTTGTAGCAGGTTTCTCCTGCAGTGCAGTTATGAGCTTCCGTCCCACACTCATCAATGTCTAAAACACACAACAGAAAGAGGTCAAGTTTGACTTCATCAAACAACATGCACTAGCAATGACTTCTTTTGTAGTGTTTTATTTTTGTGACACAAAATAAACAGTAGCAATTGGATTTACAGCAGGGATTAACAAAAGATACCCAGAAAAACACAAACAAACAAAGAGCAACAACAAAAAGCCAATCTAGAGGCAACAAAGTTATGGAGGCTGAGTTATATTTCTTATACCTGACAGATCACAGTTTAAGAAATATGCATCTGAAGCAACGGGAGCTGAGTTTGAGCCTGACTCTCAGTTACACCCTAAGGGGCTGAATTCCATGTCTGTTCACCTTGTGTAAATCTCATTGAAAATCTGGAGGATGTTTGTTTGTTTTATTCGATACTAGTGATTGTGCCAGAAGGGGAATCAGACATGCTCACCCTGGCAGGAACGCCCATTAGAGGACATGGTATAGCCGTGTTCTGGACAGGCACACCGGTAGCTTCCAGGGACGTTTACACACTTGAAGGCACACAGGTGACTGATCCTCTGGGAGCACTCGTCAATATCTGTATGGTAAAAAACATAAGCATGAGTAATATCCATCTATATAATTACCACTGCCAAGTTATCACTATTTGGCCCCTGAGCGAGACCCTTAACCCTCAATTACTCAAGCTGTGTTCAGTCACAATTGTAAGTCGCTTTGGATAAAAGCATCAGCTAAATGCCATAAATGTAAATTTCAAGTACTTTAGCGTGTGCCCCTCTGGTGAATGCAATTCAAACCACACTGACTCTTGCACTCTAAAGAAGAAGAGGCAACAAATAAGCTGATTTTTTAAAGCTATTTACAAGATGAAATGTAATAGGATAAGATGAATGGACATTACATCTTTACTAATCCATTCATAGATAGAGTTGATGCATTATATTTGGGGCTCTCATATAAGTTAGCCAGTGATCGTACCAAGTAGCATTGCTAGCCAGCTGTCTGGTGAGTTAGCTGGGTTAACTGGGTTAGATAGCTATGTTTAGCAAATAGCCTAAATTAACTTATTTCTAGTTAGTTTTTCTAGTTAAAGTGTCTTAATAGTAGGTACTTAGTAGGTTATTTTGCTTGTTTCAAATATTTTTTAAAAACTGCTAAATTATCTGCATGATTATTTGAGATAAGCACAATTATCTGGCAAAATAAGATTAAAATGACCTTTCTCTATGTAAAATTAATTAAAACAAAACAAATAAACTCTATAGATTAAATAATTAATTAATTGCAGAAGATTCTTAAATGATCTTTAAATGAGAAAATGTGAATGTGGCATCTAAGAGGAGAGGAGTACAGAGAGGAATCCTAGGATGCAGTGTGTCTCTTCATGTCCCTTTATTTGGTAAAATTTAATGTTGTAATATGTTCATTTAATAACTGAGTTGGGAGTATGTGGCCATACATGGATCATCACTTTTTGGTGTGTTATTAGTTGTTACTGTGTGTTCTTGGGTGCCAACACTGCAACAGTTTATTTAGACTAGATTTTAGATTATGTAACATACCAAGATATGTGTCTTTTAAGCACATAAGCACACTTATTATTGACTGTTTGGATCCTGGATAGTCAGTTAATCCTATCACTATCACACTGATCCTTCTCCTTCATTGTAGATCAGTGTTTATGGAAATCATAATGTGTATTCCATCATCATCAGTGAGGGACGGAGAGAGGGAGCCGGAGAGAGAGCAGATCATTCAAACTGGCTGCACCTGCATTGCGTTGATGGTAGTTTATTTCAATTGTGACTTCTCTTTCAGTAGTTTACCTGATAGAGAGAGAGAGAGAGAGAGAGAGAGAGAGAGAGAGAGAGAGAGAGAGAGAGAGAGAGAGAGAGAGACAGAGACAGAGATAGAGAAACAGACAGAGAGAGAGGGAGAGAGAGAGCTCTACTGCAGGAAAACACTCAGACTTCACTGAAAAGTGCCAAAGAAAAGGAGAGAAAGTTGACTGAACCTATTTTCTTGGTGTTTTAATTTTCTTTATTCAAGATTTTTAAAAGAGCTCTTTATGCATCCCGATCTCTCACATCCTTCTTCCCTGGGATTATGGTTACCTTCACAGGTGAATGTACTAAGATTATGGTTACCTTCACAGGTGAATGTACTGGGATTATGGTTACCTTCACAGGTGAATGTACTGGGATTATGGTTACCTTCACAGGTGAATGTACTAGGATTATGGTTACCTTCACAGGTGAATGTACTGGGATTATGGTTGCCTTCACAGGTGAATATACTGGGATTATGGTTGCCTTCACAGGTGAATGTACTGGGATTACGTGTACCTTCACAGGTGAATGTATGGGGATTATGGAACCTTCACAGGTGAATGTACTGGGATTATGGTTACCTTCACAGGTGAATGTACTGGCATTACAGCTACCTTCACAGGTGAATGTATGGGGATTATGGAACTTTCACAGGTGAATGTACTGGGATTACAGGTACCTTCACAGGTGAATGTATGGGGATTATGGTTCCCTTCACAGGTGAATGTACTGGGATTACAGCTACCTTCACAGGTGCGTCCATCCTCCTGCAACTGGTAGCCCTGTTTGCAGTAGCACTGGAAGGAGCCGTAGACGTTGGCACACTCCTGACTGCAGGGACTCACTAGGCATTCATTCACATCTGCATGACGACACATGTTTTCGTTATTCTGGATGTTTCCATCACTGAGGTGTACGTTTGCCGTCTTCCATCATCACCACAGAATTTTCTTATACTGATGCTGACTGATATAAATGCTCTAGTAATCTAACAGTCGCTCATCAGAGATTCGGTGTGGCAGGCCAGAAAGGGAACCTGCACTATTTCTGCTCTGTGAGAAACAGGAAGACGTCATGTCAGAAGGAAAGGTAGCTCGGAGTGAGGCGTCCTGAACACATGCTGCCTCCTTATCAGTTCCTACCTTCACAGTTCTTGCCATCGGTGGATAAAGCAAATCCGGCGGAGCAGGAGCAACGGTAGGAACCCAGGGTGTTCTCACAGGTCTGAGCACATGGCCCGCCCGGGTACCGCCAGCACTCGTTTACGTCTGCAGGAAGAGGCAAGATGTTAGTCTAAACAGTGCAAAGAGGGCCCAACACTGAGCCACAACACCATGAATCAGTGCCTGGTCCTCTACAGCCCATTGGAACCGTAAAGGTGGAGATAAGGCTCTTCAAAGCCGCACGTGACTACCTGTGCCAGTGCTCCTGATAAAAATGTAAACAGATGGTCTAAACTGAGCAGGCGATTTCACACCACTGCATGTGTCTCACAACATGTCAACTTTTCACAGGCGGTAGATATTTGCTTAGGGTTGGAAGTCTTTATCATCTGATTAATAGCTGTCAATATTTTGGTAACTTTATTTCATTCCAACTCAGGATGGCCCCCAGCCAAAGATAGTAATGAACTATTTTTATGCTTATACATATTAAATCATATATTGCCCTTTCATATCATGTTGGATTGTACTTTATCATATTAGGTACTGTGCATTTTTTTGCAACTAGGTACAAACATCTGTATCACAACACACACAGTAAGGTTTTAGCAAACAGTGTCATGGCACCAATTTAACAGATCCAGACTGGGTGTTGGGCTTACTCATGCTCATACCTGGAGTATATCTACATCCCCTTACCCACACATATCTTCCTGAACATGTCATACTGGTAACCAGTATGGCAGTCGCAGCGGTAGGTGCCGGGCAGGTTGTGGCACAGCTGGTCCTCCCCACAGTGATGAACACCCCTCTGACACTCGTCCACATCTGCATACGAATGCCAGAGGATGTATTACCAGACATAGCAGACAGGGGGCAGCACCAGAGCATGTTTGTGAGTAATAATTCACATTCATATCATCCATATCAAAATAAAAACTAATGAGGGAAATTTTAGTCATGCAAACAGTGAATGAAAGATAATGCTAGCATAAAGTCTTGGTTACTGTTAAGTCTGGATTTTATTAATATACTGGAAAAAGTGTGGTTTGGTTGAACTATATGTAAATTTTATGCATTTGGCAGACCCTTTTTTCCAGAGCAACTTACAGTTTCAAGTATGTTACAGAGGCAGGTGAGTGTAGTCCAAAAGCTCATACTGGTATAGTATAGAGCACATTCCCAGAAGGGGATTATATCCCAGTTCGCTACAGGAGAGGCAGTATTGTTACCCACTACACTATACCAACCATCTAGTTGTTGTTTTTTTAGTGTTTTTTCCAGCTCTAAAACACTAGAGCCAAAGCATGGGGTAATTAATAATCCCTTAAAGAGTAGAATCAGATTGCGGTAGAGCAGGTGTCAAGCCAAACGTGACAGCAGTGCTCAGAACACCTGGAACAGAGAAATACCTTTCTGAGCAGATCCAGCTCAGGTGAGCAGGTGTTTACCTGTACACCTCATGCCATCAGCACTGGCATGGTAGCCTCTGCCGCACATGATGTTCTTGCGCTGACAGCTGTACGAGCCGACTGTATTGATGCAGCTGAAGCCAGTGGTGCAGAGCCGGCTTACGGTCCGGCACTCATCAATGTCTACACACACAACCCAGGATAGGACAGATAGGACAGTGTTAGAGCAGCTCTTACAGTTCACAATGAAAAGCCCAGTGACTGGTAACTTCAGTTCAACACATCTAAAGGTTATAACAATTATAGCCTTTAATTGGATAAATCGGGCCATTTTAAGATGGCATTTCTACAGCACGAATGCCTTCGTTTTAGGCCTGTTCCAACTCAAGATCTGGGTTTTGCTGGTTGTCTCAACATGCCCTCCTTCCTGTTCCTGAGGACTAATTCCATCTCACCAGCGTGGGGTGGGGGGAGGAGGGGCAAGTATGTTGCTGGTCATGCTTTCTGCCCCTCTGCGACTGCCCCGCCTGCTCTTTGATCCTGCTGCAAACCGACTGCTGTTTAACTCAATAGCTGCCCTATGATTTGCTGCTTTGAGACACTATGCTGGGTCTCACACCATTGGCATCCAACTGCAGAGCAGAGCATCATGGGGCTGGGCCATGCCCCCTCGATCATACCCACCCAGCGAAGGAAGCGCTCAGCCAATCAGGTGATGAATTTGCTCAGGTATGTTTAGTTAGGGACCCTGCAGCTACATCTTGCAGTACTGTAGCTGTGCAGATGGACATTTGCGACCTAAATAAGATGACTGGACCAAGTATCTCCTGCTGTACTGGAGAGCCAATCCAAGCAGAGCCAACTTACACTCTCTGTTTCCAATATTCACATGTGCCTGAAACTGCTAAATTAACTGAAATTAATTAAAGATCAGAACTTTAAATATCAACTCTAAGGCACAACAACAGATTAAATTACAAATGCAACAGAAAGTGAGAAAAATACCTTATAGATATTTATGATTTAAGCTTTAATGTCAATATAATATAACTGGGTTGATTAATGATAGAAATAGTACACTGTTTGGTCTCTTACTGTAAGAAACCCTGAGATATGAACCTGTGACTTTATTAACTTAGGTCTGTTAGTGCCACAGTTCCTGCCATAGATTCTACAATTTTTTTTTTGAGTCTCTGAAACATCCTAATTGGATGTCAAAGGGAATTAAAGGTCTTACCGATGCACTGTCCCCGTGTGTCCTGACTAAAACCCTCAGGACATCTTGCCCTGGCTCGACAGCTGAAGGAGCCGGCTGTGTTGACACACTTGTATCCCAGCGCACAGCTGTGTGTTCCCTGGGTGCATTCATTAATGTCTGAAAGGACACAACAGAAATGGTAGCTGTTGCTTTTGTATTTTTGTGAAATAACTGAGTCATAAACACGAACATACAGTTTTACTAGGAGCTATAATTATGCAGGGTGTATGTACAATGGCTACCTACATGAGAGAACTCTGTAGCATTAACTGGAACATGTTTGCTCCTAACATGCCATCATTCAAGTTAGGCTGCAGTTACATTTAATTTGCAAACAGTAAAAAAACCAAACAAACAAACAAACAAAAAAACCAAACAATATTCCCCTGAAGTAGGATCCACTATAACCACTTGGTGGCACTGTTACTCAAGGATAAAATATGAAAACCATCAAGTTCTTTTCCCTCTATTCATACTCCTTTACTAAGTACATATGTTGTCTATAATATTTCCTAGATTTATATGTGAAGATGTGTTGTATAATTCTTAATCCCTTTTATAATGGGACAGGAACACTGTAATGTCCGTTCTGCCCAACCCAAGCAGCAAGCTCAGATAGCACAGTGCTGATCAGGGATGTGCTTATATGTTTGGTGCCAAATTCCTGGAGCCTTCAGACATCTGCCAGTAAACATAAGAGTCGGGGAGACAGAAGGAGAACAAAAGAGAGAGAGGAACAGAGATGAAGAAAGTGAGAGAGGAACAGAGATGAAGAAAAAGAATGTGAGACTGAGAGTGACAGACAGAAGAACAAAACAGAAAATGACACAGAGAGAGAGAGAAAGTGAGAGAGAGAGAGAGAGAGAGAGAGACAGAGAGAGATAGAGAGAGAGAGAGAGATGTAGAGACTCCAGTATTCAGAAGATGACTTTTTAGAAGTTTAGAAGTCAAGGATGTTATCTGAGACATCACTGACTGACATGTCTCATAGATGTTACAGTATACAAAGGACAAAAATATCCTGAACAAGACAGCAAAGAAAAACATTCTGTTCTGTGTTGTTCTAAAATATTATAGAAATGAACCCTAATATTAAATAATAAAACTGCATCGTATGAGAAATGTGAGAATTATGTTAATAATGCTAGTAAAAAAGTTTATTGACTATGGACAGCTAGGAATTTTGTGGCATGGGACATTGTGAGGGGACGTGGTGTTCATTGCTTGGTGTGCTGTGATGGTGTTTAGCTAAGCGCGAGTACCTTCACACACGCTGCTCCTCACTTGATAGCCTGCAGGACAAACAATCTGCTGCTCGCATGTAAAATGACCAACGGTGTTGACGCACCTCTCATCCACCTGGCAAGTGTGAGTCGAGAGCAAACACTCATTGATGTCTGAGAGAGAGAGAGAGAGAGAGAGAGAGAGAGAGAGAGAGAAAGAGAAAGAGAATAGATGGGGGAAAATGGGATAGAATGAGAGAGGTGAGATAAATGTGAGAGAGTGCGAGAGAGAAGAGCAGTGTGTAAGCAGAACATTTGTGATAAGGGCGGAGTGTGAGCAGTAGTGAACAACAGTAGACCGACGCTCTCACAATATCCCAGAGTCACTGCATGCCCAGCAGAGACCCCCGCCTTGAACAACACACGACCTGAGCAGCACTGAATTTAATACAAGCTTTAGCCCCCTGCAGGAACGCTCGGAAATCAGCAGCATCTGGCTTGGTTACGTGAGGCTAGGGAGCTCAGTGTGCACTCACACAGCTAAGCCTGAGCATGAGTATGGCCTACAATGGGTTCAGCAGCTCAGAGACAGAGAGAGAGAGATACCGTGTGGGGGTGGGGGTGGGGGGGTTAGTGGTGGTGTATTGGGGTGGGGGGTGAGATTAGCAAGTGCTGATGGAGGTATATACTGCAGTAACTCTCTCTAGACTCCTGCAAGTGCATTCCACTGCTCCCCCTCACCTGACTCAATGCTGCCCTCCTGTTGGAAGAAACACTAGATCTATTGTATAAGCAGCATGAGTGTGTGTGTGTGTGTGTGTGTGTGTGTGTGTGTGTGTGTGTGTGTGTGTGTTAACACACCTGCATGCTCTATTTGTACACTTCAGTACCTGGGCTGCCAAGCACTCAAGGAAAATCTAAATTACACAGACACAGTTAGCTAGATTATGCTCGCTTACAACCATCTTAAGGGCTTGTGCTGATCAGAAATGAGCCATTCAGATGTGGGTAAAGTCACGAGTAGTTCATGTGTGCTATAAAAAGGCACATACCCTCACACGAGCGTCTGTCAGCCAGCAGCGAGAACCCTGGGAAACAGAAGCAGACAGGCCTCCCGGCCACCAGGGAGCACTGCTGCTCACACGGGCCAATTCCTGCAGAAGGACAACGGTTGTCTTGGTGATACTACTCATAAATGCGGAAAGTCCCCAGCCCTGTGTGTGTGATGAGTGATTCACAGTTAGCTGGCCTTTTCCCTTCCCCTTTGCTCTTTTAGGATTCCTGCCTGACGCCAGCACACTGGGGTACCAGGGTGGCACCCGAACCAGGAGACTTCAAGCCGAGATCACGCAGGACCCAAACGTGTCAGCGCAGCTCAGTAACACTGGAGTGATATGGTTGAGAAAGCCAAATTTGTTTGTTGGAAATATGTGATTTTGTGGTATAGGCTTTCTGTTGCCTTACTGGGTGGAGCTGAACCCTCAAAGCAATTAAAAAAATATCTACAGCTAAGCCAGGGACATGATGAACTCAGATCTGACTCTCTCAGGTGTCAAGCACGTCACTTACCTTCGCATGGGCCTGGGATGCCAGGAGGTGCTGAGGATGGCGTCTCAGCTGGGCTCACTGTGGGGGCCTCGTTCTCTGTCAGTGTGTTTTCCTCATCTACCATCACTGTAGATACACACACACACGCACACACACACATACATACACACATACATACATATACACATACATACGTACATACGTACACACATGCACACACACAACCCAAACCAAGCAGCCAGAAAGGGGACTGCAATTATGTAATGCAAATCTTTCCACTTATGTGGTGTGGTGGAGGAAAGGAACTTGGATCTGGTGTTGGATGTTTCCTTCACCAATAGTAGAGCAGGCAGAGGGTTAAACATGTGATGTGTGCGAGAGCTGAGGTTATGAACCTGTACAAGTATCGTTATTTTTCCAGTGTCATTCTGGGATTGAGCCGCACTATAATTTCCTGTGAAAGTGGCCTGCCTTTCCTTCCTGTTCAGACTTGTCCACTGAAGTCTTTTGAAAGCCTTTACTGGCAGGCAACAAAAGCGGCCACTGTAGGTCTTACACATGCTTGGACAGAAGACGCTACTTTCCAGCTACCTAATACCATGAACAAAATGTGTGTATGAACAATATATTGTCTTTCAATCTGTAGACATTCCTGAATAGCACTGACCATTTAGGAAAGAGCAGAGAAGAAAAAAATGGTTATTTTTGGCTATTACGGTTATTGGTGACCTTAAGAAACAGTCAGCATGCTGGGCCCAGAAGCTTCTCCATGTCTTATTTGGATAAATATTATCAGTCAATCTAAGAGGCTTCAGAGGAAGGAACTCTAGTTTCAATAAGGAAGGTAATTGGCCTTCCAGTGAAGACAAATAACCTTAACCCCCCCACCCCAACACATGCACATGCACACACACACACACACACACACACACACACACACACACACACACACACACACACACACACACTCTTTTTGGCTACAGGAGTCTCTCTAATTTTCTAAATCTACCTACTGACTCTCTGTGACCCTCATTCTCCCTCTTCTCTGCTGGTGGTTCGTGTTCTCACCCTGTACGCAGCTGATCCCGTCTGGCTGTAACGTGTAGCCAGGGAAGCACGCGCAGGTGTAGGAGCCTGGTGTGTTGATGCACCGCTGAGGGCACAGCTGCCCAGCGTACAACTCACACTCGTCCACTTCCTGCACCTCCTCCACCTCCTCCACCAGGTTCTCGGTGTCCTCAGCCCCTCCCAGGGAGAAAGCACGCCTGTTCCCACTGTCTGAAACTGGCAAGAATGAGGTGTTTTCACAGACACGTGAGCTGGCACAGACTCTTTCACATGCCTGTAGTGTTGGGTCAAAGCCGCAGAATTTCAACAGCTCCATAATTCAGAGCTTTATGAGTACAGCCCAAAAAAAGTAATTCAAAAGCAAATGTAAATACTGTGCTTCACAACATGCACACAGACGTGTACACAGTCAGCGTTAGCAGGGTAAAACCAACCCTCTACACATACATCTCAACCCAAACAGACAACTGAGTAAATGTTTCCAGGAGCGTGTTATTGTAAGCCCTGATGACTGACCCCAGCACAGGCTCTGGTGTATGTTTCATTATTGTAAGCCCTGGGGACTGACCCCACAACAGGCTCTGGTGCATGTTTCATTATTGTAAGCCCTGGGGACTGACCCCACAACAGGCTCTGGTGCATGTTTCATTATTGTAAGCCCTAGGGGCTGACCCCACAACAGGCTCTGGTGCATGTTTTATTATTGTAAGCCCTGGGGACTGACCCCACAACAGGCTCTGGTGCATGTTTCATTATTGTAAGCCCTAGGGGCTGACCCCACAACAGGTTCTGGTGCATGTTTCATTATTGTAAGCCCTAGGGGCTGACCCCACAACAGGCTCTGGTGCATGTTTCAGTGGTTTGCTGCATCTAAGACAGCCTGGCAAAGCTTTACTGTCTTATTTCTTTCTGCAAAGAACAAACTGGTATCTCTGCAAGACTGTCACTTCATCAGTGAGCACTGGACACTAGACAGGCTCAGGCAGGGGAAGGCCAGCAAGGTGAGCTGAGCTGTCATACTCCACTTCTATCAGCAGCCACGTCTCATCTGACCTGTGCTATATAGGCTGGATCTCAGATCTCGGTCACAGGCTGGTCTGTGAGAAACACCCTATGACATGAGCTGAGTGTTGAACTTGGGTTTGTGTGTGTGTGTGTGTGTGGGTGTGCGTGTGTGGGTGTGAGTGGGTGGGTAGAATAAAATACCTCGCTTTGGTGGGGTGGTAGGGTGGGGTTGGTCGCTCTCCCTGATTGTGCTCCAGCCATCTCCATCCAGCCCCAGGCAGCATGTGTGGATGACATGTCTGCACGGATAACCCAGGCCCTGGGGAGCCTCACAGTTCTGCCTCTCCACACGCAAACGCAGGCCCAGTGCACAGCACCTGCAACACTCCTGCACAGCACAGACACATCACCTCACTCAACTGCACAGCACAGTCACAGACACATCACATCACTCAACTGCACAGCACAGACACATCACATCACTCAACTGCACAGCACAGACACATCACATCACTCAACTGCACAGCGCAGACACATCACATCACTCAACTGCACAGCACAGTCACAGACACATCACTCAACTGCACAGCACAGACACATCACATCACCCAACTGCACAGCAGTCACAGACACACATCACATCACTCAACTGCTCAGCACAGACACACATCACATCACTCAACTGCACAGTACAGACACATCACATCACTCAACTGCACAGTACAGACACATTACTCAACTGCACAGCACAGACACATCACATCACTCAACTGCACAGTACAGACACATCACATCACTCAACTGCACAGCAGTCACAGACACACATCACATCACTCAAATGCTCAGCACAGACACAGACACACAATCCAGTCCAGAGGACTCTCGGCCAGTGCAATTTTTTTCTCTCTCCTGGTTCCAAACCCACCTCAGTCAGGTAATTGGGGCCTTATAGCGCTGATTGCATTTGGAAATGGTACACAACCAAGAGAACGGACTGGCTGGGAGTTTGGCTCCAGTCCTGAAGACTGGATTTAAAATCCTGGATTCCGGACCGTAACAATGTGGGCAGACATGTTACCTGAGTTATGAGCTTTCCAGAGTCCACAAATGAGGCATGTTAAAAGCTACTTAGTTAACTCCTGAACTAAAGCTTGACGCATGACACAGTTCAAAAACACTTTCTGGATTTGGACATTTGATATCTTACAGTGAAGTTACATAAACTTGTAAACCTGGAGGTGCCAGAATGACCTTCAAAACAATTCAGACTGACAGGAAATGTTTTAATGAGACATTATAGTGTTCTTCCCCTTGCTTTGAACTCAAGTTACTCAAAGCTGTCATTACACAAAATATCAGACTGAGCCATGTCATTTTTGACTTTCTCTAAAATTTATTCCAGGAAGTCTCTCATTGGACTGGCATCTGGAATCTGAAAAGGTTACACATTCAAATTAAATAAAGTAATTTGATTACAGGATGTCTAAACACTATATCTTTCACTTTGAGGGCTTGCCCATATAATGGCCTGCACAGAAAGCTAGAGTACATGACTCGCCTTGTAGGAGTCTGTTCCACAAACATCACTGCGGCCATCGGCACAGGCCTGTCCCTGCCTGGCTGCAGTAAGACCAGCCACACACCTGCTCTCTCTCAAAGACCCCAAACAGCACTGCCTCTGCGCAGTCCTAGTGTGGAAAAGTCACAGGAGTCAGAAGGAAAGAAATGAAACAAAGTTAAAAACAGAAACCGAGCACTCCAAGTGAAATGTGATCCTGTTGTCTATGTGCAATTCCACATCTTGTGTGGTTACTACATGGAGTACCTTAAAGAGTAAATGGATTTAATTACCAGCAGACTGAGTGTGAGTCCAACATGGGAGGCACCATGTTGTTGCAGTCGTCACGAGAAGAAGCCCAGTTCTCACCTGCTTCACAACACACCTGAACCATCTCCCCAGGAGAGACTGCACACACATACACACACACACACACACACACACACACACACACACACACACACACACACACACACACACACACACACACACACACACACACACACACACACACACATATATCTGGCATATTGAATGAAGAGTAATTGAAGAGACCTATGAATAATTCAATTATTTGAGTCAGAGCCTCTGCATTTTAACTTCCATTGCCACTTCAGTGAGATCAGACAAACTGAAATCTGAAATATGTTACTATAATTTTACAAACCTTGAGTTATACATAAAAGAAGTGTAATCACATGAAGAGTGTGTTTACAGAGTGTATTGTCTGGGTGCTGCACACTCTAGAATGTTATGGTACAGAGTGTTCAAAAGTACAGAGAGTTCAAAACACTATCAAAGTGTGAGTGACATCCTGGTTCTCTGATATGCTCATTGCTTGAGTTTCATTCCCAGGTTGGTATGGAATGAAATTTTGGATTTGTTGTTCACCTTTTTTCTTTTTGCAATTTTTTATTATATATATTTATGCCTCATTTAGTAATGGTCTGTATATAATAATTCTGAATCACCTAAAATAAACTACTATAAAAATTATAATGGTAATGATAATGGAATGAATGCTAAAGAATCATCACAACAGACTGGTGTAAAGGAGAAGGCAGGTCCTTGTCAGACTGGTGTTGTAAAGGAGAAGGCAGGTCCTTGTCAGACTACTGCTGTTGTAAAGGAGAAGGCAGGTCCTTATCAGACTCCTGCTATTGTAAAGGAGAAGGCAGGTCCTTGTCAGACTACTGCTGTTGTAAAGGAGAAGGCAGGTCCTTATCAGACTCCTGCTATTGTAAAGGAGAAGGCAGGTCCTTGTCAGACTACTGTCATTGTAAAGGAGAAGGCAGGTCCTTGTCAGTGTGATAGGCCTTTATAGATGCACTTACGTTACATACTACAACTCCCTTGCACCTACCCTCACAGG
Source organism: Electrophorus electricus (assembly GCF_041902795.1). Taxonomy (NCBI): domain Eukaryota; kingdom Metazoa; phylum Chordata; class Actinopteri; order Gymnotiformes; family Gymnotidae; genus Electrophorus; species Electrophorus electricus. The sequence goes on along the minus strand of NC_137520.1, from coordinate 14,796,457 downwards.
TGCTTTTCAGAGGTGTAAAAAGCCCCTCAATAGAGTGAAGCTGTTGTGACACTCAGTTCAACAGCTGTCCTCCACCCCATTCGTCACTGGCCAGTTTATAACCATAGGACCATTACTGACCAGGTGTTATTTGGATGGTAGGACACTGCATGGTAGTAGTATGGATGTAAGGGTATGGATGTGACTCCAAATTATAATTTGTAGTCATAACCTTTCTACAGTTTTATACACATTAAACCTTCACCCGCATTTATTTCCACTGGTTGTATGTAACTGGGGTAGGGGTGGTTAAACTGCAGTAAGTACTGTAACTACAGCCCACTACACAAGCAGCCACAGATAAGGTTCCTAACAGTGGGCAAATAGAGAAGAGAAATGACTAGAGAACAACATTCTCTGTAGAAAGTCACTAATTCGGCTTATGCAATGCTCAGCACATTCACTTTTTCTGACAGAGTTGCCTGCTTCTTTAGCATGCCCGAGTGTTTGGCTTTTTTGCTCCAGGCTGAACGTGTGTATGCTGCCCAGAGCAGAAGTGTGCCCATTGTTTGCAATAACACTCACAAACATGTTTCTAGTTTTGCAAGTAGGAGAAAGATCTGAAGCAGGATTGTGTGCTTAGTCAGCTAACTTCATGCTTAGTTTCATGTGAACCTCCATTTTCTTTTGTACAATGGTGCTACATCGCCATGGCAACTTACGCTGCACATCTAACCTGCTTAGGGGGGCGCACGAAGGTCAGGGGAAAAAAGTATAGTAAACCAGCTCTTGGACCAGTCCATTGTCAGATTTCCTATTGTTCCAAATTGAACTTCCCCAGTATTGTGTGAAAATGGCTTCAACATTCCAAGCATTTATAGGAGTACAAACTGTGAGACGAGCACCTTGTCCCAGATCTAGAAGGCTGAATATTCGGGTGGAGGCTGATCCCGCCAAGTCTATTTCAACCTTCCACCCCCCACCCCAATTTAGCACTAAGTCATTTTTACCACCAAAAACTAGTGAACAGTGTTTATGAAAGTGCAGTTCATGTGAGATGAAGATCAGAATGCGTTGTAGTCTTCAAATGAACCAGAAGGGATCATCACCCTTATTGAGGCAGCTAAGTTTAACATTCTGTTCATTATATCGACAGGGCAAATATCCAAACAGCCCATCACACACTCTGTATTGCTTTTTGCTGCTATAACTGGTTCAGACTATATTGCATTACTCACATTTCTGTAGTAGGCTATGATTTCCTCTGCTGAAGGTTTCCTCAGCTTGGTGTGTTTTAAACATCACACACACATGTGGGATTAACCACAGCCTTATCAAAAACTGGATCATCAAAGGAAATTTTTAACCACTGTCATAAGACGAGTTAGCCGCATATGGATCTCTTAGGTTTTGTGAAGCTGAAAGTTCGGAGATATGTGGGCCTCCCAGAGAGAACTCCAACATCCAGCAATAAGTGACAGAAAGAACCATCATTTCAAGATCCAGAGGGTTTGCTTATGGTTGAATTGTGTGTAAACAAAGGAATAAAAACAAAGGATGCTTTACCATACCTCTAAAAAAATAATAATTTACGACATTTAAGAAATAATGATATTTACTGTAGATATTTACTGTAGAAAAGAAAAACAAAATTTTATAAAATCCTTTAATCTCTCCTTTAATTAAACTTGTGTTCTCATCTCCCACTAAATCTTCCTTTGGGAAATGTTTGGCATCGGAGAGAATGGTGTATGTGCTGTAGGACCATTGAGCAGAGTACAAAACCCTCAGGAACCCTCTAATTTATCTGACAGCACACCCCAGACAGAGACCATGCAGTGTAACCCCACAGCGAGGCAAAAAGCAGCTTGTAGAGTTCTGCAAAACAAGGATGAATTGTGAAACAAACACAAGCTTAACACAGACACTTATCTTTGAACCCGCTAGCAAGGTAAGGCGTGACAGAATCATGTGATTTGCTGCATGGACTGCAACATTCATTTTCCCTACTGCCACTGCTGCACTGGCAGAACAGCAATTATTTCTGAAAAGTGTCAGTGTGTGTATGTGTGTGTGTGTGTGTGTGTGTGTGAGAGAGAGAGAAACATGAGAGAGAGAGAGAGAGAGAGAGAGAGAGAGAGAGAGAGAGAGAGAGAGCACATGGATCTGTAATTTTGTGATGCACTCGACTTCTTTTCCAGTGCTGTACAGACTCTCATCTTATTTAAAAGCAAGATAACAGGCCTGTGAATTAAAGGTTATGTTTCAATACAGGATACTAAACTAAATGACCTAACCTTAATATGGGCACTTCATCTGACGTTTGAGTCCACATTTGGCTGCAAACATATTGTGGTATGACGGTCCCCTGCTGGGCCCAGAACAAAGAAAGGAAGAGAAAGTGGTGGAGTGTCTACTCTGCTGGTCCCACCCATAAGGTTTTACACACTCTCCAGTCTCCAAACATACTGAATAGAAAGCTGTCAGCATGATCTAACTGACTGTCTCTGGAGTTCTCCTGCTGAGTGAGTGAGTGAGTGTGTGTGTGTGTGTGTGTGTGTGTGTGTGTGTCAATGTATAATTTATTTAATATAATTTGTATATGGTTTCTGTATAAACCAAAAGCTAAAAAATGTACTCTAAAAAACCTTTTTAAGTTTCTAAGAGGCCTTTCTATTGATGGTCCTGTTACCATGTCAGCTTTCATTAAAAAGTGTGTGTATGACCACAGCAATTAAACCAATTATTAAGACCTGATTACAATGACAGCATTTAGCTGATGCTTTTATCCAAAGCAACTTACAAGGTTTGGGTGGTCCAAAGCTGGTTGATGGACAAACAGAAATATGCTTCAAAAACATGATTGGAAAATATGCCTGAAATTGAAAATGGAAAAAGTCATTCTGGGAGCATTTCTTTTTTTCTATTACAGTTCTTCTTTCCATGTCCACATGGATTTTCCAGTGACCTTCTACTTTACCTTTTGGCACCTTCGATCCTCCATTGATTATGATGACTGAACAGTATGTGTACGTATCCCCCAACGGAGCTTTAATCCACCCGTGCTGACCTTTGCGTAGGTGGAGGGTAATTGTAACATAACAGAATCGAAGCAGCCCAGAGTTTCAGGGGAGAAGATGAGACGTGGGACGACTTTCTCCCTACCCCTGGGATGAAGTCATAAAAGACAATGACGTAACCCTGAGAGGCTTATTCCTCATTCATTGCTACCCAGAGTATATAAATGGGCCACACCAGTGCAGTGGATGACAGCTAACAGTGCCATGAGACGAGCTCACACTACAGCATGTCAGCTCATTCCACTTCCACTACTTTGTAAACTCTGTTTTCTGATTTTTTTTCTCATGTTTTTCTCCATAAATTAGTTGTAATCAGTTCCCACCATCAGGTAAGTCTCCCCTGTTACATGACAGTAGCCAATCAAGAAGGGCGAGGGCTGTCACATGCTTCCTCTGAGGCACATGCAGATGCAGCCAATCACCGTATCTTTCTACCTGGTTGTTTATGCAACATCAAGGGGCGGCGTAACACACTCGGAAGACAGTACAATCTACCTCTTTCTGATGCATGAGCTCAAAATCTCCCCCATGATTGGTCAGTGTCACTGTGACTGACTGATACCACCCCTTCCTCCCTGAGAGCACAGTCAGTTTTCTCTCTCAGGCTCCCATCCATAGATGGCTATGACATCATCAGGGATCACGCTCACAGTCTCCTGATGATGCGGGGACTACTTTATCTTTATATATATATATATATATATATATATATATATATATATATATATATATATATATATATATATATATATATATATATATATATATATATATATATAGCTGACAAGACAATATAAGCTTTCGTTGATTGTTAGTGACATTAGCATTATTTGGTTAGCCTGCTCTTAAACCACATACTCAAAAAGAGTCACCAGGTCATCTGATGTTTAATTTAGTTTATTTTTATGCCAAATCAAACTAGACCTGTGATCCAAAGGCAAGGCAATAGCAGTAGTCTCCTGAGACTCTTCCAGTGAAATTAATGCACATCTACTAAAGTAGTAGGCAGGCAGACTGAATTGGTCCACCACTAACCCTTCTCGGCCCTGTTCAGAGGCTGACACAAGGCATTCCTCATGGAGATTAGTGCTAACGCCTTTTCCTGCTCTACAGGATGTCACGGTCCTGGAATTATTCTCTTCACTCACTGACATTCCCAGCTGGACCCAAGCTGTGCCAACTAGCCCAAAAAACTCTACGTCTCAGGTAGTCTGTCCTCGCATCTACACACTGTCCAACAGGACATGGTATCGTAGTGAGCCAGGCATCCAAAAGCAACAAGGAACTCAGCATCAAACAATCCATTAGCAAATGCCATTCAAAACACGGTCTTATGTACTGCGTTGCAATGTTTAGCCTGCAGAGAAGCCAAGTTTATTCCTGTCTCTCCAGTTAACTCCACCATTGCTGAACTCTAGCTGGGAACTGTAAATAAGACATCGAGCAAACCCTTGTTTGATCCCAGAAGAGCAGGGCTCTAAAGAAGCCCTGGAGGAATGTCTTGCAGCTTACAGTCACAGCACGCACACAACAGATCCATTTGGCTATAAAGCATGAAAGCTGGGGAAGAAATGAGGCGCTTGTAGAGGGGAGAGCAGGTCTGAACCCCCTCACACTGCTGGAGAAGGCTGTAGTCCAGCACCAGCTCAGTCGCCGACTGCAGACAGACGTGGGAGCCAGCGGCTTTAAAAACCCTCCTACATGAAACATTACTCAAGGTTCAGGCTGCAGTGATGTGTTTTTTGTTTGTTTGGGTTTTTTTTTTTTTTGCATCATGAGGCTAACTACTTCTTGTGGTATATTTGATTTATATGGTATGAATCTGTATTTCAATTTCCTGTGTCACCATTAGTGTTTATATAACACGTTACAGACCTTAAATGTGACTGCATTGAATGTCTTGCTATTGTTTGTAATGAAAAATTGTGTGGATGTGCAGTCAACAAAAATGACCTCTGCAGTAATGGCATCATGAACCATTAAGTGGTTTCAATGGCCTTTCTCCCTCTCTCGTGTCATTATTTGCAGTTGTACACTGGGGAGGTTACTATCAAAATATTATGAGTCTCTAAAATGGGAAAATAGTTGAACTAGCTAGCAAAGATGTTGGTTTCATGCCAGAGCAGAAACTCCATGCTGTTCGTTTGGCCCATTTTCTGTGCACTTAAACACATCACATGATGTACAACATGCAGGAAGCACCATTTCTATAATTGAGAAGCACCTTTAGCCTAAAGGAGTCAGTATTTCTCTTGAGGGTCATTTTGCATTTCATAAACTAAAGGAGTGGAAAGTGAGAGAGAAAGCAACAGGAGGGCAGACCAGTTCATTTCTGAACCATAACATATGTTTAGTAACATAAGCCAACTAATAAATGGATAAAGAGACACAGGAATTTCATTCAGTGCATCAAGTCACCATTTTCACATAGTTAATGTAACAATCAGTGTTTCTTCTGTCATAACCAAATAAAGTTTGTCAGCCCAGCAACTAACGAGTAAAACACACATTTAGTTCCAGAAGCATTCACAGTCACTGAGGTAGAAAAAACACATCTGCACCACCAGTTTAACCTTTAAATGCATAGCAAGTAGCCTCATAAACAAATACATTCTAAATACATTTTATGTATCTTTATTATCTTGGGAGGAGGGAAGGGGTATAGGGTGTGGGGGCGAGCTGGTGGGCGAAGATGCCCCGGGGTGTGTGTCTGTGTGTGTGTGTGTGACACTTAGGGCTGTATGTTATGTGCAAAAAAATTATACCTCAGTATTTAAGATAAATATTATGATAACGATCTGAATATCAGTATGGTTTTACACTTGATATTCTAAGTGATGATTAAATATAACCTAACTACTTTATAATAAATTGATTTGGAAAATAGTTGCTTTACAAAATATTAAGCACAGTGACAACTAACTGTCTTGACTAACACTAAGCAGGATACATATAATAAATAAACATGTATAAGAAACAAGGCTGAGTTCTTCCTGCAAGTAGCAACAGAGCGAGCGGCGCCCACAGAGTCCGTGTGCTGTCGTAGGATACGATGGTGTTTGGATCAGAATCTGCTCCGCGTGAGAATGCACGGATTTGTTGATCCCTGTGTAAGCCCCAAGCTGCTGTTTGTGTGTGTGTGTATGTGTGTGTGTGTGTGTGAAGAACATCCTATCTGATCAGGGAATCTGGGGCAGTGCAAAAACAATAAAAAAACAGCAACAACAACGAACCAGCCCACCTAATTACCTCATTACTCGAGGCTTAAAAATAGATGATACTGAAAAAACAGCTCCTGTTCAGACTGGTTTCTAGAATGTAATCATCTCCAATTCTAAAACAGTTAAAAACCTAAATAGACAATTACATTATCACTTGTATTTGCTCTCATATTCAGGCCTATTGAATATTGCAGTGCACAGTGGGAAATCGCAAAAAGAACAAGCCAAGAATCCAAAATTATTGTTCAGATACTGAAAAAAACGGCCATCATTCAGGGTTACAGGAGACCATAATCCCATAATCCTATAATCCTTTGTTTATTAGGCTACTTTGCCCAAATGCTCCACTTTATTTTATATCTGTGTGGTGGTATAATTACCCATAATTCCTGAGTGATATCATAAGTGAAGTGGGACTGTCTGTTCCCATTTGTCAAGGCTTGTATTTACCCTACTGCAAACAAGAGAACCACAAATAATCCTCGAATGTGCATATGAAATGGAGTACAAAATAGAATGTTTAGTTTGAGAAGACCACAGGGTCTGATGGAACAGTTCTTACTGTTGCATTAATACAGAGGAAAGTGGCATTAAAAGAGAATGAATCATGAACCTGAGCCTGGACATCCCGGCTTCTGTACACAATTACAGGACACGATTTCTTTCTGCTGCACCAGATCTTGTTATTTTGAGCATTGTACCATAGAGAGCGCTGCATAACTCTGGTCCCCTGTGTCGGGTAGGTGTATGGGTGGCTGGGAGAACTTACAGCTTACTGTGCTAAAGGTCTAAAGCTGTATGTAGTAATGATCGAGTCATTAATGACATGCTCTTGGACTTCTTCTTTTCTGCAGTACACAAACTTCCATACTGCAATACAAGCAACTACACAGGGTATAACTGCATATTTTGTATTCAGTTTGACATGAACATTCATGTCTGCCCCACTGTACTTACCTAGTAATGGTTGCTTCACATAATGGTAGCTTCACTCACCCCCATGGTCACCTGACTTTGGAGAGATATCTTTAACATCCTGTTTGCTCTCCTCTCGGTAGCTGACCATCGTCTGCGGCTGCCTGGGAGACTTGTGTTCCTCCCTATTCACTGGTGGTGTGTTGGTGGGGTTGAACTGCAGTTCAGTAACAGTGTTATGTCCTGTGCTTATGGGGTGTAGCCTTGTTTGCCGGTAAGTAGATTCCTCATCCTTCCCCATGCCCCTATAGCTGGTGCTATAGCCCTCGCTGTGGGGGTGACCAACATTGCTGATTGGCTTCTCATCAGCCCAGGCAGTGTGTGTGCCATCCCTTATCAGACTGGCCTTCTCCGTCTGGTCGTATTGAGGGCTCCGCCCTTCAGAGGTTTCTGGCTGAGAGGCAGGGTTCTCTGAAACCAAAGCTCTTTCAGGAGTTACATTCTGACCCTCTTGAATTGTAGTGGTGGGGACCATTGGTGTAGGAGAGCTCATGTCTTCTCCTGCTTCCCTAAATTCTGTGTCATATGTGTCCAGACTCTCTTTAAGCTCTTTTCTGGAGTTTGCATGTTGATCTACAAGGGGAAAGTGAGCTTCAGGGCTGGTATTTGCAAAAGACTGAATAGAACTTTCTGTGCGTGACATTGCAATGGCTGTAGGTAAATACTCAGAGTCCTCATTTTCATCAAACTCTGAAGTGTTCTCAGTGTAAAGGGGCAGTGAATTAATAGGGAGTTTATGATGATGTTTGGTGGGGGGGTGAACAGGAACCCTGTGTTTGGCAATGTGGAGCTCATTCTCATTCTGTTCATTCTCCTTGGAGTCTGAGGGCAGTATGCCTTCCTTCACTGTTGTTGATTTGCACTCAGGAATAGTGGAGCACATCAAGTCTCCTCCATCATTTGGACAGTGGCAAACCTGGCAAGGGTCCATGTGGAAGGAGTGGCCTGCTTCGTACTTCTGACTCCTGTAGACGCATCCGATCCGCAAACAATGGGCACAGCCTTCGGTGGGCTCTGACAGATCAATGCAGTTAGAGGGGATGTCAGGGCATGGGATGAAGTGGCAGGCTATTCTCCCCCCGCCCGTGGGACAGTAGCACTCTGTGCTGCCAAAGTCCACCAAGTAGGACTTTCCCTCTGGAACCCTTCCGTTTCTGAACCCTGCGCTGATGCAGTCATAGTACTGATAACCTTCACACTTGCAACCTCGCTGGACACAGGACACGCAGCAGTCTCCTTTCTCCAGCACCTCCTCGATGCAGTTCTCCAGTACAGGACAGTCCACATCTGTGCAGTCCCTCTGACCGAGGCACGTGGGGAGGCAAAGCTGCAGGGCCCAAACGATGACCAACAACTTCACACAAGTTTGTTTAATCATTCTTTGCCGCTTCAAGTCTTGCCCTGTTGAAACCTCTGCAGCCTGTCAGGGGTTCGAACAACACGGTGGCTGCTTTTGTGCTCTGCCTTGTTGTTCTACAGTAAAAAATGAGAGACATGTGTGTTATTGTTATCGCCATATTGTGTGCCATACTGTTTCATCCAGTCTAAATCGTTGGATGTAAAACTGAGCTGAGCCTTACAACTGCAGACATGTCACAGACACGTTACATAAAACATGTGAAAACCTGCCTTATGTTGTAAAACAGGCTTAAGACAACACAGAGCCATATGTTTAACATAAAATCCAAACACATTGTAACTTATGATAGACATACAATAGTGACAGTATTCTTTTAGTGCGTTAGCTGTTTACACATTGTGTTACAGGCAATAAAACCTTATGGGGCTAAAAAAAAGCGTTGATAGAACTACTTTTACTGTGGCAGAACTCCTTTGAGTTTTTGATGGGTCTACACTATAATTATAATATATACATATATAATTAATACAAAAAGAAATTACAAAATAATCAGAACAAGCCATCTCTTCTCATGAATTCTGTAAACAAGTAAAAGCAACAGGGAGTTACGGGGATTATGAACCGAGTGAGGGCTATATGGATGTCAGCCTCCATTCGGAGTATACAGACGTCAGCTTCCGATCGGACTCGGAGGTCAATTAGGTGGAGAATCCGGCGATGGAGGTGGAGGAGGGATTCTCCCTCGGTGATGGGAGTGAAGGGCCTCCAGCGCCCAAGGTACCACCCAAGGCTCCGCCCAGGAGGCTCTGCTCCAGAACAAGTAGGCTGCCCAGCGGGGCTTGCAGGGAGGCATCGTCATCCAGTGAGGACACTCCCTCCACAAAGGCTCGTAAAGGCAAGAAGACAGTGTCACAAGTGTTGGCCCCCGAGACGGACAATCCAGCTGGTGCATCTCCATATATGTGTATGCGGAAGCCAGAGCAGCCGCAGCCAAACAAGCTTGCGAAAGAGGATCCCGTCCAGCCGGGGCAGACTCAGTCAACTATAGGAGGACTGGCTGGGGCTCCTGCTACCTTCCCTAGACTGTTTAATAGTTCTTTATGTAGTCCTGTTCTTGTATCTGTCCTAATCACTGTACCTATCCATGTCCCGATTACTGTGCCAGTTGCTTTGTCCCCCTTTGTGTCAGTGCCTGTGACCGTCAGTGTCTGTCCCTGTCTGTTGTTCCTCCCCTCTGTCTGGCTCGCGCTGGCCCGTGTCGGGTCGCTCGGTCCTTCAGCCTCACAATTTGGCGTTGGTTTCGGGGTCTTTGCCCTATAGGCTGGCGCGCCTGGAGTTGCGCCGTTGGGGAGGGGCTCTGTCATGGTACAGCCCCTGCTCCCTGTGTGTGTGTGTGTTCGTCTATATGGCCACGCCCTCCCTGTGTTTCACACCTGCTCCTCGTTGTGTATCGTTAGTGTGCATGTATATAAGTCTTGTGTTTTTAAGTGGGAATGCTGTCGATGTTTGAACCCTGTTAGCCTGTGAGCCACATAGTCGTCCTTGTTTTGTGTTACAATAAACGTATCATTTTGTTTTACACGACTCATCCCCGCATCCTACTATGGGTCCTCGCGTTACATATACATTTAAAAGACACTGTTTACATATAACTAAATAATATAAACAGCTAACATCCTGCTGTTTCTTAACTTTAGTTTACAGAAGTGCATAACCAAACAGCACACAATTTATATATATATATATATATATATATATATATATATATATATATATATATATATATATATATATATATATTTATTTATTTATTTTTTCCAGCTCAAGTTTAAAAGAGCCGTTATAATAGACATGATAACAGCATTTCTGAATAATCAGGAGCACTCACAGAAGTAGCCAGACCCCTCACAGAAATGCTCAGTATCTGTGCTACACTGTCATCAATTATGTTTTTAAACTGTGGATGGTCTTTAGTGGCATAAAGGGTTACAAAATATTTTAGTTGTTATAGGTATTTGAAAAAAATTATTTTTACACATGATTTTTATATGGTAACACTTAATGTTTTTTGAATGCAGTGTCTAACATACAATGTAGTGCACCAATTGTCTATAATCTGCCCAGTTAAGAGTAGTTAGACCCCACAATTTGGTGGGGTAAGTAGCATCGTCCATATGTACAGTTATGAGTTATTGAGTTATTCTTTAATTTTCCTTCCAATATTACTTAAAACATATCATGTGCATTAATTCTTTAAATAGCAAACTTATTACTTTAAAGGTATCAGAAGTTGAAAAGTTTATTATTGTAGAATTTTGTGAGTTTAACACAAGAGCTGTGGTAACTCAGTCACCAATGAGTTTCTGATTTTTTAGAATCTGTTTTTGTTGATTTCAACAACAAAACATCAAATCTCCATACCCAGCATGTATAATGCCCTCTTTCTGAAGAAGAGCTAGTTTCTGTGAAGTACATCTTTAGCTCTATTTAACTACTCTCTAGGATAACTGCTCTTAATAAAGTATACTTTAAATAAGTCTATTAAATTCATTATATTCCAAAATATTGGACATTACCTTCAACTGTCAAATAATAGAAATCACAGTTCTGACTTTTTAAATACACTTTTCAAAATTAATGGATGCGGCTTAGAAATATGTCTTAAGTGCACTCTTCTTGGTATCCACAGTGGAGAGTACCCCACAGATTCTCCATGTCATAGCATGTCAGTGCACAGACGATGACAGATGTCAGTGCGTAGATCCGGAGCTGTTGTTCCAAAGGGTCAAAGACATCCTACAGTAACATGTTATATTTTTGTTTGTAGAAGTCCTGCTTACTCTTGTGTACATTTGTGGATAGTATAACCTGCTCTAACATGTCGTAGGGTTACAGTCTATCCTCTACTTGCAAATGAGTCCATAAACCCAGCATGTGTTGCCTCTGGGTGTTCAGCATGCTGAAACTGAGAAATTTAGTTAATTTAAGAAACCGTATTTTCTATTCCTCAGAATAAGTGCACTGTCAAAGGCAGGCTCATGCTTCTCGTATTACTTCTCACACACAAATCTCAAAACAAGTCGAGATAAGAAACTTTGGTGAGAAACCTAATTGCATTGTAATTCATGCTTCATTTTCTAGTCTATAAATCACAAGAGTGCTGAATTCAGCAAACTTGATAGTTTTCAGTGAAGCTCATAAAAATGTTGAGATGCACATCCTCTGACCGTTTCGTCTTTTGTATTCCCTGAATCAGGTGGGTTCGTTAGTTTTAAACCACACCGATTCGTAACACGGCTGGCCTTTATTAGTTAATTTGTAGTCTTGCACATTATATTTCACTACATACTGCACCACACTTAGTTCATTTGTTTAGCAACTCTCTCATGTGTGTACCATTTAAAGACATTAACACTGCTCACATTACAGCTTGTACATACTTTCAGATGCTTTGTTTTGATGTGGGCAAGAGAGAGCCAAACAACAGCATACCACAGACACGACAAGCAAAGAATTCGGAAATATGGGCTTTAATGTTTAAAGTGGTAAACCTCATGTAGAATCCACCTGACTCATAAAACAAGATGGGAGACACTGGCATACTGTCAGCGAAAAATATTGAGAAGCAGTGGTGCAGTTTGGGAAATCAGCTCCGGTTCTACACTGCTTCGGTTGGGGGCAGTATTACAGAACATCTTTAGTCATATTCTGAAAGCCAGAACTATATTCAGAGCTTGATTTGAGGTGGAATGCGAACGGATGCGAATCATAAATTGCTTGTTTGTTTGTTTGTTTGTTTTTTACAAGGGCCGCTCCTTGTAAATCTCAGATTTGGCGTTGTCAAGTTCATTTGTTTTGTTTTTTTTAGCAGAAAACAATGCATCATAAGTTTTTTTTCTTTTCAATGTAGGTAAAATGCTCAAAATAAAAAGATATGTGAAAAGATATATAAATTATAATAACAGGCCGAGCTAACGGGAGATTAGCTGCCAATAGCTAACGCCTAACTACTAATAATAAGTAGCAAAAATACCAAAGAAACATTTAGTTAGAAATGTGAAAGAAATATCAAGCAATAAGTTACCAAAATTAAACTAACGTTAACGTGTGGATGTGAGTTTAAACTCGTAAAGCTGTCTTAAGACCTCACGCCTTGCCACGGAAGGGAAAAATAGCCTTTGCTCGCTTTGTGCTTGGGAGGGGCAAAGCTCACCCCTGCCTCCACCCCCCACCCCCCACATCGCCCTGTGGAAAATGATATATGAATATTATATTATTTTTATTATTATTAATTATATATATATATATATATATATATATATATATATATATATATATATATATATATATATATATATATATATATATATATATATATATATTGTTCATTCTCACAAAATACTTAGTATATATTGTTTTATCCAGAAGGGTTTGATCAGAGTACTGCTATCAGAGTACTGCTAAACAAAACAAAAAACAAAATTAGTTCACTTGTCCATTACAGATTAAGAGCCAACAGAGATAGGTCACTGATTTACCTGTTTCAAATACTTAGAATCTTAGCGATTCGAAACACCCATGAAAGGAGAGAGAGAGAGAGAGAGAGAGAGAGAGAGAGAGAGAGAGAGAGAGAGAGAGACAGACAGACAGACAGACAGACAGACAGGGAGAGAGGGATGTATACGACAGATTTAATCAAAATGTGGAAACGTCAAATGACAGCAAGACAATGTAAATATCTTGAATGCCTATGATCGAGTCAAACAGAGCAAATAGAAAAACTCAATAGGCCGCAACCAGCATTAACTAACCAAAATGCATAAATATAGTTGCAAACACATACATAAGTATATTATCGATTTTCTTCGCTCGTATATAACGATATCCTTTCTATGCTCTGACGTTTCTATAACATCTGCATACTATGCATTTACTATGGCGTTTTCTCAGTTGCAAATTATTGCAAAACTCATATTTAGACAATTTCCTAGACAAGAGGAAAACTTACCTGAAGTGCTGAGCTACGTTATCGGTTTCCTCTGGCTCACTCCCGTCCGCGTGCTAACGCAACGGAGTACTTTTTTTTAACTGACGCTCGGGCACTGCGCGCGAAGAGCGGCGGAAAGTTCTCAGAGTGGGAGGGACCCGCCACTAGGGGCGATATACGTCCTTTAACGATATACGTCCTTTAACGATATAACTCCTGTAGCCTCCCCTCCAGTCAAATATGCCTTATGGTATTTTCGTTTGCTCATCTAGCATTTATTTAAAAAAAAAAATCTAATTATCTTTATTACTACACCCTTTAATATTCTTAACACTATAAGGACTATATGACAGTTAAAATGCGGTGTTTCCCGTTATATGAATAACTTTAGCCTCTTTTTCTCTTTATGCTACCTTTAACATAGACATTTTAATCCTGTGAGAAGACAATCTTTTAAATGTATTCAGCATGGAGATTACTGTAAGAGACTACTGCAGATGTAACGCACGCAACAGGATTTAAGTTGTGACAGCAGTGGTTTTATCTGCCCGGGGATGTGGGGTGGCCCCTGCTCAGGGGCCCCTGTTCTAAAGAACAAAAGACATCAGCGTGGGATACAGCAATCCAAAAAGTTCAAGGATCTGTTAGCTGATTTTTCAATTAAAGTTTGTTTTCAGTCAAAAGATTGACTATATTAAGCCTAAAGCTTTCATACTTGTGTTGACCTGAATTTCCAGGTTTGACTGATGTATAATGAGTATTTTAGTTAGTTCTGACCATTTTTAAAAAGTTGGTTGTGTGGATTCAAATACACTTCACCGATGATAACTGCCATTAAAGAAAATGGAAATTTCCAAAGAATGTAGCTACATAGAGACTGAAATCAGATGGCTGCAAAGTCTATATGCTGTCTTGGCAAGCATATTATATGAAATCTACATTCACAGGGCCTATAGGATCCTTTAGTCCTTCCTTCTGACAAAATGTTTTCAGTACAAGTAATATGAGCTGATGGCAGTCTACCTTGGAGAAGGTAATTGCCCACAACTTTTGTTGTTTCTCATTCATGCATGGTCTAATAGTGACTTCTGCCAATACTACCAGTGTGACCCTGTTCCTCTCTCTCTAACAACTAACAACGGCAGATCACTGACCTCTCACTGACCTCTCCTTACTCAGGCACAGCAGCACACCCACACAGGGTGGAGAGTTTAATCTCTGAAAGAGTTGTGGAATCTTTGGTTTTTCTAAATAATTTATTTAGATGTTTTGGTTAATAGGGCATGTGGATGTGACTTGATTGGAGTGTATGGGGCCCCCTAGTGTGGACAAATGATGTTATCTCTGGTATTCAGGGCAACTCCCACAGTGTGGACTCCCAGTTCTCTGTTTGAACAGGTGAAGAAGGGTGGCAGCTGCATTCTGAAACTACTTCTAACTAACTAGATGTAGTTCTAACTAATTACACACATACTTTTTTAAAGTTTAAATTTAAGCTATCTGTGACAGAATTTACTGTACAGTAGCATAAATGTTATTGCTATATTATGAAAACTCCATACTAGTAAATTATTATTTACAAATTAACACTGCAATTATTGCAATACCACCTCTCTTAACAGACAATGGTTCAGCTGTCTTTTATGCACTATACTACTGACAAGGTCTTTTTCATTATACTGTTTATCAAAAACAGAAGTGTTAAAAAAAACAAAAACAACTTATCTCAACTCCAACTCCTGATGAAAACGGCAGCCTGAAACAATCTGACAGATCTCTGGAGAGTGAAGAAACAGCTCCATGCAGGCGATCACCTCAGATCCCCATGGATGAGGTCATCTTGACATTAAGCCCTTTTTGTGTTCAGGTCATGGGTTCCCTTTAGATCCATGAGTGGGTCACTTCATGTGGTACATTTGTAATTTGAATCCTTCCCAACATCCTTCATCATTCCTGGATATATTACATACACCCTCACACTGGGACGCAGTGAAACACAACAATATGTAATGGAATGTGTTTAGCAGTTAAAGTGATAACATCAGTCCTTTAATACCAATGATGACATCAGTTCTCCAGTACAAGTTTCTTGGCTGTTCCACTGTGGTGTCCTTTCTGTCTCCTTTTACTGTAATTTTACTATTAGCAAACTGAAAACCTCTGCACTGAAATGAACCAGTTTTATTAATAATAATAACGCTTTAAAAGGTTTTTAGGAGCAAGGTGGTTTCCCACGACTGCCTGATGACCTTGCTTCTCTCCAGGAGCTGGTGGAAACAGACATAGTTATGGTGCATGCCAGTGACCTCTAGGGGCAGCTGAAAAAACTGAACTGTCATTCATTCACTTATTCATTTTCTAAGTCCAATTCAGGGACATGGAGTAAATGGAACTTAATACAAGTGGCAATATCCTATTTCTTTTTAACAAAAGGAGAAAAAGCCTTTTGCATTAAGATGATATTGCTCAATAACCTACATGAAAATGAAAAAGGATAAACAGAGGTAGTTTAATACACAGCACTGGTTGCTTTTCTCAAAACAAGTTATTTGCCTAGATAGCCAACTGAAAATTTTAATTGTTTTGTAGAATGATATTTGATTACTGAGAAAGAAAATCTTATTCAAACTGTATCATACCACAGATTAGTGTAATTATCTCTGGCCTCTGGTGGATTCACAACTCTGGGGAGGTGTTTCTGTTACAAATCATCACGTCCTTGACTCCTGAAAACTTCTTTATGTGAATGACATCTTGGTGTGCCTCATCGTAAAGGTATTGGCTGAACCTTTCATCTGGACTACATCTGGGGTATATTTGATTTGCTGGACATCTTTTTATCCAACAAATCTTGACCTTGCTGCTCTGTAACTGCTCTGATGGAGACTGCAGTGGTGCTGAATGCAGTCAACAAAGATTTACATTAGTCCGAATGACACGCGTACTTTTTATAATTGATATGAAAAACATAACTTCAGTTTTTATACTATAGCCTGGTTATAATGTCATAACGACTGAATTAATAAATCCTAATCCTTTTATCCTAATCTTTACCGCATTCGGGCCTCCGCTGCTGAGCCGTGATCGCTAAGGACGCATCGAGGCGAACCGACGCCACGGGGCTGTTGTTTCTTTAAAGAAACGCGTCATCGCCCTCGCGACCTGATTTGAATGACGGCAGACGTTTCCCAGCATGCCTCCACTCGCCGTAGTGGTCTAGCAATGGCGCGTACTTCCACGCGACCTCTAGTTCTTAAAACTAGTTTGAAACTTCAGTTACTGTAAAGTAACGGTCACGGCTAGTTAGGGGACGCGCGCTTACCGCGTTTCGTTTGTTATTGCAGTACGAAGCTCACCTGCGTTGTGCAGAATACAGAAACCTGGTGTTTCGCTTTAGGACACCAGCGACTAGATCTGTGACAAAATTAATAGTTCTGTGGTAAAGTTATTCCGTCTTCTATCAGCTTGGATATTGGCTGGAATAATATACACTTGAGAATCTGAAATAACGTTGCTGTGAATGTTTGAAATCCCCAACTGTGAAACTGAGCAGGACCACGATGGCAAACGTGTGGGTGCAGTGTGAAGCACTCCTGTTCCTCTCGGTACTTTCTTACGACCATTACACGCATGCTGCGAAACTGAATATTCCCAAAGTTCTGCTACCTCTTGCAAGAAGTACGAAAATCAACTTTACACTGGAAGCAACGGAAGGGTGTTACAGATGGTAAGTGTGAGGAATTAAAGAAGAACATTTATTGAACTGATGAGGGCCACTAAATATTAGACGTGTACTGAGATACAGGTGTCCCAGTTGGTGGGTCTTGCAGAGCTAATAGGTGTGTAAATTCAGATTTTAATCAGTTTGTCCTGTCAGAGCATCTTACCGCCAAAGTGAGGCCTGGCACGTGTCCCTGTCTAGAAGGATATGACGCCTGATTTCCTGTTCCATTTTGAAGTGTTAATTTGCCCCATGAGGGATGTTTTGGGTTACATATTTATTTGTTAGGTTTTTGAATTATTCTAGCTAGACGATGTCCATTAGACGTGTAAACAATACATAAGGGTAACCTACCGACAAAGGGCCCCATCTCAGCGTTCATGTAATAACACTGATGGATGTCTGTACATGATTGTTTAATGAAATAAATGCACAGTTCCAATATAATCAATCCCATTACCATGCTGTACATCACCCAGCAGGAAATACAGTATGAATGTGAAACATATAGCCCAAACTAGCTATTCATCTGTGTGGTTTAGCCCAGTTCACAACTGAAGTCACAGTGGAGCTGTCCGGGTTGGTCCGCAGGTCTTCAAACAGGCCGGAGGTGGCTAGCATCGAGGCGGTGGATGTTTCTGAGCAGGAATGTTCCCAGAGGGCCGTGCTACAGGCCCGCTCCACTCAGCCCACCAGGCTCACCAGTATTATTCTAGCAGAGGACGTTGGTAAGAAAGATGCCCCTCCTCCTGCATCGTGTGGTGTTGGAGTGTCCGGGTCTTCATCACGTTCTGAACATCTAGTTACTTGTCACATGTTTCCATTAACACCTTAAACACTTTAATCATGTTTTTGATTAATCACAAACCTTAATAAAGGTGTTTCTTAATCACATTTACCTTAGCCAAGTTTTCCCTCAACACCGTAACCACGCCTTCCTTCCATACCGTAACCACGTTTCCTCTTGGCTGTCAGTGACGGGCCAGGTACTGCGTTGTGACGCCATCGTAGACATCATCAGTGAGATCCAGATTGTCTCCACCACACGTGAACTCCATCTGGAGGACTCTCCTCTCGAGCTGAAGATTCATGCTCTGGACTCCGAGGGTGAGTACAGCAGCTCAGTAAGTCCAGGTTTAACTCTCACAGAACACGAGCCAGCAGACTGACACTCTCGAATAGTGTCTGAAAAAGGAAAACATGAGAGAGCAGGTACTGAGTAAAGACCTCTGAGAGAAAGCAAATATTTCATATATGTATCTTATTCAAAATGAACAGATGATATTTGGGCAAAATATTCTTCAAAATGTCACCATTATTAATGAAGACTTTGGGTATTATTTAGCATATGATATTAAATGGGTCCTGAAGCAAGGTTTTTCAGGCAGTGTCTTCAGGACACCATGTTTTGATGTGTTTATTCAGCTTGTGTGTGTGCAGGAACCTTGGCCTTAAGGGTGTTTCATCATGTAGTGAAGACTTGCTTAACTAGTTAATCCTGCTTGTCAAATTGTGGCAGAACCCAGTGTGCTAGGCATTGAGTATTTGGGTAACATCATTAGACAGTGAGTCTCTCTGAATAATGAGGACATATTGTTATTGATGCCAAGGACCACAGTGGTATTGTACCCCTCATGGATTTTTCCAGTAATGCCACCTTGTGAAGACTTTACTGCTTGCTAACTGTGAGTGACTGAGTTCCAATCCTGTTCCACGAGGTGTTTTGCATCTGAAGGAAATAAAGAAATGCAATGGAGTGTCATAATTTAGCATAGTTAAGGCCCTTTACCCTCAATTACTCAAGTTGTTCTTAGTCATAATTGCAAGTCGCTTTGGATAAAAAGCGTCAGCTAAATGCCGTAAATGTAAATTTAGCAGCTTGAATAAATCCTGTTTCTGCCATGGAGAGCCATGCTGTGGCCCTCTCCTGATGCACACATCATTTATCTGGGCCTCTGCATGCAGGCACTACCACTCGCTTGACTTTTGCTAACAACATGTTAAAGTATTATTACTAAACAGCTAACCCTATTGCTTGAAACTTTGCCAATGCTTGAAAACTAATTGAATTTGCTGGCCACCATAGATCTTAGAGGGGAGCTTTTTGTTTATGCACAAAAATGGAAGGTTTTTCCAAGAAGTGTTTAAAAATATATATTTATTTATTAAAAAAACCCAAAAAACCTTACATGCCCTCAAAGGGTTAAGTTTTCCTGGGAGCCCACCACATTGCTTGCTATTGCATATGAAGTTATTAATAGGGGATTTGGTTCATCTGTGTGTTCAGGTTTGCATGCAGGGTGCAAAGCATATCAGGGTCATTGTTATGGAAGGCCTTACTAAGTAAGATTTTTGAAATATTTCTTGATTGTTTATTATTGTATTGTTCTTGTGTTGTGCAGGGAACACATTCAGTACACTAGCTGGGCTCGTGTTTGATTGGAGCCTCGTAAAAGGGACAGAGATGGCTACATTCCCTGAGTCCTACAACTCATTACGGTAATAACAGAGATGCTCTTTGAGTTTTCTTTGAGGATGCCATATCTTTGAATTTTGTTGTTACTCAAACAGTATCTGTATTTGCGAAGTCAAAACTGCAGCTGCGTATTGGCTCTGTACATACACGGATTGCAGTCTGAGAGGTGACTTTGGACAGTGTCTGAGAGGTGAACATTGGTGCTAGCTCCTTCATGATCCTTCATCCCTGGTACTGCTAACTGTAATATTTCTTTCAGGGTCCTCAAGTTCTCAGAGTCGACCTACATCCCTCCAGGTTACATCTCCGAGATGGAGAGAGTAGGAAAACAAGGAGATATCATCTTGGTCTCAGGAATCAAAACTGGACAAGCCAAACTGAAGGCCAAAATCCAAGAGTCTCTTTACACAGTATGACAGTCTCTCTTCTCTGTTTGCCTTTATGTCTCTGCCAAGGTCCTTTATTTTAGCATTTGATGCTCATTTTCCCCTTGAATCATCTCGTGCTATGAATTCTAGTGCATGCGTCATAGGTAGAGGGACGAAATCAAGTAATTCTTTAATATTTTAAATCTTGCTTCTTCTCCCGGTAGGCAGAGTTACTATAAATAGCCTCTCTTGCATAACATCCCTTCGTTTCTACAGTGATGTTGCTGAGGGTACAGCCAAACCAGCTCTCTGGTGATGGCACTGAGACTGGAGATGTAGACTGGCATACCAACTTTCTTAGGAAGGGAAGATGCACAACACATCAAAAAAATAAATAAATAATAATAAAAAAAAAATTCAAGGGTGTCAGTGGAAATGTCAGCACTTTGTCAGTTTCTAATATAAATCTAAAATGATAGTGTAGTATAAATACATAATTGCAGCTACACTAATTATGGGAGGCTGATTTATTCTTTATTGAGTGATATATATTAGAATTAAAAATGTTTAGTAGCCTTAAAAAACTGACAGACTGATTCATTTGGATCTTGGGAGGTAAGTTTATCGTGGGCCAACAATTCAAACTGGTTTAATTGACATATTTAGTATGTGGGACTACATTAATCATGCTTCTCTTCCAAAAGGGATCTTAATTAAATCTTAATTAAAATCAGGCAGTCACCTGAATAATTAAATGATGGATAAATAAAAAAACCAAACAAATGTACATTATAGCTCATCTGTCCAGTCACAGCTTGCATGTTTTAACTCTGTTCAAAAGAATGTTGGCGCGGCAGAGGTGAGACTACTGATCCTCGAGAACCTTCTCCTGAGCCCAGCGTATGATGTTTACCTGCTTGCCGGCACCTCCATCAAGTACAAGGTGCAGAAGATCCGTCAGGGAAAGATCACAGGTGCGTGGTTCTCCGATTCGTTTCAGTCTTCAGCTGAAACTGATACGTAAGCAGGTTTCTGTCTCAGGTAGGTGCGGTGACGCTGCTCCCTCTTTCAGAGCTGTCCATGCCCTGTGACCAGTACGAACTTCACCTGAAGAACAGCGTGGTCGCTGCTGGTGGATACTCAGGTGTGGCCGTGGCGGAGCTCGACCAGAGCACTTCCACCGTGTTTGGCCTTCAGCAGGGCCACACCAACATCGTGCTCGATCACAAGAGTATCCTGCACTCCAAACATGGATTGGGTTTTCTTTTAGTGTTGCCTGCTAATGATTTAATCAGAATAGCAGAACACAATTTAAGCGAAGAAAGGCTGTACTTGGGAGTTACTGGACCACATGTCATTTCTCTTAACTGCAAATACTCAGGTCTTGGTATGAAGGGGGCGTGTCGTCTTCCGAACAGCACCCTGTACGTGGTGGAGCCAGGCTACTTGGGTTTGTGTCTTTATCGTATGAGAATGTTGGAGTAATTATTGATCTTCATGGAGAAGCACCTTTTATATAACATGTACCTTTTTGTAAAGTGTTCAAGATTCAGCCTGGAGAGCGCTGGGTCCTGGAAACCCAAAGGATCTATGAGATCTTCACTGAAGTGTTTGACAAGTCAAGTAACAGGATTCATCTGTCTGATGTAAGTGGTAAAGGAACCCAAGAGCAGTGCTCCGTGGCCTATCACTCATGTCATCATCCCGATCTTATGCCTGTCATTATGGTAAAGAGGGCATTTTCAGACAGAATAAAATAGGACCTCTAAAGCTATGATTAACTGTAGCATAAAGAGAATATTTAGAATAACTGCATAAATTCTTAAAATTCAACAAGTTGAAGTTCAAAGCTTATTGTAAATTGATCTATTTTTAATGTTGAAACGTATTGTGCTTCTCTGACAGAACATTCGCATAGAAACTAGGTTCCCCAAAGAATTCTTCCAAGTTTTGGCTTCTTCCCTGAATGGATCTTACCATCGTGTGAAAGCCCTGAAAAATGGCCAAACCATTATAGATGGCACCCTAAAGTCTGTCATGGCTCGAGTAGGTTGTTTTATGGTTTTTAGGTGTTTGTCAACATGAGCAGAATTATAAATATGGAAATATGATGTGTGGTGGGGAGTTTATCTTGTGCTCCAATCAAACATCATCTTTCTTCAGGATGGAACCATCCACGCACTTCCGATACCAGTACGGAACGAACAGGATGTGGAAATCTACAATCCAATAGTCCTCACTCCTTCAGTACTTACGTTCCCATGGCAACCTAAAGAAGGCGCTTACCAATATACCATCAAGGTAAACTGTCATGTGTTGACGGTGCTGAAACACTGAATTCAAGTTTTGTTCATCTTATTGGTGCAAGAGAGAATTGTATAGAATTATTAAAGATTAGATAAAAATAAGATGTATATAAAAATAGTAATGCACAATATCAGTGCCACAGGAACATTGGCCATCAGTTGTAGACTGCACAGGTGCAGATCTGCTGACACAGTGATGTCTTTAGTGAATATGGGGTTGTTACCACTAGCAACATTTTATAGTAAATGAATCTGAGCTTTATTGTTCATACTTGTGATTAAATGTAGCAAATCTAAACTATAGGTCTCATGCTCAGCATGTGCAAATAAGACATGAACATTTGATATGTGGTGTCTGTCCAAATGTCTAATATTGGTGCAGTAATATAATAACTTCCTGTGCTTCTCCACTGAATAAAGTTTGAACTTTGTTGTTTTTTCTCTAATACCGATACAGCCTTGTACCCTGGACTTCATCTGTTTGGTTATCTACATTACAGGCATCTGGAGGCAGTGGGAACTTCAGCTGGTCGTCTTCCAACTCCGCTGTTGCCACAGTCACAGTGAAGGGAGTCATGACCACTGTGCGGGATGTTGGTGCTAGCACCATCTACGCCCATGACCTGCGCAACCCGCTCCATTATGGGGAGATGAAGGTGCAAGCAATACTCAGTGTGCTTAGGGTTTTAATAAAAGACGTTTTAATGCAGTGTGGGGAAAATAAACTGACATTTTGTTGGTCTGTTATTTCAAGGATAATTAAATTTCAACTTATTGCAACAGCAGTGGTTTCACTTTAGGAAAACAGGTAGACATGTCAAATTGATGTTCTATGTGTGGAAACCTGTATGTGTGTAAGTATTTTATATGCTGGTAATATGATTAGGTTGCTGTCAGGCTGCTGTATCTTCTGAAACCCTTTCAACACCCCAAACATCATTCTGAACAGTTCAGCAGAGTTGCTCATCTGTAGTCGCCCAACTGTGTCTGCCTTCAGTGTATCCATTCTCTGATCGTGCTTGGTGAGGCAGCCAGGGCGGTGTCTCAGAGGAGGGGGGTGGAGCCATGGCAGTCATGTGACTTCTCTGCCTCTGCAGGTGTACGTGATTGAGCCTGTGGGCATGGAGTTCTGCCCGTGTGCTGTGGAGGTGCGCGTGGGCCTTCACCTCGACCTGCCGCTGCGCTTCTTCGGCCGGCAGAGCTGGGAGGCTGGGGAGAGGGTGACCCTCAGCGACTGCTCCCATTTTGACCTGCAGGTGGAGACAGAGAGCCAGGGCATCTTCAAGCTGCTGGAGGGTGAGCAACTCCTAGTCGATCTAGTACTGTTTACATATTTAACCAGCAAGAATGTTGAAGTTATGATTATAAAAGAAGGTATTAGGATTGAGACATTTGGTTTTTAGTCCCACATCTCACAGAGCAGCGCTTGGCGCTGCTTGATGGTTTGATTGGACTCGAATCACTCGTAGACCTGAGGAATCATTTGACTTTATCCAGTCATAACTATCAAAAAGGTTCAACGTGAGGGAAGAGACTTGGTTTGAAACTTCCATATATGGCAATTTGCCCTCTCGCTTCTGGCTCTTAAATGAATATCTTTGAACCTCAGTGTTGTATCTAAAATATTATCAGTTCATGTAGTGTTTGTTTTACTATAGTGACTGAATTTAGACCTGATGATGGCATGAACTTCTAAGACATTTGAGTGTCTGTCTGATGGTAAAGTGACTTTCGGATGTGTGTGTGTATTCAGGGAAATTACCCCCCGGCCAGGAGCACTGCAGTGGTGTACGTGTCCAGGCCTTATCTCCAGGGTACACCAACCTGCTGGTCAGCTATACCCATGGCAACGTCCACCTGAGCGCCAAGATCACCATCGCTGCCTACCCTCCTCTGACGGTGAAGCTTGTGTAAAATCACAAAAAAATAGATTTTAAATAAGCTGTTTTCTCCACTGTTGTATGTGGCTTGTGTTGATTTTGGTTAAAATTGAAAATTTACTGCCGTTTGTTTGAGTTTTTTTTTTTTTTTTTTTCCCTTTTCTTAAAGCCTGCCTTTTTCCTACCCCATATGACAGGCCGTGGACCCGGTGTCTGTTGCTGTGGTTACCCTTGGCTCCTCCAAAGACATGGTCTTTGAAGGCGGGCCCAAACCGTGGGTTCTGGAACCCTCAAAGTTCTTCAGAAACCTGACATCGGAGGACCCGAGCAGCGTGGAGCTTTCGCTCATGGCCCCGCCCTCTCGCAGCTACTCCAGACACCTGGTGCGAGCCACCTGTCGAGCCCTCGCTGAGCAGGTGCGGCCAAGAAGCTTGCAGAATTCTTCCCTGGAGGAACTATAGCAGTGTCGGACTCGTGTTCCAACTGCTTGACCAATTGTACTTGGGTCTGCAGGTCCTGGCGGTGACGGTGGGGAACCAGCCCACAGTGACCAACCCGTTTCCCGCTGTGGAGCCAGCAGTGGTGAAGTTCATCTGTGCACCCCCGTCGCGTCTCACCCTTGTCCCTGTCTACACCAACCCCCAGCTGGACCTGTCCTGTCCCCTGCTCCAGCAGAACAAACAAGTGGTGAGCAGGCGAAGCTGGTGTCTCCAGACTTCCTGTTCCTTTGCTGGTCTCTTGTGTGTGGATCACAGGAGCGCTGAGTGACCCCTCTCTCACTCACAGGTGCCCGTGTCTAACTACCGCAACCCCGATCTGGACCTGGCGGCCTTCGACCAGCAGGGGAGGAAGTTTGACAACTTTAGCTCGCTGGGAGTGCTGTGGGAGTCGTCCAGAGCAGCTCTGGCCAGCATCGAACCCAGCAGACCCATGGAGCTCCACCTAGTTGAAGACAGCAGCAAACAGAAGAAGCTTCACGGTAAGCAGGTCTCTATCCACACCCCTGCTAACCCACAGGGCCCTGACCCCAAACACACCAGAGCCTACGACACTGCGTGCTGTTAGTTTGGAATGGACTGATGATGTGTGTGACTGGATCCAGATGTGAGCGGGCAGGTTCAGCCTGGAGGTCATTTATCAAGCTTTGATGTGATGTGTCTTCTGAGGGGATGGCAGACAGTTGCATATTAACACCAGTGCTCATATCAATACATTAATCCGCTTATAAATGTCCTTTATGGTTCGGTTTTCCATCAGTGCTGCACTAATGGTAAAGTGAAGGTTAATGGAGGTTTTTCTGTTTGCTCTGCTGAAGTCTTTCCTCTCTCCTGTTTCTAGGTCGTCAGACGGTCCTTGTCCATCATGAGTCGGGGGTAGTGGCCATCACGGTGACTGCGGTGGGCTACCAGGCATCTCACCTGGAGGCAGCAGCCATTTCCCGTGGGGTACGCAGGCACTTAACAACCGTTGCTGACCCAAGAGATGCTGCATGCTGCCTGGTTCATGCGCCTGGTTTAATTTCTTTTGAAGCAGAGAGGAAGTGGTAGAGGAAGTGACTTCTCATCACAAATGCTTGTTTGTGCCTTGTATCTTGCTGGTTGCTAGTGCCAACGTGCAATAACAACAACAGCAGCATGAAGCAGCAGATGTAGTGGTGCCCCAGGGCTGTGATGTAGTGTCCTGTCCCTCTCTGATGTTTACCATCCCTCTGTCTCTGGCAGTTTGAGCCTCTGTCCTCTGTTTCTGCTACTCTGGATCTCCTGCTGGTGGAGGACGTGAGGGTGAGCCCAGAGTCCGTCACTGTCTACAACCACCCTGGAGTGCAGGTACGCTCTCCCAGTTCAGTCTCACAGGCCACGCTGGTGAGGGTGACCAAGCAGTGTGTCCCGAGTTACACGATTAAGGCAACAAAAATTGATTTCGGCAGAAATCAAATTTATAAAACGTTTCCACAAATTGCGTGATTTGAGAGGCAATAAGCTTCTATTACTTATTAACTTCATTAGCCATATGAAGCTAAAGCTAAAGAAGCAAAATGTAGACACTCAAAACATTTGAAACATTGTAATTGTCCCTCCAAACAAGCTAGACTTCATGAATTCTCTCTCTCACACACACACACACACACACACACACACACACACACACACACACACACACGTTTTGTTCATTCTTGTTTGGCAGGCTGACCTGACTTTGCGGGAGGGCTCTGGATATTTCTTTGTCAATACCAGCGTTGGGGGAATAGCTAATGTTGTGTTCCAGGAGTCCCAGGGAACTGCTGAGGTGGGTTTGTAAGCAGAGAATTTCAAAACAAGAATTCTGTTTGCAAGTTCTGAGACGCTTTTAATCTTATTTGAAAAGTTCAGAGTTTAAAGTACTAACCTGTTTTATTGTGTTAAACTCTTTTGTTTTTCTTTGGTTGCCCCAGCAACGGTGGTGGTTTCCCCCTGTGATTGTTTACTGGAGGCACATAAATGCAACTTATGAAGTAATGTGTGTCAGTACTTAAACGCGTTCTAATGTGCTCCAGGTGGTGCCGTTGCGGCCCGGAGTCTTGCAGGTCATGGTTCATGACCTCTGCTTGACTTTCCCTGCCCCTGCCACAGTGATGGTGCACATCTCCGATATCCTGGAGGTTTACGTGCGTGTGGTTGATAAGGTCAGTGGATGAATGTGGGAAATTCTCACGTCTCTGTTCTACACCTCTAGCTTGTCATATGTCAGAAAGGTCTGACTGTCTTTAGCATGTCCATCTTTGAAAGGCTCTCATTGGTGCTCTTTTGCTGTAACCACTGTGGAGTTGACAACTAGGTCTCCTGTTTGTTAATGAGTCCTGTGTATTTGTAGGCTGGTGAAAAATGTTCAAGGCAGGCTTTCCCGAAAGCATCGTAACACAAAGATCACGTTTAAATGGTGGTTCGAGTATTGCACTCAACACTCTCTCATTAAAGTCTTCTCATGACGATGCTTTTGGGAGTCTAGTCCCAGAATATCAAACAGTGTTTCATCTGCAGATGGGCTGGAGATGAGCGCCATGGTATCGTGGTTTCCTGTCTGAACGTGTGGGTTTGGCAGACTTGTCGGCCCGTGTCAACGCACGAACTCAGGCAGCTGATCAGAAGGATTTGAGCGCAGTGTGTGCGCTCAGTGTGTGTGCTTGAATAGCTCACTCACTTCTGAGAGAGAAACAGTGCTCATTTTGCATATGACCTTCTTTTTTTTTGATGCTTCGTTTCAGAGGGCAGTACTGAGTGGTGCTGATGAGGGTGCGCGTGTGAATGCTGGGATTTGTACTGTGTTTCAGGTGGAGATTGGGAAGTCTGTCAAAGCATACGTCCGAGTTTTAGATGACAACAAACAGCCCTTCCTTGCAAAGTACTTCTCCCGCATGGATCTGAAACTGAAGGCTGCTTCATCTATCATTTCTTTGCAGTGAGTAAAAATAACTACTTGTGAGATTTCCAGAACACCGCCTTGGGTGTTCTATGGGAGACAGAAATCTTGACAGAAATCCGTCATCCATTTTGTTAGAGCCCTGTCGGAGTACCCAGAGAAGGACACCGGCACCTTCCTGGTCCAAGGCCTGGTGATTGGCCAGACGAGCGTGTCTGCCGTGGTAATAGACAAAGATGGGAGAAGGGTTACATCTGCCCCACAGCAGATCGAGGTAAAGCCCTTTGGCCACCCCATCTCTGCTGGAGCAGTCATCTGTGAGCTGTGCTGTAATACTGACACATTTTACACGCAGATTTCATACAGTACAAACACATATGAATTATAGTACATTCTAGAAGTAATTTATAAAGGTCGAAATGTGAACATTCGGGTGTTGGTGTTTTTTTGTTTTGTTCTTGCTACTGTCTAGGTTTTCCCTCCTTTCAGACTGCTCCCAGGAAGAATCACTCTGATTATAGGTGCAGTGATGCAGGTACGGCCCTGGTTTGGGACCCCAGGATCAATACTCTTCTTACAGACCATAGTTTAGCTTTATTGCTACACCTGATTACGTGTCTTATGTAAAACTGCAGCCATGGCTTGTTGTTATCGAACCAAAAGGAAATGGTTTTATTACTTCTAGGTTCGCTGGCCTCATTCTGAGCACTGTTGTTTATCATGCTCTGTCTTCTGCTGAATCCGAAGGTCACGTCAGAAGGGGGTCCTCAGCCCCACTCCAACATCCTCTTCTCCCTCAGCAAGGACAGCGTTGCGTCCATCAGCAGCGTGGGGCTTGTGCGTGGCCTCGCGGTCGGCAACATGACCGTCACCGGCGTAGTGCAAGCAGTCGACACGGAAACCGGCAAACTCGTGGTGGTTTCTCAGGTAGAGCTGCAGCTTACCCTGTCAGACTGACTTGGGTTGAAGCTTGGGTTGAAGCTTCTATGTTTTAAAAAATCCTCCTTGGTTTAGTATTTACCGTTCTCTTCACAGGACCAGGTGGAGGTCGAAGTCATCCAGCTGAAAGCCATCCGAATCAGAGCTCCCATCACACGACTGAAGACTGGTACCATGGTAAATCGTGTGTGTGTGTGTGTGTGTGTGTGTGTGTGTTGGCTAGCTTTGTATGGTAGTGTGTAAGAGTGTGTCCTTCCTTTTTTAGATGCCTGTGCATGTAATGGGTCTCACCAGCAGCCAGACGCCCTTCTCCTTTGGCAATGCCCTCCCTGGTCTCAGCTTCCACTGGACGGTTACCAAGAGGGACATTCTGGAAGTGCGCACGCGCCTCTCTGAGGTAAGAGAGCCGTACATCTCTGATCTTACAGTGTCTAGTTAAGCTATCTATCTATCTATGTATCTATCTATGTATCTATCTATGTATCTATGTATCTATCTATCTATGTATCTATCTATCTATGTATCTATCTATCTATGTATCTATCTATCTATGTATCTATCTATCTATGTATCTATCTATCTATGTATCTATCTATCGAAACCAGTACTGTATAAATGCATGTACCTGTTCTCGTGTGGGTGTGTGTGAGAGAGAGATGGGAATTGATGGCTGTATCAGACTGAAGGCCATTTTGGCTCTGGAATTATGTAATGTTAGTTTTCTGTCCAGACATTAGTGGTTGTTGGGCACTGTCACTTTTTTTCTTTTTTTTTTTTTATACATTTTTTTTTGGCTTGAATGAGAATTCAAGAGATCAAATATTTGCCTTTAATTTCCAGCTCATGCTTGCTAGTTTAAACTGTTTTAATTATATTAACTGTAAAACTACATAAAGGGGAAACAATTTTATTTGCTTATTGTATTTGCACTGTGATTCTCGGCCAAGCTTCAAAAGTGACGTGCCGCTCGCCTCAGGAATGTGACTGCAGTGTTGGGAGTTCAGGACGTCGTGTGCTGCTCTGATCCCCTTCTGCCTTCTCTATCACACACCCCCCCACCACCAGGCCAACATCCAGCTGTCAGCTGAGCACAACTTTGCCATGAACGTGCTCGGGCGGAGCAAAGGCCGCACCGGCCTGAGGGTCGTGGTGAAGGCCACAGTCCCTGAGGCCG
This sequence comes from Electrophorus electricus, assembly GCF_041902795.1. Lineage (NCBI taxonomy): Eukaryota > Metazoa > Chordata > Actinopteri > Gymnotiformes > Gymnotidae > Electrophorus > Electrophorus electricus. Next base: position 14,766,595 of record NC_137520.1, on the reverse strand, counting down.
GTCACCTGCAGGAGAACGCCCTGGAGATGTCCGACGAGATCCAGATCCAGGTACTCCCACAGGGAGATGTTAGGACTTCCTCACCAAGCTTTAGTCTTCAGTCCAGAGGTCAACCGTCGGCTTTTTCCTGTTTAAACTGCAGGAAAAGGGAAAGAGCTTGGCTGACTGTGTATGATGTCTTTTTAGCAAATAGCACAAGTCTGAAAGTCTGACTCGTACAGAGTACTGCCTTGGCTTGCAATAAACGTTTGGCTCCGTTTTCTGTGTGTTTTGAGGTTTATGAGAAATTGCAACTCCTGAACCCTGAAGTGCAGGCTGAAGAGATCCTGATGTCCCCGAACTCTTTCCTAAAACTTCAAACCAATCGGTAAAGGCTGAGGGCCTTCAGAGGGATCTCCTGTGCTGGGAATGGGACAAACTTATGACTTTTATATGGATTTCTACTGTCATATAGTTCATAAATCCTCTAGTCCATATAAAACCCGGTGCGAACTACAAAATGTTCATTTTAGATGGCTGTGCTTTATTGACCCTCGAGGGCAAACTGGGCTGAAACGATTTTAAACTAACAAAATGCACTTGCACAATAAAGTGACTCGAGAATTGCACACAGTGACTGAGACAGCCAACGTGAAAATGCAGACAGAACACTGTATGAATCAAGTGAGGTAGAACAACCAAACCCCAGTACTGTCCGCAGGGCAATGCTTAAATGTTTCATAACAAGTCCCGTCCGATCGAGGCATGCGTGAGGGGAGCATTTCCTGTTGGGTTACTCCTCTGCTCCGTTCTCAGGGATGGACTCGCTGCACTGGTGTACCGAGTACTCAGCTGCCCAGACAAAGCTGCGCTCATCCAGGTGGACGACAAAGGACACGTGTCTTCAGGTTCTCTGACGGGCACAGCCTCCTTACACATAACCTCTCAGGAGTCGTTCGGCATCAACCAAACCATCATCCTTGCTGTGAAGGAAAGTCCCTTCCTCTTCCTCCTTAAGCACCACAACACCTGCAAACAATAAATGAACAATTAACCAAAACATTTTAAAAACGTACTGGAAGCATTATTACCAAGTTTTAATAAAACAAAAATAGAATGTTTTTTGGAAATCTCAGACGTTGGTGAGCTTCCACTAGTCTTTGATCTGTAAGTGAACCTGTGTCCCAGTGTGATGGACATGCTAGTCATCCCTGTCAGCCTCAGACAGGGTCAGTAATGTGCTGCTTTTGCAGGTGGTGACGGTGTCGTACCTGAGACTGAGCACGGGGCCCATGCTGTACACGGCGAGCAGGGAGACGCTGGGAGCCGTCCCGCTGGGGGCCGTCCTCACTTTCACCGCCCACGTCCACGACAGCAGTGGAGAGGCCCTGCACAGCCACAACTCTCAACTCATCTTCTCTACAAACAGGTCCACCTTCATAACTCTCACCATCTCCACATACAGGTGCACCTAACCTATGCTGGCTGGGATCTACATGTCTATGGTCTATAGATGCCAGTTTGCTGTAGTCTGGTTGCTAAGAATGCTGTGGAAATTCAGCAGTCTCTCTTGTATTAATGGAGTTTTCATACTCCTATCATTAATGGTGAACTGTGACCAGTGTCGTGTATGTAATTAACAAGATATTTTAATCATTTCACTACGAGTTATACTGTGTATGACTATGTATGTGACAAATTAAACCAAACTTGAATCAAACACCACCCTGAGAAAGTTGGGAAGGGGGACTAAACCGTGTTCATGCTGCGATAATTTGCTGAGTAGGTCCTAATACCCACCCTCAAGTTGTTGCTACCAAATTAAATTAATTGGAAAGTGAGGAATGAGGAGCTGATGCACATTACCATGCCCCCACCCCAACATGACAATCCTGTAAAATGGATTTGAGGACTTTGCTCTCTCAGGCCTCCTGTTGACCTATTACAGAAGTGCAATGGACAAATAAGAATGGGAGGGGGGCAAATGTGTGGTTATCATGGGCAACAGAAGGTCTCCGGGAGTTGAAAGTAATAGCTTTAAGGCTCTTGTTAAAAGCTGCTGTATCCTAACATCACCCCCCCCCCCCCCCCTTTTCTGTCTTTAGAGATGACCTAGTGCAGGTTGGGAAAGGCTCCAGTAACGGCACCCTGATGGTGCGTACCGTGAACGTGGGCTTGACCCTGCTGGGTGTGTGGGACGTGGAGCAGGCAGGCCTGTCTGATTACCTCGCCCTGCCTGTGCGGCACGCCATCCATCCTGCCGAGGCCCACAGCCTGGTGGTCGGAGATGTTGTCTGCTTCTCTGCCCAGCTGGTCAGCCAGGAGGGTGAGGGGGTCAACAGTGTAGTGTCTCAGACGGCATGGGCAGGCAGGACTCTAAATAAATACCAATCGGATCAAAATAACAAAAGAAAAAGAATAACCTGCTTTACCAGAAGCCTCAGAAATGTGGCACTTTTAATGCTCTCTGCATTGTAAGGAATGTTGACCTTTCTGAGAACAAACTGTCTGACCTGCAGGCATCTCTGGTTCCTGGAGCTCTTCGTCCACTATTGTCCTGGACGTCCACCCCAAAACGGGCGTGGCTGTGGCCCGAGATAAGGGTGTGGTCACGGTGTATTACGAGATCCCCGGCCAGCTGCGCACTTACAGAGAGGTGAGGCCCTGCCTGTGGGTATGTCATGGCTTCTCATGCTCTTTAAGTACTGTACGCTGCAGACATAAGGGTGAAGGTGTTGAGGCTTAATGCTGTGCGGCGGTGGCACTGGATCAAAGCACTGAAACACACACTTCTCTCCAGAATGCACGCTGGAGACTTTTCAAGGGCATGTTACAGACAGCATAAAAAAATCTCCCTGTGGCCTGATGCACACCACACACACACAGTGGTTTCTTATCAGTGCTGTGGTGTAGATAGGATTCATATATAAACTTGTATTCTGTAGCGTGTTGTGGACGCTGTTCTTACAGGGTGCCTGATTTCATAGCTCAAGATGTCAATGATGGACATCTACATTGTGGGTGCACTGACAACAACATATTTAACATGTATACCATTTCACACTGTGGATAAAATATTTTTTTGTCTGTCCATAATCACATGTTTATGTTCATGAAATATTCTAGTTGTTGTACAGTTGTCAATCCTGCACTGTTGTGGTTACCATAAAAAGCAGGGGGGAGGGGGCAGTGTTTTGACCAGTAACTGAGTTTAAATAATATGTATCTGGCAGGTTGTTGTCAACAGTGTCTCCAGGACGACTGTGATGGTTCCGTCCAGCGTGGTGAGAAGTGAGAGAGAAACCAAGCTTCTGCTGAGCACCAGAGACAAGGGAACTAACCTTATAGGTACAAGACTCACTTCTGCTGACTACCAGAGACGGGGGGACTAAACTTATAGGTACAGGGACTCACTTCTGCCTACAAGAGACGAGGGCTAACCTTATAGGTACAGAGACTCACTTCTGCTGCCTGACCCTCCAATACGCTTTCTGCTCAGGTTTGCAGACTCGATGACATTAATCCATATACATAACTAATTTGAAATTGTTAACTCTACAGCATATTTGCACCATGCAGGAATGGTTTGCCATGGTGAACGCCACTCTTGGTATTAGAGATCCAGATTTCTACACCATATATGGAAAGATTGTTTTATGCATGTTCATATTTTCATCTTTTTATTTATTATTCATTGATGGGCCTTTAGCTGTACTATATTTATCTGTGTTGAAAACTAATTAACTACACTAGGGTTTCTAGCTCATCTGGCCATGATGGGTGGAGTAGAGTAGAGGTGGTGCATGGATACGGCTTCCTCCGTAGCTGTGCTTATTGAGAAGATTGGTGTAATTTTTGCGTGTGTCTGTGCCTGTAGGAACCTGCTCGCCTGCGCAGGCAGAGAGTATCGTCTCCATCCACCCTGAGACCTCCATCAGCTGCCATCTGCAGTTCACCAACGACGCAATTGACTTCTCTGCTCACGACATCTACCTGACACACACTGCTTTTGACACCACCACAGGTAAGGAAATGAGCATGGCAGATCTAGAAGCACACTAGTGCGTTCAGTATGGAGATCCAGGCACTCTCATTTGGCCCGAACAGAAACCGCAGGACACCAGATCATGTGCTGAGGTCTTACAATTCCTCTGACTGCTCTGTGATCGGATTGTTTTGGTGCTTTTGTGCTGCATTCGCTTATCTGAGTAACAAATCACACAAGGGCTTAACCAGACGAATCCAGCCTGTTTTAAAAGTTCTAAATGTGTAAAGTCTTTTTACTGAGCCAAATATAGACTATGGAACAAAAGCTGATTTAAAATGGATCATGATTAGGTACTTGATATTCTGTTAGGGGCCAAGCAGTGCCATTAGTTAACTGAATAATGAATTGGTGGTCTTTTTTCCAGCCAACATGTTGTTTATTCAAATTGAGATTGCTTCATGTAAACAGCTTGCTCATGTCGTGTGTGTGGTTTTCCTTCCTGTCTTGCAGGCTACTACATCTGTGTGTTGACCCTCCAGCCCCTGACTGAAGAGCAGGTCAAGGTTCTGAGCATGTCCTCCACCAATGTGATGGTGCGTGCCGCCGTGGATGGCAGCCATTTCTCCGGCGAGCAGGTCAGCGCCCAGCTGCCTGTGGACCCAGGCTTCTACGCAGACCAGACGGCCATCGTCCTGAGCAGCAGGCATGCCGCAGCGGACCTGACCGTGTATGGAGCCCTCACGGTCCTGCGGCAGCTGGAGGTAATACCCAGAGTTAGAACTGAACCGACCAATCATAATGAGCCTGTTGATCCATCAACAATCTAGTTGACTCTGTTTAAGAGAGTGAGGATCGTGCTAACGTGTGGGGGTTGATTTATTTTTTGTTTTTTCTTCTTGTGACCAGTCATAACTAACTCTGAACAGCTCGAAATGTCCTTGACCTTCGCTGATCTGTCTTTATACATGCATAAAACTGAGACACGCTCTTGCAGTTCCTTCATTATTGCTGCTTTTGTGCCCATTTGTTTGTTTAGGTGAAGTCCAGCTCTCCCTCTGTCGTGGTGCAGGAGAAGGAGGTTTCCTATGTGTATCCGAGCTTCATTAAGTACTCTGTCATCCTGGCCGACCCGCGAGGAACAGCGTCGGCTGCTGTGTCTGTGTCCAGTACAATCAGTGGCCAGGTGCTTGACATTCCTGTAACAGTCATGCACGTGGCGGACATGAGCACCTCGGTGAAAGGTTTGTATCGCTCATCTATTGTTCAGTTTGAAAGTTCATTTTGGCAATGTGCATGATGTTCAATGCAATTATGGACAAAATTATAAAACTATTATAAGGTATGAAGGTGAGTAAACAGTTATGGACTGTTTCATAGTGAGCTGGGGAAACACCATGTAGATCATATCCACTCCTCTCAGGCCATGTGATTTTCCCATAAAATCCAAATGAAAAATGCATTTGTTGTACCTTTTAAATGGCCTGAGACCTTAAGGAGCCCAGAAATGTTGCGCAGAGCTGGTTTTGAGGGATGGGCTGCGTTTATTGATGATGAGCTGATGAACGATGCTCTTGCTCCTCTGCCTCACAGCCGCTGTCATCGGAGGGGAAGGCGCCAGCATTTTCCATCAGTTTGTGGACTCTTACCAAGTAATGTTCTTCACACTGTTTGCTCTTCTGGCTGGCACAGCTGTTATTGTTATTGGTAAGCGTCACGGGCTGAGTGATGTCCCTCTATAAACACACTTGCAGTAGCAGACGGTGTACAGTCTGAAACTAACAGCCTACATGAGCACAGTCTGAAACAAACACCGCTCATCCTTTGCAGTCTGCCATGCACTCTTCTCTCCAAGAGACCAGCCAGTTCACCCCGTCTTCATCCAGAGGACATCCCCGGCACCAGGTAATGCAGAGCTTCCTAACCGTGAGGCTTACAGACAGTTCCACGTTTTTGCTTTAGCCTAATGGTGTTGGGAACCTTGATAAAGCAAAACTGGAACGCTCAGGTCTGGGTTGAGAACTGCTCTGGATTAAAGGTTTACAAGTCCGAGTGCTACACATTACTCGTGACTCCTACTTAAAGGATGTTGGATTAAAGTGGCCAGGAAGAAACACCTGTACAATTACAAATAACTGATATAATTACAGAGAACTAGCAGCATTGATAACAATGCTGGCGAGGTCCAGCGTGGAATGAATACTTTTGGTATGCTACAGTTTTGGGCTTCTCACAAAGCTTTATGATCGCAGACCTTTCTGGTTTTGTGAGTATAAACTCTGACCTCCTGGCTGTTGTCTGGTCTAGCCACACCGGCCGGGAACCCTTACAACCACACGATGGCCTCAGACATGATGGGCAGCCCCAAACTGCGCCTCTTCTCACCCGACTACAACTCTCGTTGAGAACACATGCCAGCCTGCTGCCAACAGCCTTTAGAAGTGCCTTTTCTATGATCAAAGGAAGTCCAAGGTATTTGTTTGTGTGTGTACAGTAATGGCTTCCTGAATTAAATTTTGCATTTTGATAAGTGCTATTGCACTGAAAATCTGAGCATGTGTGCGCGCACTTATGTTGAGTTTGACTGTTTTTAGTTTGAAGAGATTTTTTGTAAAATGAAGTGATTATTTATATTAGTTTAGTGCTCTCTGCTCTGTGTTTTGTAGATTTGCCACTCAGTTTTGTTTTGTTTTGGTTATTTTAGTTTGTTCATGTGAATCTGATTTGAAACTCAGGACAGCTCTTCCTCTGATGTGGCAGTCTTGCTTGCTGACATAATCTTTGCTAATCTGATGCTTGCTGTAGCATATCCTGAAGAGCATCACTGAATCCGTCCCAGTTACATGTTGTTTGGAAACAGTGTTTTAATTCAGAACAACGTTGGCCAGTTAAGTCTGTGGGGTTTTCTACTGTTGTTTTTTTTTAAGGTCAGAAATGCCTTAATCCATCTCTCCTGAGCCAGTATTGTGCAGCTCATCATCATTATGGATGTGAATTCCCAGCCTCTTGGACTTGCGGAGCAGACGCAGTGCTGAACTGTGGGCTCTTACAGTTGCACTGAGACCTGCTTCCTTTTTCTCTGATAATCACTTGCTCTCATTGAGCGAAATATTGTATAACAGTGTGAACGGAGTTCAAAGTATATACTGTATGTAACTAAACACAGTGAATGAGTTAACGCAGTGCTAGGATTGTGAAAAATTTTCATTTTGATTGTGTTGTTCCCTGCACTGGGTGCCATAAGCTGTGAGTATGTGTGAGTATGTGTGTGTGTGTGTGAGTATGTGTGAGTGTGAGTCTTGGGCCCCTAAGACAGCACCGTGATATAAATTGAAAAAAATGTTTTGCTTGTTTAATACTGTTCTTTCTGAGAACCCTCTCCACCTGTTTATCAGTCAAGAAACTGTACTGTTTTACAATGAGAGTTTTCGGTTTCAGGAACTTTGCCACCTCTTGCAACAGTTTGAAATTGGTGTCAGATTACAGATGGCTGCCCTGAAAATACTTTTTGTTTGCTTTTTTTTTTACTTAACATTTGCTTGTCCAGGCTTTATTAAATAAATGTTATTTTTAAGATATTACTGTTTTGAGTCTTGCATAACTAATACTTAATCATGCCTTGTATCACTTGATTATTTAATGGCTCATTTTGATTGTACAGTACCAGATAGTAATTATGCAATAATTAGCATAGAAGCAAAAGCAAAGGGATGGACTGGTAGAGTGTTCTACTCTGGAGAACTGAATATCATTGTCATTTCTCAAAATATTGAAATGGTGTCCATTTGAAGGAATACGTGTGGCAAAGCTGAATAGTTCACACCCCCAGAGAGCTCTGGAGAGATCTGAAGATTCCAGGGGAGTAACTGCAGTGTACTATAGTAGGAGATGTAGAGATGGTCAGACGTGCCGTGAAATACATGAGTTCCAGAGACACTGGCGTTTCTCAGAGGTCCTTCATCAGCTGTGCAAGCAAAGTGCTTCACATAGACACATGTGTATAGGACTGTGCTTCCATCATGAAAGTTATTCTAGAAAGGTTCCCTTTGTTGACTGGGAGAGGGACGCTGAATGGTGGGGGTGGGCCCACTGATTGGTTGAGCTGAATGGCAAGCTGTGGTGTTCCAAGCCCTGTTGGCCCAGTGTAGGCTGGCACAGTACTGTGGCCAGTGGCCATCTCGGGTGGAGCGTCGGGGGAGGAGTACAGCGATTAACACCAGGGCTGGCCCTGGCATCAGAGGGGTGGCAGGCCAGACCTGGCCCTGGCATCAGAGGGGCTGTCTGGCAACCTGCCATTTTTCCTGCTGTGCCAGCGACAAGCTCTGAGCTCAATAGATCTTGAGCAGCAGAGATGAAATAATCACTCAGGTTTGTTCACTGGCTCTGAGTGACTCACAAAAGGCAAAACTAAATGGGGACCCAGAGGAGGAGGGGGAACCCCAATGCACGTTAATGTTCCCTGGTACTATCGATCCTGGGTCATGCAGTGAAGTGTGGAATGTGAACAGAAGACTGCATCCTTTACTCAGACTGGATATCTGTCATCTTCCTTTCTTCTCAATAACACAACAGCCAATATACTGAAGAAAATGCTGCTGTTCACTTTACTTGGAAAAGATTTTGGAATTTTAAAGATTGATCTTTGTGGATAATGCTGCAAAATAGAATAAATTGTTGATGCTTTACCTAATGCTTTGTCATGAATGCAACTTGTTTAATACACTATATAGCCAAAGGTATATGGACACCTATGGGCTTGTTGGACATCCCACCAAAAGGCCAGTCTCCCCAGCTGTAATAGTCTAATAGATCGGCTTGCATTTTTTGTTTTTTTTCTCAGTGGAGTTGAGCGCAGGCAGGCGTTTTACACCAAACTCTTCAGGACCTTCCCAAACAAGTTGCCAAAAGGTTGGAAGCATATACTTGTCTAAACTGTGTGCTGTAGCATTAACTAACATTACCCTTGACCGGAACTCTGTATTGAGGTATATATTCATGCCCCATTTGGTCACACCACAGTCCTGTCCTGTGAGTGTGCTTGGTTACCACACCACAGCCTTGTCCTTTGAATGTGCACCATCTCCTGCTTCATGACAGATACTGTTGCTCCAACACACTTCCATCTTACAACAGCAGTGCTTACAGTGGATGAGTGCAGATCTAGCTGAACAAAACTTTCAAAAACTGATTTGTGGTAAAAGTCAGCTAAATGCATTTTTTTTTTTTTTTTTTTTATACACGGAGCTCCAAAGTATGATTCGGCTGCCAGTGTTTGATTATGGAGGTCGCGTGGCCATGTGCTTGCGTTTATATACCTGTAAGCAATGGGCGTGGCTAAACACCTGCGGTCAGTGATAAGGATGGTGAGGCTCTCGCCGAGTCGCCGGGAGAATAAGTCGCTATGGTGAATACTCATAAATCACCAGCAGAGGGCAATATGTTGTTTAGAGCCAGATAGTTGAAGGCAAATATATTTTTAGGAAGAAAATGAAAATGAATGCCGAACGACTTGAATTTCTTGTTTTTGACTGTCGGCGACTAAAATGTCATATTCCTATCGGTGGATTGTAGACTGACGCTCCGAAGGCGCACTGCGAAGCTACAGTCAGTCTCGGGACCAGTGCTGCATACACTCATGGGGGGGTCATCGATTCATGCGTTATGATCTTGGAGAGGAAAAGGCAGCAATCGTTTCATACAGTTTTTCATCGTCGTTCAATCACTTGTTTACTTACGATTTATTGTATAGTAATTCAGTCAGAAATTGACATTAAACTGCGTAATGAACTACAGAACAAGAGTTAAAATGCCATTGTTTTCCACGGAGACACGAAGCGCCCTTCACCAGCACCGGTTCATTCATCTCATTCTTTTGGCGTGTTTGTGCGCGTGCTCGTGTGTTTTAGTACACGCTTTTAGTTGTCTGTGACAAACAGTGCTGCGATGTGCCCCGGAGGAGCGGCGCCGTATACCCCTGTGAAGGGTTAAACGGCCTTCCTGTCACACTTCTGGAAGTGAAGGTTAGTTATTGTGGTGCAGTGTGGAGGAAGGCGCCTGGAGCCAGCGAACTTCAGTCTCACTCCGCTCCAGCTCGAATGGTAACGATGCCTTTTTCTTGGAGGAGTGCGTCGCGGTCGAATTTGACGGAGATGAATTTAGTTTCAAAAATAAGAGGAAATTTTGGGACACGCCACGCTTGAACCAAAAACGCAATGGAGAGTCTGAGCGAAAACCCAACCAAGGCTGCGGAGTATTTGAATGAGCTCAACAGAATAATAGAGACGCAGCAAGTGTTGATGGAAAAGCAAAAGATTCGTATTGAAGAGCTTGAGCAGCAAGTTGCAGATCTGTACAGCGAAAACGCCTTCCTTAGAGACGAATATCGGCGCCACATGCTCACCTGCAGCCTCCAGCAGAATAACAGCCTCGCCGCTTTAGGATCCATTCAAGAAAACATCTTTCACTCAAAGTAAGAATGTTTGCACCTGTCACTAGAGCAGCGTGGAAAAAGAACTAGATTTTAGCTGAATTCAGCCACACCTATTTTATATTGTAGGGCTCTGAATGACAAACTGTGCGTGACTATGCAGGTAAATAATCAATACCACCGGAGAAGGAGGATCGTCAAGTAGTTTAATTACAGTCTAGATGCAGTTGGTAATATATTAATACATTCTTGACAGCAACCCGCTAGTGAGGGGCGTCGTAAAGGATGATCTAGCACTGTAACATGGAGATTTTTCCTAGACTAAGTTTGGCTTCTGCTACAAATTGTTCCACGTTGTGCAGCAGCATTTTAAGATAACTAGCTTCTGCATACGGTATTTCGAACTAGTGTACTTCCGTAGAGATTTTACGATGAACCTGAATTTATGTAAAATTTTCATTACATGAATAAACATTTATTCAATATTTAGATCGTAAATGACAGACGCGTTTGCTGTTGATTTGTGTAGAGCCTCTTCAGTTTGGTCCCAAGTCATCCCACTACATACTACACATAAAATATAAATGAATGGGACTGATATTTTAGTCGCTTCTTATTAAATTAATCACACAATATATTCTTATGGTGTTTATTTTTAGCCCTTACGTTTCAGAGTTGCTGACTACTGAAAGGGGGATAATTCCTGCATATTTGTCTGAAGCAGGGGAGGACAGGCTAGAACTCATTCTAGATCCAGCAGATGAATGTTTGGGGAATAACTAAGCAAGAACATATTGGTTCTGACACCAGAAGGACCAGCCAGCCGTTCTTTAAGTACCAAAACACGAACCGTTTGCATTTTATTTTATATTCTGCCATAACATAATGAAATTAGTAATACTGGTGGTTTCAGCCTTCAGTGTCCACTGAGAGGACATGGCTATTTTGTACTATATAGTTATTCCACACTGCTTCCACCATTCAGAATTGATCCTGATTGGTGACGGAGAAGGTCAAGGTAAAAAAGGTTTTCATAAATAGCCATGAAATTATGAATGATGGAAAAAATAGTAAGCCTTTTGTCATTTTTATTTAGAGGGAAACATTTTTCAACCTGTTGAATGGCATAGGTTAAGTGGGGTGAGTCATTTTAGATTGCATTTGTGGGTAACTTGTAGGGTGACAAGAAATTGCAAAAGTCAGACTTTGCACAATTGTGGAGTGACATCTAGGCCAAAGGAAGTTGGTTCAACTGTGGACAAACACAAATACACACAACTCTGTACTAACCCCACTTTACTTTCTAAAACAAGTAAAGTTTCTTGTTGACAGTAGCTTTCTCTTACATAGTTAGAAAATTGGTTAAAAGGAGTTGTCTGGTTATTAAGTGCCATGATTTTGCCTTTCTTTGTCCTTTTCACAGTGAATCGGAATCAGAAGAAAACACTAGGTTAGCATAACAATTAAAAAAAAAAAAGTTGAAATAATGAAACATGCATATTTTGGATTGCATTCTATATAAGTGAATCTCTTAGGAGTTTTACATTATTTATTACAAGGGGAAAAGTTCCCTTAGCAGAGTATGGAATCATAACCTGCATAGCGGGGGAGACCTTTATACATTGTGGAAGTGTGTGTCTCGAAATTATAAGATGTCTGATTTAAAGCTTTTTCTGCTGCCGTACCCTTCGGGACAGAGCGCAGCTGAATCTGCACAGGCTCAATTAGTATTCAGTATGTAGACAAATAGCTGTAAACACTATCTTAAATCTCTGACCCGCAGACTGGCACAAGCCTGCAAGCTGACAGCTTACCTCTTCCATTTCTGCACCGCCTCTCCCAGGCTTTGGAGTAGGGGCAGGAATGACTGATGCAATGCAGGTTTTGAACGTTCCTAGCAAGTTTAGTCATGATATTTATGAATTGTTGTTTTTGCTAGAATTATTGAGTTTCATTCATTCAGCAGCAGTGTTGACATGCATGGTCACCAAGTGTGCGTTGTTTGTTTTTTGTTTTTTGTTTTGTTTTTTCTTCTTCTTCTCAGATTTTGTTATGGATGTTTCGATACATTTGTGTTTCTTCATCTTTATCAGAGTATGTAGTTTTAATTTATTTTTGATGCTCCCTCACCCCTTTCATGGTGGTGCTCCCTCATTTCACCTGTTTTCAGATACTGGAGGGGGGCTTGGCCAGTAGACCAGCCCCTAATTGCCCATTGGACAGATACTGGAGGGGGGCTTGGCCAGTAGACCAGCCCCTAACTGCCCATTGGACAGATACTGGAGGGGGTGCTTTGCCAGTAGACCTGCCCCTAACTGCCCATTGGACAGATACTGGAGGGGGTGCTTTGCCAGTAGACCTGCCCTGAGCTGCACATTGCACTGGTCTCATTTTTACAAGATTTAGGCTCCAGGTTCTGGTGAACAGGCATGAAAACACTCTTGTGCTCAGAAATATGCAGAGGTAAAATCTCCCTGGCAAATATCATTCACTCACTCCACCAAAACGTATTGACTGCCCCTGATGTTTGAAATATATAACCAGGTAAAATTTTAACCACTGCAGAAATGATCTGTTTCTCTGGATTTACTATATATTTGTATTTTCAAACAAAACAATACTTATGTTTTATCATAGGAAGAGTTCAGAAATCAAGATTTGGTTGAATAACCCTAGTTTCAATCCCAACATTCATGCTCTCCATGAGTTTTTCACACTGCTCCTTAAATAAGATTTACTTCAGTTGGTCATCTAATCAGTACCACCTTAAGTAGAATGAGGTGTCCCTGTGCTGAAGTTTAACACACACTGGAACAGATTTGTTGTAGAGGTGAAATATCAGTATGATCTCTTTTTTTTTCTTCCTCTAGTGCTGTAAATGACGACACATTTGGAGTCTTAAGACACACAGCCAGGTTGTGAAATTGGTTGATGTCAGTACCTGGATGGGAGGTTCTCTTGAATAAAGTCCTGAGACGTAGTGGAACAAATGCAGATTTTCATTACTCCTTCTACTGAAGTAGTGGAACACATCATCCTTTAGTTTCTTTTAGCTTATACATTTGACAATATGAAGTGTAACACTATTTCATATGTAAGGCTCCTTCATTTAGAGACTAAGATACTGAGAATGCCTGATGTAGTTTGCACAGTTACTGCTTTCACATATCCGGTTTCTTTCTTTAGTTCCAATAACTGGCAGGGTACTGTACTTATTTAGCAACCAAACATATTCTGTCTTGGAATTCATGGGGATATAATGTCAAAAATAGTTCAGTCATTACATAGGAATGTGTTTTGGGTTCCCTGGTGAAGAGAGAAAACATTGTTGCCCACATCTGCTTCAAGGATCTGTGTCATGCTTCCATATCCTTCCTTTGATGATACTCTGACTGAATTTTCTCCATTTTCTCTGGGATGTAAGGTACCTTTTGAGACCTTCCTAATTTCTATAATAATAATAATAATAATAAATTATTATTATTTCTTCCTAATTTGATACTTTCTTTGTGACTAACCTTCACACCAAAAATTGGAAAAAATAAAATAGTGTTATGATGTTTTCACTTCCTGTCACTGAAATTCTACTGTCTACATGATGTTGATTGTTGTTGATTCCTAATTTTTCCTTCTAGGTTATTACTGAAATACAGACTATGGTTTGTGAGTATATTTTGGCTGTGCTGGCAAAACCCCAAACCCAGGAGCTGATGAGTTGTTAGAGGGGCACGTAAATCCATAAGGCTGCAGCTCTTCTAAAGGTACTTTAGGGGAGTGTAAGTAGGAGGAAATGCCCATATCGAAGATGAGCAAAAATGGCTCTGAAAAAACATCTTTGGTTTGGTTTGTGGACTTCATTCTACCCTAAACACTGAACCTTTGATGAGGTGAAGTTGCTCTGCGGCCATGCAAGACCCTGCTTACGCTGTCAGGCGTTTTGCGTCTAGATTCTGTCATGTTAGCATTTGAACCATGTACATTTACACTATGTCGTCAAATGCAGTTTCTCAGGTTGAAATCCGATGGCTATTTGGGCCAAAAAAAAAATAACCTGCTCACACCACCTGACCACAACTTCCTGTGTTCTTACTGTTGTGTGGTAAATAATGGTGGGGTCTTCAAAAATGGCAATTTTGTGTGGTGTTTAGTTTTTCTAGAGTTCCATCATCAATATGATAAAGACCAGAAAATACATGGAAGTTAGGTAAATGTTTTGTTGAACTTCATAAATCAGGCAATGGCTATAAAAATTACATGCTACCTAGAATCCCCATGATTAGGTCAAAGGTCAGGAAATTTAGGCATCATCATAGATGCCATCAAACACACAAGATTGGATTTTAAAATCCAAATCTGCTTGCCTCTGCCAGGTGATTTAAGAATGGATCAAGCTTGGATCCTCTGATATGACCCAGATCTGACACAAATCCACACAGAAACAGTTAACTGACCACAGAATCAAGCTTTTGTAGTGACCATGCTAGTCCATTGACATTAACACAGGTGAAAGCTAGTGGGCTGAGTGGATTAGGAAAAGGCCCAGTCAGGACCAAGGATTCTGAAGGAAAGATTTGAATGCAGGAATGGTCTCTCATCCCTCTGTACATGTTCTCACCTCATTCAGCAGGTACTAGAAAAGGCTCAGTTCTGTTACCGTGGCAAAAGAAAAACAATACTGGCAACAGCAGATTTACATACAGCCTGTAATCTAGGCATAAGGTGGGACTGTTGGATCATGGTATAGGTGAATACTCCATCCTGATTGGCTGCTTGCAGTCAAGCTTGATCGCTGTTCTAAATTCTATATCCATACTCTGGCCAAGAGAAGGTTTGATAAACTGTTGATGGCAGTGTATGGACGTATCCACACACTGGCTACACAGTAATGTAGTGAAACCTAGGCTCTGTGTGACCAGGTGGTGCCATGACTCAGAGCCTCTGCTTTGCATCGGGAGGTTCTGAGTATCTGCAGCCATGCAGATGTACAATTCACAGCTTCTTGTAGATTAACCATTACTTAGCACTCGTGCACACAGTCTGCTCAAGGAGAAGTGGCTTTTTACATTGTGTAATGATTCTGGCAAAATGGAAAATGGTCAAGCATCACTGAGTCTGTCTGATTTAAACTTGGAGACCCCATGCTTTTGGATAGCGTTATTGTATATCTTCAAGGACTAGAAATTCTGTTTTAAAATATGCATTTCTCACAGTAAAGAAAGAATTTGTAGTTTATCGTGCTGTATTATTGTTTCAGGTGATGACTAGGATCCTTAACCAATAACAAATTGTCTTGATTTCTAAAACAGTACATTTCATGTAGTTTTAACACATGAAATGTGCAGTTAAATTAAGAATCTAAGGTTTAAACTTCAGTCAGCTCTATCGCAATAATGGTGTTAAATGGTTGTGCTTTATGCCAAATCAAAGATCCATATGCACCTTGTCCAGTCATTCTGGATGTAATGAAAAGTCTGATGCTAACTGATGCTAAGGTCAGTGCAAGATTGTTCATGTGCATTACGTCTGGATTTGCCAGCTCATTTGGAGATTGCTCTTACTTTGCAGTGAAAGTAAGATTAAATACATATGAACAAACGCAATGTTGCATTTAACAAAATTTACTTTTAATTTCATAAATATCACCAGTTTTAAAAATACCCACCTGGATAAGCATTCAGTATATAACTTCAGACTTCGTCACTGGCTCTTAACGTAATAAAGCATCCTGCGGTATATCTGAGAGATTTCCAGAAGGTTCTCTCCATTACTGTGAGGTACTCAATGTTCAGGCTGAGACTATGATGCAGGGCTTTTCAAAGCAGTCTTTTGTTGTGTCCATTACAGAAAGAACCAAAATAAGCAATGGTTTCCTACTCTTTTCAGCATCTTTGCCTAAGAGATAGCACAACTACTAACCATATATATATATATATATATATATATATATATATATATATATATATATATATATATATATATATATATATTTAGAATAAATAGAAGCTCCTAGGAACTGGTTCTCTCCACTTCTATAATGGATAAAATATGCATTTTTACATTAAGGAGTCAAGAATACCTGTCATTATTAATTATTATAAACTTATTACCTAAGAAGGAAAAGGAAGATGTTATTTTTCTGCAGTATTGACCCCATGTGATGCTCCTGTCTTAACCTTTCTGCTGGTGTTTAGACCCGGGTCTTGCTTAATTCCTTTTTTTCTCTTTTATCTGTGCACCCTAGAAAGCATGCTGTGGTGAATCCTTCATTCAGTTCCTTCATATTGGCAGCCTGTAGCTCCTCAGAGGAATAAAACTACTTGTAGCCAAACAATTAGTGGTGATATCATTGAAAGCATGCAGGGGTTGTCACTGAGCAGCTAAGCTCATGCTAACTGTTCACTTAGCTTTCACTATTGGCTATAAGAGCATTTTTATTTGAGGTAGAAGGTAGAATATATAAATAATGACATGGAAGACATAAATACTATTAAAATCCTCAGTTGTAAAACCATAAGCCATAGCTTCCATGTCTTTGTACTCTCCAATGTAGACAAATGTGCTTGTTTGCACTGAGTCAGCAACAGTCCCTCTGCAGAGAAACCTCATAAGAGATGTATAGTGAGCTGAGTGCAGTTTCACACCATGCTGACCATGAAGGGGTCTAATAGGAGCCGGTAGAGGACAGAGAGGAGCAATCCAACCTCACTGCCTTCCGCTGTCCATTCACAGCGAGGCACTGTTAAAACAGCAGGCTCAGATTAGATTTCAGGAAGAGGTTTGAAATCGAGTGTGTGTGTGTGTGTGTGTGTGTGCGTGTGCGTGTGCGTGTGCCTAACCAGAGGCATTTTCAGTTCTGTGAATTACAGCGCAACCCTCCAGTAGCAATGTGGAAAGATCTTTCTGAGGGGTACTGACATAACCATGGCACATGATAAAGGCTCGTCCATGAAGTATTCCCAGCTGCACTGGAACATGGCTAAATGCCGGTTGGAGAAGTTAAAGATGAGCTTCCTTGCACCAGAAAGCCATTGACATGATGCCTCTTCCTGCTGCCGTGGAAGCAGCTGCATGCTAAGCAGACTCCTTTTAAATGTAAAGCACTACAAGATAAATTTATTTCATTAGTTGTGCTTGGGGAGCTGTGTATACGGTACCGATTTCTCCAGTGTGTCTTCTTTATAAATATGTGCTTAAACACACACACACACACACACACACACACACACACAGTGGTAAGGACTCCTGTGGTCTGAGCTTGGTTCCGTACACTTACTTGCATGGTAACAAGCCGACGGCAGTTTTCAGCTTCGTGGGCACATGCTCTGGCACAGCTATTAAGGGAAATCATTCCGAGGATGACATGGAAACCCTTTTTCTGCCAAGAATAAATGACACCTGGCTTTGTTGGATTTATTTAAATACACTACAGCCAATGATTGTTGATATTAAAAGCCTTTATGCTGCAGAAGTGATGTTCATATGGAGTCTTTGGTCCAGAGGTGCTGTATGTTTTTATTCCACTCCTTTAACTGCTCAGCATTTCTGGCTGTTGGGGGACTCATGTCTCATTAGCAAAACCAGTACGTGTGTTTATCAGCTGTGCATTAGAAGCTTATTGAGAAAATCAAGTCTTTTTGAAAAGAGTGAATATTTTTTAAGAGTACATTCCACTCTGCAAGGATATGCCATCGGTTATAGTTCTTGTATACAGCGCTTGAGATATGCATGAACAAACAGGTGCTGTCCATGGTTCTGAAAGTGTCTGTAGGTTGGAACAGTGTAGTGGCCTGAGGAAAATGAGATCTGCATGTGCTTGGGTCATGAACAGGCAGGCTTGAATTGCATTTTGGACTGTAATGCCTCTTTTATTTTTATTTCTTTTATTGAACAAGAGATCTGAGGATCATGGTGAGGCTGGATCTTTCAACTAGAGGATGACTGCAATGACATGGTTCTATTTATCTGCTCATCATAGATCAGCTCATTGGGAAGGATGAATTGTGCAAATTTCTTGGGGCAGGAGACAGAACTGCTGAACTATGCAGAACTGCATGGGCAAGCAGGCCAAACCGAAGGGCATCTGGCCAGTTCAGTGCTGTCACCTCAGTGCTGTGACACAGACAAACTGACATCAAGCTGAGGTCTCTCTGGCATGGTCTCAATCCTTTCACCTCTCAAGCACTCACATGGCTTACTTAGTTGCTTTTGGGAAACCTTTGTAGGCATTGTTGTTTGTATTGCAATTTACCATGCCGATGTAATTAAATATATAAGTGTTTAAAGTAAATATTTATTAAAAAATATATAAGAAGATAAAGAAAAATGGCCTCATAAATCCTTTTAAACAGGATGCAACAGCTGCTTGAGGAGTGCCAGAGCAGGCTAATGTTTGACCTGATCTAAATGTAATTCTTGACCTGATCTAAATGTGATTCTTGACCTGATCTAAAATGACCTGATCTGTGACTTACTGATTAGCTGGTATATGTGAAGCATGCAGATAGTGCTGGCCCTCTAGCACTGGAGTTCCCTGTCTGAAGGAGAGATACTATTACATTGTTGAGATGATCAGCTCATATGTCCATGCAGTTTGGCAGGGTGAACCCCCATCCCTGTTTTAAGCAAGGATGCCTTTTTATTTACTTTCATAGCAGGGATGACTGCTTTAATCTCAGTTTAAAATGCAAGGTATTAGTTGAGTGTGTAAAATCAGACTTGTGTAATCACTGTGTGTGATCATGGCGTGCCTTTTCCCACACGGGGTAAGCTTGAGCTGTTTGTTTTCCAAAGAAACAACAAATGCTTCATACAGACACAATGTCTCTCTCCCTCTCAAACACACACATACACACACGCATCCTTGCTGACCTCTGGACTCAACCCTATCGATCTTCCTCTTCAAGAAGTGCTGATGGTGCTTCTTTTTATGCAGCTCTCATTCAGCGTGAACCATCTCACTTTACAGGTCCATCTGAACGTGTCAGCCTGATGCATTTGAGTCTAAGGCCAAAATTTGCCATGTTCCTTTTCAGATGTCAAATTTACAGAGTTCATTCCTAGACTCATGTTCATACTATAGAAGTAATGTTCTTAATGTAGAATAAATGTTCATATTAATCAGTCTTTCTAAAACGCACAGCAAATATTTTGTTTGGAATTGCCATCATCTACTACATTTGCAGTCCCATCGATGACCTTGCATAGTTATCCAGAGCACATTCATGTTCAACTAGAGTAAACTATTCCGACCGCTTTGTAGTAAGCCATTATAATAAACTGTTTTGCCTTCTTGTGCCACACTGTGGTGGACACATGACTGACTCACTCAGGACTGGACTGGTGTGTGTTAGCCGTAGTGTTCAACATGGCGAGGTTGGGAGCACTGGTGTGCAGAAGGGAGGTGGTGAACTCTACAGGCTCTCAGACTCTGTGAGGCGGTGATGAGGTGAAAATCAGTCCAGCCATTGTATGTGCTCCACTGTGCTCTTCAGCCACTCGGAGTCCACTTACGAAGCCGACATTAATGGAAGGAGGAAACTGGGAGATTTATGCGAGTGTGTGTGATAGAACAAGGGAGCTGAAGCAGGTTTATGTGAGTTTGGTGAATGTGTGTTCTAATACTGCAGAACAGGGATTTGGAGCGTTAGGATCAGAGGTCATTCGCCCAAATCTGCTCAGGAATGAGAGTGGTAGACGTTGACTGACAAACAGGTGACAGACCTGTAATTGTGCACATTTGAAATGCTCTTATAAGATGTGGGTACTTAAAAGCTGTCAGTAATGTAGGTGCAATGCCAGTGATTAATGAATTAATTTTGTGCAATTATTTGTGCATTTGGTACACTGATTGAACTGTGGAAATGAATTCCATGTTCATATCCACAATACATATAGATCTATTTTCCCTGCCTTTGCCATCAAAGCTGGAATGTGCTGTAAAAGCTACAGCTGCAACTTCACAAATGAAGAAGCTGGAAGTTGGCACTCACTGCTAGGCGTCCGTTAGACGTCCTCAGGACCCTGCCTTAACACGGCTGCGATCCAAAACTCCCAAGAGTCTCAGCTACAGGACCAAATGCTGCATGTTTGCACTACTATCTCAGTTCACTCATTTACATGTTCTGATTTGCTTTTTGCTTTGTGTGTTTTAGATCCGATTATGACGGCTCGAGGATTGTCAGGTATGTGACATTTTGTGTTTCTCTTTTTCACGGACTGTCCATGCTTCTCCCTGAAAACCATTTTTTTTGTGTGTATTTTCTCCCTACTAAATTGAGGGCATTTTTTTTACACACACACACACACACACACACACACAGACACACATATATACACACACTCTCTCTTTCTCTCTCTCTCTCTCACATGCTCACACTCTGTATTTGACTTGCCTGACAGTCGTTACTCTGGATAGAAACTATACAAAGCCATTTGCACCCTTTCCGGTGCAATGTGCATTCATGACCTTGGACACACCACAACACAGTAGTACCACATTATATTTGCTGAAATTGATCTTATTTTCTAAAAAAAACAAAAAAAAACAACAACAAAAAAAAACCCCAATGATATAAATAATATAGCAAGTCATTGAACCACACGGAAGACACTATAAATAATCTTCCTCCCTGAGCATCGCTTTGCTTTGATGCTGCATGCAGCATGTGGAGGGAATGGGCCATCATGACTGCACAATTCTTTCATCCGTGTACAGGGGCTGATGGGAAAGGGATGATCACGCACTTTTAATTGCTTTGCACATGGCCGTATCAGGAAAAAGTGGTTTCACTCCATAATGATTCTGTCTGAATCTGAGACTCGTGGAGAATGTGGAATTTCAATCAGTTCTAAGCACATTTTAAAAATTAATTAAAAAATAGCAATTTGTCATTGCTTTTTACTTCATTTCAGCAAAGGTGACTGACCACAATATCCACAATGCTATTGACAACATACACGTTTGAATTTTGTTGTCACTATTCAGTTCAATATAGTGTTCAGTATACATTAACTGAGGTAATCTCAGCTTGTGGCAACACTGGTGGACTTACATGTGCGCTCAGTTCAGGATGAAGACTGTCTACAGACACTAGTCATTTAGACTCTCTCATTGGGGTCCACTCCAAAAGTGATGTGGATCATAAAATATATACCCATTATATGGGAATTACTGTTACTATGCTCAGTTTATAGGTGTGGGTGTATGTGTGAGTGTATTAAGTAAAAGTAATTTGCTTATCACTTTTCTGATCATTATGAAACTGTCTACTCCTCAAAAGAGAACTCTTAATGATGCACTCCATGTAAACAAAATACATTCATAACATCATTTTCATAACATTATTTATGAATGCATATATGTATGAGAAGAAAAACTGTCATCTTCACAGAGTACAAGATTAAGACCGGCTGGTTAATCTGTGTATCTATTTATCCAGGTTTATCCAAGTGTCATAAGATGTTTAGCTGGAGAAGGTTCTGTAGAAAGCTGTGCCAAACGAGAGTGTGTTTGCTGTGCTTTGAAACTTCCCTTGTTGACTGAATACTCATTGCATACATTACAAATTCCAAAACATCAATAATAATCTGGCTGGCTATTTTCAATAGCTAGCTAGTAAACCACCAACATTACTGTTCAGCAATAAGATAACTCAGTGTCACTCCTGAATCACCTCAGGTGATGGAGCTGTCACCACCTCTGGAAAACCAAACTGCCGTTTATTTTACTCTTGGCTCCAGCTCTGTCTATCTCCCTACATAGACATGTGACATGGCCCAAAAACTCCCACCAAATCCAACCCAACAGCTCTGAATTTTGAATAAATATTTCATGATTTGCAGGGTAACTAGTATTCTAGTGCATTGGTATGTTTGATTTTAACCTACTGTACTAGGATATATTCTATGAGTAAACGACAAAGCACTTTTGTAAGTCGCTGTGGATAAGAGCGTCTGCTAAATGCTGTAAATGTAATGTAAATGTAAACTCGCAGCAGCAGACAAACTGCCGCTTAGAATCTAAAATCCTCTGGTTGTTCTACAATAAACAAATTACAGTGGGACCAAAAGCAGAGCTTTGATCTCATGTATCTTTGAGAACACCTCTGAAGGTGGCACACCAGGTAGGACACATCCGCCAAAACCTGATGACTGTGCTGCAGAGCTCTTGGTGGACACGAGCAGATTTGCTGCCATTATGAACCTCTTCAGTGTGGAAACACCAGCCATGTAAGACCAAGCGGGACAAAAGGAGCTCTGTAGCGTCTGAAGTCCCAGATAGAGATCCTGTTTTGGGGGCTTGATTTGCATCTATAGTGGAAGCGAGTGACTTTCCAGAGTGAGGCGTGCACCCTGAGGACGGTACCCATGCCCCACTGAAGAACGCACTAATGACATCAGGACGTGCTCAGTGCTGGAGACTCCGTGAATCCTGCATTTGAAATTGGTGCCAAATTTACATTATTTTGAGAACCTGGAATAATCTGGGATCTCTCTTGGTCTTTCAGCTGCATGACTTTACTCTGGGAGCGTTTACTGTTCTTGCTCTGAAACTGCTAAAAATGTAGTTGTATAAACAAATATATCACCATTCCTAAACAAACACTGATGTTATCAAACCTTAGCTAAGATGCTTCTCAGTTGGGTTTGTTAAGGAGAGTTCATCAGAATCAACATTTTGTAATGTGATGTCTGAACTACCTTGGAGACACCTGCCCAAAAGCTGCTGTTATTTGTCTGGACAACGTTTGACATCTTGGCATCACGGTTGCCTGTCTTCTCCTCTGCACAATTCCACCTGCCAATGTCTGATTCTGTTAGGACTCAGCTGTCTCTGCCTGCATTAGTCAGATGTCCGGAAATACGGTTGAAGTGCATGGAAGCTCTTTATTGACTGCTGCCTCCTCTGACGCCAAGGCTGTGTCTCATTACACAGGATGATCTCCCCTTGTACTCCCTCTCAAACAAGTCCTCTCTTTCATCTCCTTCATCTTGCTGAGTTCATAAAAACATGTCTCTGCTTTTATTTTTATTTTTTTTAAAAACTAAACTGATTGGGACCCCAGACCCCACACTGGTTCCTGGGGGAGGGCTCCTCATCATCATCATCATCCTCCTCCTCCTCCTCCATTGCGTTTGGGGATGTCACACTAAGATTGGTGGATAACAAGCAAGGCCATGGTCATGTTGTTGAAATCATGGTAATTAAAGCTTAATGAAGAAAGTCATCTTTGAGAGCATTCTTGAGTTTGAATTACCATAATTTCAACAACAGGACAGTGGCCTTGTGTAGAAGCATGTAATCCATCAGATTCATCACAACATGCATCTCTTTAGTGCCTGTAAGGCAGTTTGGAGAACCTGATGGGCATACTGCTTTCTTAGCTGTATGTCCTGTGATGTGACAGCCACAAGGTTTTATAGGTCTTGTTTCATTATGGGACACCAGTAATGCCTGGTGCCATTTTCAGGGCAAGCTACTACTAAACAGGGTGGTTGGAACTTGGCCTATATTAAATTCATGCAGAACCCATGCAGGGACAGGAAATGGGCTGTAGTCCCAGAGAACACCCCTGGTGAACTCCCTCAGCTCATCGGAGGGGCTACAAACAGACCGTAAGATGATGTAAGGTTTTCCCAGCACTGTGCTCCTAATCCAGCCACTGTCATGGACAAAACATGGACGACTGTCAGCTTCACACTGACCCATGTCACTCACACACCCTCCCTAATGTCATAAAGTCTTTCTTGTATGCCAGTGGATAACCGCTACTTCAGGGTTAATGAAAAATGTATCACCAACAACACATTAAACAGATACGGGTGCTTTCTTGACCCAAATATTAATCCTATAGTCACTGACACAGTTCATTTGTTCAGTTTCATTGTGATCATAGTCAGTTTGTTCAGTTTCATTACTGCTAACTATAAGATCAATAAAACAAATAGAATTGTAACCAGTTAGGGCATATATTACAGCATATCTAGTTTAAAAGGAGCTCATAATGAACAGAGCTCTGTTCGCCTGCCAGAACCCAGGGATGATGTGGTGGCTGATTCTGCTGTGCGGTATCCATGCCTTTGACCCGTGCTTCTCTCTCAGTAGGGAATCGGGTGTGCGCCCGGCCTGTGCCCCGACCGTACCACCTCACATCCCTTTTCACTTTATTTTCTCCTCATTACCTCGCCTCCTTCTTTGCTGCTTTGACCGACCCCTCGTACATCTCGCCACCATGCACACCATCATCCCAGCATGCACTGAGCTACACACGTGATGGTCTATGGTGGGGTGAATAGATGCACATGCACTAAGTGCTGTGCGCTGCTGGCGCACTGTTTTGAAGAGACAGATGGTGTAAAAGTCTGTGCTACATGAACCTGTGGTACATGGTTTTCACATGAGATTCCTGCCATGATTACAGGGTGTAGAACACCAAAGTCTTTGAACCAGCTCTGTCTCTTCTGGCCTTTTGCTCAGACCAAACTGCCCTGAAAGTGTTATCTTGCTTTATTAAATCAGTTCTTCAGTTTGATGTGTGTCATGTGTTGTATTTTTAGTCGCTGTTGCCTGTTGTACAGACTATGGTTTTGCCTTTAGAAAGGCCATCCAGCTGTAGATGTGTATTAGACGCTATTCCTTTACTTCTGTTTTCTCTCTGTAGGAGACATGCATCTCTTCCTGTGGAAGCTTCAGAAAACCCTGCCAGTTTTGTGTCCCCCATTTGCAGACGGACAGTCCCCTGTCATCCATGGAAGTCCTTTGGGTACTGTACACCTGCTGGTCTTTTCTCTTTGCTTATGCACTGATTCTGATGCATTTCATTTGACACTGCTGAAACACTCGTGCGTGCAGCCATCCACAATGGCGTGGCCGTTTTTCCTCAGGTGTACAAGTTTGTGAGTGTGAGTTCATATAAAATTTTGTTGCTGTGCCAGCTACACAAAGCACTGGCGACTGTTTCATATCTCATAACAAAGCGTTTGATGAGAAAGGACTGAGCTCCAAACTTCACATCCTCCACTGCTCAGTCCTGCATCAGCTTCTACTCAGCAGCGGTGTTAGTTTGGAGGAGAAAAGCCAACCAGGGTGGTACACACAGGTCAGAGCGAGCCTTGGTTAAAGAAAATCTTGTGTGACAGGAGTCAGTGATGTGCAGTCATTTTAGGCTAAAACTGATTAGGTATCAAAAAGCTATCAAAAAATGGAAAAAAACTATTCCACACAAAGGCAGTAAACACCTCAATTTTGCACGTTTGCATACTATTTGAATCACAGATTCTGCCTATGTGATATTCATTGTGTATACATCGGATTGCAAACAATATCTATGATTTGCATGGTCATTTATCATTATTTGTCATTTAAGTGGTCACCATGGTAAATAAATATGTTTTAATAAAAAATAACAAAAATCGAACCATTCCCTATTCATCGGCAAGCTGACGGACAAATCAAGAAAAGGGAAAATGATAGTCCAGGAAACAACCCCGTGTTACCGCAGGAAGTGCTGCAACCAATGTTTAAGGTGTGGTGAGCAGCTGAGGGTGTGGACGCGGGCTGATGGCAAGGGTGGAGCTCAGCCTGCAGCTGACGGAGGCCCCATGCTGATTACTCTTCGTCCCCCACTAGGTGGAAACGTTCCACATGTGGTCATCGCCGGGCCTGAACGTTTCACATTTGGTCGTCGCCGGGCTTGCCCCATCTCCTTAGATAAACCCTGCCTGTGACCCATTCTCCCTTTAGCTCAGGTAAAAACCTGTACGTTTTGTCTCATCAGCACATGTTTGTGAGTGGTTAAACAAGTACAGCAGAAACTCTGTGTCATACTGCCTGTGTCTGTCACAACAACACAACGAGACTGTAGGGAAAAACCTGCCTACATCTGCAAATGATACTCTCTGAAACGACTCCGTGAAGTCACCACCGTACTGGGCCTGTCTCACCTAATCAATAGAACAATGCCACAAATATCAATCATATAGATTTTCTTGACACAAATAATATTGGTTCGTTAATTGCTTCCATAATAATGCAGATTATAGCCTGCTTCTGATGTTCTCATGTGTTGGCAAGAAATATCACCTGAGCCTAACTGATGATAACAGACATTGCTGAAATATCCGGTTTTCTCATGCACTTGCAGTCTCTTTTTACCCAATCTGGAGACATTTCAGCAGCAGTGGTAATATCTGACCATGAAAAATGACTGTTCTCTGGTGGATCTTAAAAGCCTTCAGCTTGTTCCATATCTCCTAAACTCTCATAAACCACCAAAACTAACAACAATGTCTGATGAGAATGACTGAAAAATCAACACCTCATTGTCATTAAAGAAAATAAAATGTTTATTACTAACAATGAAGCATTTTGTTGTATGGTAAAATAAAACTTGTGACAGGTGTTCATGTTCATCCGCGTGGCTGTGTGCACTCCACCCCTGAGCTCCACCCTGCCCACACCCATGCCTGCCTACCAAACCTTACCCGCTGGTTGCAGTATTTCCTGCGGTAATATGGGGTTGTTGTCATTTCCCCTTGGCTGTAAGATCCTGTTTTTTATTTAAACATGTTTACCATGATGTCTGCTTGTCGATCCAGCCTGATGAGGATGCTGTGTCCACTGATCACTCGAACAGGTTCCTCCAAGCCGACACTGTGATGTTGCCTTTGCTCCTGTAGATAATTGAATCGCTGTAGTGTCTGGAGTGGTGGAAGGTGCAGAAGCAAGCAGTGTTTGAGAGAGACCAGCCTGCCGTGATTCTGAAATCTGCTTCTGGCTGGTCACGGACTGCTTTATATTCGTGAGGAAAAGGAGACGCAGCTTTCAACTGCCACTTGATATCGGTCTAAAGTAAACAATCAAATCCAGCTAATAAGCTTTATCTTTATATGACTAATTTAGCCACATCATGGACATCCATTCACTACTGGGGCTGGCGGTGCAGCAGCCTGAGAGTGTCTCCTCACACTGTGTGTAGCTGGAGTGCTGTAGTGACACTGCTCACCCCAGAACTCAGACTGACATGATGCCAGTTTGCACAGACACGTTCAGTCTCACTCTGTCCCGAGAGAGACTGGACCTCAGAAACAGGAAGGGCAGTTTAGCTGTGGCCGTGTAATAAGCAGTTTCAGATAAGGTTGGCAATACTCAAACTCTTGCTCTGCTGTTTTTAAGTGGCTCAGCACCAACAAAGCAACTTCACTGCAGTCTTGATAATCTCTCATAAAGTGTAATGAATTTAAAATCAGCTGTATTGGCTGACACTCAGCACAGTCTATGCAAAATATACAAAGAAATGTTTTATGTGCAGTATGTGTGGTTTGGAAACGACAGATTCCTAAGACATTTTACAGAAGAGATTGTATTTGTTCATTTTTCTGTAAAATCAAAAAGAGATGTCTGCGTGCACGCATGTGCTCACATGTAGTTCAGTGCTTGAACGGTCTATCACTAAGCTTGTTGTGCAGGGTTGATGCACCAGCTTCCACAGCCCTGGTTAAGACCTTGGACGTGTGTTTGTGTGTGTGGGTGTGTGTATGGGGGGTCTATTCAACCGCTGTACACTGTGCTGAAGGAAAATCTCAACTGAAGATCATATTTTGTGAATTACATTACCTGAAGCATTAACAAGTCATTCCAGTCCATGGCTGCATGAATCACTGAAGGTCAGGGTCAGAGCTGATTCTGGCCCAAGGGGTCGTGTGGAGTTTCCTTCAGTAGCTAGTAGGTCTGAGCATCTATCACATGGCAGTCAATCCTTTTGGTTCTGTAGTCCACCACCGTGAGCAGGTCGGAGTTCCTCATGCCTCTCCCCTCTGTCCTCTCTTACACACTCGGTGTCAATAATGATACCGCCCCTCCCAGCACCTGAGGGGGGGGGGCCTGCTCCACACCCGCCTGCTCTCTTTATTCCTGCCTCCAAAAGTGGACGTCCCCCGTGAGCAGGGAGGCAGCAGCAGGGGCCGCCAGTGGTCCAACAGTGAGGAGTTTTATGGGGAATTTTATAGGAGAGTTGTGACGCGCACGCTTACGGATACCATTGGCCACGGAGCTGCAGTTGCAGTAAAGTCCTGCAGATTTTTAAATCCCACTTTTATACAAATTACCCTCCCCCAAACCACTAGAATTTATTTTTAATTTTCAGGGTGAAATCAGTTGGGGCTTAAGACCGACTGTGAAATGTGTGCAGTGTGTGTTTTTCCCCCTGACCACTGGATCTGTGTGCACAGGACTCACTGTCTCTCACATTCTGAGCCCAATCCAGTTTTCTATTTCACTTCCACTATTCATTGTAATTTCACCTTCAGCTATGAGACTCTGCCCACATCCTGCCAGTATGGACACGTCATAGTTGGGGGGGCGGGGGAGGTAAGCGTGACCACGCCACGCGTCTCACCCGCTATACCCTTTTTCCTGGTCTGCCCCTACATCACACAGGGGCAGAAGTGGGGTGCATTTGCAAGTCCGGCGCTCCTGGTCCTGCTTTAGCTGCGTCAGACAGTCATCAGCGGTGAGGTGTGGGGTGGACCTCCTGGACACTGGACTGCTTCTCACGGGAGAGATGCTGGCGAGTGCACATTGGTCCTGTAGTGGTTTAAAAAACAACTCCATCTACAAATATCCCTGTGTCAGATATTTGAAAGCAAAGGGCAAGAAGCTCTTGGAGGAAGTGCAGTTATGAAGAACAGGCTGCTAGTAAGAGTTTGATGCCACTGAGTGCAATACAAGCACGTGAGGGGTTGCCTGACACCCAGGAGACATGCATTAGGCAACAGAGGGACAGAGACACACAACACAGGCAAGGGAGAGAGGGTGTGGCACAACTGTGCAAATCTTTTTATCGTTCTGTACTGTGTAGTAAATAATATTTATTTTGTACTTCCTTAGACCCTCAAAATTAAGATCTATTAATATCTCTGAGCCTTCACAATGCCTGTTTTATATTTAATATGTCCTTTTCTACTTTTTAAAATGATTATTCTCCCTTAGTTTAAAGTCTTGCTTGCAATTGAATATTAGTAATATTAGTAAGCATTAGTTTGTGGATGTGAGGAGTCAGTTTAGTGTGTTGTGTGTCATGCGTGGCTGCATTACCAATCCTGGTAAGTGTAACGTACTCGGGGAAGTGAAACGTTTCTGGTTCTAAAGGACCACGCTGGAGACAGGTGGTTAAAGCAGGAGTTTATCCAGCAGCACTGTAGCACAGACTCAATCCTCCTCCTTGTTGTGGCTGTTGTGCTGTAGTAGGTGTCGAGGCTGAATGATGGATCACAAAAACACTCTGTTCAGCTACATAGTGAAGTGGAACCCTGTCTGCAGTCCGGCCAGTGAGACAGACAGAGAGTGAGACAGCGAGTGGGAGGATTGAGAAAGAGAGAGAGCGAGAGAGCGAGAGATTGAGACAGCGAGAGAGAGTTAGAGAAGTGCAGAAAATGACCGAGACCTTATTGTCTCACTGCTGTTCAGGTCACAAGATGCTGGCTTCTGTTGTATTACAGCGTGAAGATTTTCTTTACATGGGTCTTTTACTCCTGCTCACAGTGAACCCAAATAAATGGTCTTTGCCTCAGTTTGTGGTTTAAGGTGCATTGTGGCCTCTTTCATAAACTTGTATGAAATCTTTGTTCAAACCTTATTTTTCTTTTTTTGGCTGTGGTAAATGTTTGACTTGCTTGAGTAAATGAAACTTTTAACCATATTCTTCACCAAATGTTAGACACAGAGAGAATTGATGATGGTACATTAGACACTGAGAGAGTTGATGATGGTGAGAGTATCTCTTCTGTGGATTATTTGCTGCCATCTGGTGTGCTCAGGAAGCCAGTGCCAGCACAGAGAGCTCAGTGGTTCAAGTGCTTCGGAATCAGAAGGTTGCCAGTTGAAGCACCATCACCATCAATTTGCCACTGTTGGCCTGTGAGCAAGACCCTGACATAACTGTAAGACACTTTGGATAAACGCATCAGCTATATGGTGTAAATGTAAATACTGGTTTTAGATGACTGTGTATGAGTGTGTATAAGTGCGTCCTTTTAAAAAGGTTGCTGTAGAGGGCTGTGCTACAGTTCCCCTGCACAGCACGTGACGGCACTGTGGAGCCACAGTGCATACATGCTAACATGCTAGTTTGAGAAGAACACAAGAATACCAAGACGATGCCATAAACTGTCATCACTTTTCCACCAGGATAAAACGGGATTTGCTGTTGGGAGTAAATGGTGTGCGGTGTCGTTCGTGGGCTGAGCAGCACTGAGGGAACGCCGCCGTTTCCCTCTCCGGCCGTGCCAGGTGTGACACGAGTGCTGGTTTGTACACACGCGCTCAGGAGGGCTGTGGGTTTACAGGGAGGCATGTTCCGAATACTTGTAATAAACTATAATAAACATCCCCAGAAGACTTTAATCATGTCATGACAGAATGGCCTGATCAGACATTGTCTAAATCATAAATCATATAGTTTTTATTTACTGTTGTTGTCTGTTTGTGTGTGTGCGTGCGTGTGTGTTTCCGCTGCGTGTCACTGGGCACGGCCCCTGCTGCAGCCCTGTCCCAGGGGATCGTTCCTGCCACCAAAATATGTTTTTTACCCTCGGTCCTTGGCAGGCTACATGACTTACTGAACAGAACTATGTTCAACAGGAAGGACCATTTATAGGCTGAATTTATTGATACAGTGGTAGCGAAACTCTTGTTTCAGTATAAGAATTTGATGCATATAAGTGGTCATATATTGTGAAAGTCAATGTTTCATTGTTATAGTTTTTTATTTATTGCACATTTTGATACATTTCCTCTTATCTGCAAGACAAATATATTTCATATTGGCCATAAAATAATGACCTTGCTATTTTTCTTTTCTCGTAACAAGCTCTGGTGTGTTTTTCTTAGCACCAGGAGGGGGCGCTCTCCACCAGTACTGCCTCATGCGCAATGCCTCTTAATTGGTGTCTTTGGTTTCAGCCCATTTCTGCAAATGGAAGGTTGAGTCCTCTGCCTTGAGCCTCTCCTCCAGTTTCCATGGAGACCAAGGAGCCAATCCCCTGCTTTGGCTGCAGACTGTACCAAGGCGTGCATATGAGGGGTGGCAGTTTGAGCAGGCTGCAGATGTCTCACACATGGAGGAGATCACAGCTCATGACCTGTTCCACTCCAACAGACCTGCCTGTCATTCGCAGCGCTGCCGTACTGCAGCTCACGCTGTGTTTAGCCCAGCTGTGCCCAAACAAGCTCCTACGTGTGTCAGTAGTGCATGTGTCCCACCTCCATCACCTGCTGCAGCCACACCTACAGTTGGACCATGCCCACATGAGTGTGTGCTGTGCGTCTTACATCACAGCACGTCGTCCTATTGTGACATGCCTGAATGAAGCAGAGGAGCTCGTAAGCCAGGGCGCACACGACACTCTCCACCCCTGTTGTTCCTCTACGGCTCTCACACACACACACACACACACACACACACACACGCACGCGCGCAGCTCCAAACAGCCTACCTGCACAGAGACCAGCCATGGCATTCAGACTCTCCAAAATGTGAGTAAAGGTGTGTGTGTGTGTGTGTGTGTGTGTGTGTGTGTGTGTGTGTAGTGGGGGCTGGGGTTGTACTGTGCTAGAAGCTACTGCCGCCGTCGTGGTTGGGAACGCAAGCTGATGTTTCCTTTTGCTGGGTTGTGTGGCTAATTAAACTACAGAGTTGCTTCTTTCTCTCAGATGTTACCATTTGTCTTGTTAGGGCTTGGGTTGGTGTGTATGTGTGTGTATGTGTTTGCACGTATGCGCGTGCTCATATGAGCCTCCAGTCATGTGTCCATAAACAAGAATATTCTGCAGGGATATTGTCATGTGAACGTTTTCTGCTTCCAGTGCCAGTGCAGGAGAGCTGGACAGTTTAGAGCCAGACTGCCTGGGGCTCAGTGTGTTACAGGATAGAGGTGAGCGCATGAGACCAGATGTGACGAGGTGATCACAGCTCAACAGAGAGCAAGTGAATCATGCTTCTGCAGTTGCTGTCCATTATGCAATACATGGGGAGTTTTTGCCATGGTGCGCATGTGACTGTGTGCGTATAGCAAGGTCTGGCACCTTCTGAGAGCTCTGTGCAATTGTTCTTGCTCACTTCACTCTACTGTTCTTTGAGTTCTGCGTCTTCAGCTGATGGTGCCTGTGCAGGTCATTCTTGCTAACGTCAAGCTTGTCTTGTGTTCCTCTGAGAAGGTCTGACAACAGCTGTGGGCTGTTATGCAAGCAGGACGGTACTACAATTTCTCTTCCACCCGTTTCAGAACCCACGGCCCAGTTTTGTGCCTTCGTTGGCATCTGTGCAGGCTCCGTTGACACTCGGCTGCAAGGTGCAACCCCGTGTAACCTCTGCCCCCCCCCCCGTCTGTATTTCGATCACACCAAACTGTTCTTCTCACCTTCAGAACATGAACGTTCAGGAATTCTGCTTGGGCTCAAATAGTACAGAATTGCTACTTCTGTTCCACACATGCGTCTCACGCTTCACTTCAGAGCCCTGCTGTCTTTATTCGCTCACAAATCCTGGACGTGTGGTGTCCAGGCGTCTTCTCTTTGGTGTGGGCGTATATCTGCTTCTGTGTTCCCACCTTTTAAAAATGCCTTCCTCTCTTGCCTTTCCATTTATACACGAATTATACACCCATTGTGCAGAAAGAAGCTGGCCATCTGTTTGGCACTGAGCAGAAGCATTGCATCATAGTCCAAAAACAGCAGCAAAGAGAACCTGAGTGTGAGGTCAAAGGTCAGAAGGCCTCAGGCTAGAGGATTGTGTAATGCTTCCATGGTGAGCGTCAGACTCAGGTTAGAGGGCTTGTGTCCCCACACTGAGCGCTGTTGACCCCTCCATGTAGCTTCTCCTGTCTTTCATATTCACTCCACAATATGGAACAAGCTATGCAGATTTTTGATGATCTCAAAGCCTGTAAAGCATTTTAGAATGATAAACATGTGGAGCACTGATGCGTGTGGTACTGTAACTTGCTGTTAGAATTTGAATATGGGCTCTAGGCTTTAGAAACTGTGATGTACAGTACCGGGGGGGGCACACGGCTTGAGCAGTCATACAAAACACTGGTGGCAGATTGACAGGCTCTGTGCCTACAGGGAGAAGGTGATGGAGAAACCTCCCTCACACGACACATTTCTCCCAACCTGTGACGGTAAAGCTCGCTTCCTCCTCATATATTACGCACTGGCAGTTCAGGCTTCATGTTTTTCTGAAGTTGAATTTGTCAGGCAACAGCTTAATGCCATTATACAACAGCTATCGGCTGCCATGGTGCTGTTGTGCAACAGAAACATCACTATGCAGGATATGCATACATTTCTTTCCTTAAATATGACTCTCTCCCTTTGGCAAATATTTAATTTCCCCTTTGTTATTGTCAGTGCATTTCAAATTTCATCCATACTTTTTTCCTCTTCTTACAACAGTGACTCTCTAAAATGCCGTGTTAACATTTGCTGACCTCAGCATGACGCTGCTGATGTTGCATCTGCGCTTGTGCATGGCAGCCCTCATGCTCCAGCGTTCATGGCCACAGCTTCCTCACTCTCTGTTTCTCCTTGTGCCGTAGGTCCGTAGACACTTTGCACCAGTATTGCTGCCCTGCTCCGTTGTACAGTAAGCAGCTAGCAGTGCCTGCCCATGTCAGAGCGTGCAGGTAAGGGGGCCATCTAGTCCGACCACTCTCCTTCCTGCTGTAGGCTCGCGAAACTGAGCACAGGTCCTAACGTCTGCTGAACAAGTAGCACCATGGGGTTTCCCGCCTTTTTTAAGGGCTAGCTAATGCTGATGTGGGTAACATTGTCGGTGTAGTCCAGAAGTGGCAGTTTGCACGATTGCATACTAACGAGACGGCCTACTAACCAGCAGTAGTCAGCATGGTGTACTAACGAGAATTCATTTCTTAGAGCAGCATCTTTGAGCATCTTTGGTTGGGTAATTCCTTTAGTTGTATTTGGTTGGTATCCTTTAGTCTACCATTAGACATTTTTATATATATATATATATATATATATATATATATATATATAATATGACATTTTTTGTTTAAAAAAAAATAAAACAAAGCTTGACCGTAAACCTTTTTTTTTTTTTTTCTCATTTATTTTCTATGCATGATTAGGGGATGTTTATGGGGTGTATTTAGAAGGTAATTCCAATCAAAACCATTACTTTGTGTGTGGGTTTTTTTTTTTTGGTTCATGTTTTGTTTCTATTGGTATAAAGTGAATCATAATGTTACATTGCTCATCATTTGTTTGTGCACTGATACATGGTGCTGTCATTTGCATCATCATAAGTGTCTCCCGTTAATTCTGTGTTGATCACGGGTTCGTTTCCTGTATCTCTGTGTTACTGTGCATGTGTGAAACCCATCGCTAACATTTCTAATTCTAAGTAGTGTCGTAGGCAAAGTTGATTAATGTGTTGTCTATTTACAATAGTGCTATTTGTTGTAAGGACTGAGTTATGTCCATACTGAGTTATGATATCACCTTCACATAATTCCCTTTTCCATTTGTCAGTTTTATTTAATGTTTTGATTAGATGTATTTCCTGAGGTACCAGATGCATTAAACTGGCGGTTATTTTAATAGTGCGTTTAAGCTTAGGCTCATTACTCCTTATATACGGAGTCCCTTCACTGTTGTTTTACTGCCAGAATATTCTTAGAAAAATCCATAATTAGAATTATAGTTGCAGGAAATTGCTTTTCTTTAAAAAAAACCCAAAAAACCCTTTCATTCCAGCAAAACTAAATCTAGATTTCAGTTTGGTGGAAATCCTCAGTCTCCAGTCCACAAACATACTTCCCATAGATTAATAGCTAAAGGAGACATGGCTCACAGCTTCACACCTGGTGATCCCTAGAAAGCTGCCCCCGCCGCAATTAGCGTGCAGCTGGCACCGTGTGCTAGAGTCTCGGTGCTTGGGTCCCCGGCATTGCTTTTCCATTTAACCCACAGAGAGCTGTTTGATCACACAATGGAGTCATAATGAAGTGGCGATTAACATGTCCCCTCGCTCATCTCCAGACTCTCTGCGTACTAGCTGGCCTCTTCCATCACCTTCGTCCTGCCCACGGCCGCCGCCTGGACGAGCCTCCCACACCGCCCCTCTGCCAGATCTTTTCCCTGATCTGGCAGGACGTCTCAAAGGTCGCTGACGTAACTCAGGACCAGTAGAACTCACTGTGCTGAAGTTTGCGAGAGACGTGCTGCTCCTCAGGGGTTCTTCCTCCTGGGTCATCTAGTCCTCATCACGGGTCTCTCAGCCTTGCACCTGCTCGGGTGATTCAGCTAGCAAAGCGGTCACAATCAGCTGATGACGCAGGCGTGGCAGAGAAGGGGTTGCCAAATATTAACCAGCAATATTAACCTGTACAGCAGTGATTAATTGCTGGAGAACTCGTTAAGAAAACAGTATGTCATCAGTCTGCGTGGGCACTCTTTGTTCCCCACACTGTTTCGAGTGGATTAATTTCCCCGTGTGTGGTGACGGCCTCGGTGAACAGATTGCAATGCAGTGTTGTCACACAGGAACTACAGCATCTCTGAAAGCTCCTGTGTTTCTTCATACTTCATTCCTCCCTCTCGCCGCCTTTACCATAATCATCACATTGTGAAGCTGGAATTACAGAGACAACGGCAATTACCTCCATTGTCAAACGAGCAATTTTTAGCATTTATTTTTTCATGGGACAAATATGCTTTTGAGTTGAAACGTGAAGAAAGACGTACCAAAAGCACCAGCCTGTGTGCGTGCGTGCGTGTGATGTGCATGCGTGAGTTTTGACAGTGACGTGCCACGCGTGTTCTCTGTCCATCTGCCTTTCTCGCCAGGGAAGATAATGGTCTCCACCAGTTCTGTTGCCCACCCTCGGGGAGCAGCAGCCCTTCAAGATAGCGGAGCCAGAGAGAACCGCAGAACCTCCACTCAGCCTCCACCCCTCCTCCACCCCCCAACGCTCTTGTGCCTCATGGAACGTCTCATTTCCCATGTGCATGAGTAGTCTACATATGGATATGAACCATCTTGGAGCTGTTCGGGATGGAGATATGATAACACCTCTGTGTGGTCCCTCCACTACTACCTTCCACTTCCTGAAATGGACTGGATGGAGCTTCTCGTGATATTCCTGTTGATACAGTTGTAGGGGATCAGAGAATTCCTAGGAAACTCTAGTTAGAGTAACGCTGCTCATTTTAGAATCAAAAGCTGCATGTGATCAGGATGACTGACTAATATTATGCTGCTGTAGTTTTAAATCTTCGATTGTGTTTACTACTATATCCTTGTCTGACATCACTGGCATGCTGTCTTGAAACCTAATAAAATGCAAATAAAAGGTGTATTTTTAACATGTCCATCATGGTGAATAGTTTTACTTGTTCGTGGTCATTTAAAATCTTCATAATTTGCCAAGACTTTAATTTGGTCATCTGTAAATAATTGCTGTTGCAGATTTTTGAGCATGGGTGCAGCAACGGCCTTTTCTGAATAGCCGCGTCCTTGATTCGGTTGCTGTTATTGCTGTTGGCCACAAGGGGGAGCAGCGTGACAAGGCATGCACTGCGCCACGCGCTGCAGATGTCCTAGAGGTCAAAGGCGGCGTTTAAAATGCAGCAGTGAGGTGATGCAGGCTGGACTCGGAGCAGGTCAGCTCTCTGCCACGTGAGGACCGCTCTCATGCTGAGGGCTTTAGAGGTGCATTTCAGATCTTCAGGAGGGGCCAAATTCTTGTGGAAATGCGAGATGTGTTTAGCAAGGATGGTTTTCTCTTTCTCTCTCTCTCCTACCTCTTTATCTTTTTTTATGTCAAATTTCCAATGTACCAGATAGCTTGGAAGTGTGTGTGTGTGTGTGTGTGTGTGTGTGTGTGTGTGTGTGTGTGTGTGCACGCACAAGTGTGTTTTTGCATATGCAGAGGCAAATGCTGGAGTCGGAAAATGCTTGAAACTACATTGGAAATGATTTTCAGTTCCTCTGCTGTGGTAAGCCATGTTTCCAGGCACATAAGCCAGTGGTCTTAAACTAAACGCAGCTCTACAGTGTTCCATCTATGTCTAACACTTTAGAGTTGTTTTTGAACAATTTAGCATCCGTGGTTTTCAGGAATTATCTTTAAAAAATGAACTTTTAAAGCTTCACATGAGCACTGAGCCCCGTGAGAACTGGATAATCATTGCAGATTTAAAAACTGAAGTGAAACTGATTTGTTGTGTTCTCTGCTGCCTCAGACCTTTTTGTCTTGATATTTTTTCACAGGGTCTGTGAAATTAAAGCTGAAATGCCTCCTTCATTAAAGCCACGAGACGTAATGGCAACCAGGTGTGAAGGTCTGCCGTCTCCATGCTGTTTGACCTCCCCATGCTCAGCCAGCACTAGGTCTTGTCTTACCTCCCGGTACTTCCAGGACCAAAATGAATTAAGCACGCAAAAGATGCTCCTTAAGTCAGAGAATTGTTACATGGCTTCAAGTGTCACAGTGCAAATGGAAGGTGATGCACGTGAAGCTTCACGGAGCTCCATGCTGGCGGTGACCTTTAGCCTACACGAGGTGCGCTACTGAGGAACGAAGATTTCATAGGACTCAAAATGAACCTGTGCTGTTTCTCCTGGAAGTGCCTTTGACAGACATAACTGTGAGCGAGGGCATCTTTCTGACAGGATGGCTATTTGCAGTTGCAGAAAACTAGATGGAGGTACTGACATGTTCTGAACAGCCTGTCCTACCTCATCCCAGAGGTGCTCTACTGGGTTAATCTCTGTGGACCGCGAAGGCCAAGGAAGCAAAGAAAACTCGCTGTCGTGTTTCTGGAACCAGTTCATGACTATACGACCCCTGTGTCTTGGTGCAGTGTCCTGCTGAAAGTGTCTTCCTGCTTGGTCGGCGACAAGGCTTAAGTCCAAACATCCGTACACCAGTATCAAAGGACCGAGGGTGTGCCAAGGATATTCCACCTCCACGAGTCTGAACTGGTGACACTTGATGGGAAGGGCTCCTTGATTCATGCTTTGTGTCAAATTCTGACATGATGCAACAAAATCAGCACGATGCAGCAGAAATTTGGATTCATCTGATGAGCTGATGTTTTTCCGCTGCTCCGTGATCCAGTTTTACTTCTTACCTAGCTGTTTCCTTTGGACAGCAGCGGCACCTGAACTGATGGTCTGCTGTTTTAGCCTGTAGGTCC
Organism: Electrophorus electricus; assembly: GCF_041902795.1. NCBI lineage: Eukaryota > Metazoa > Chordata > Actinopteri > Gymnotiformes > Gymnotidae > Electrophorus > Electrophorus electricus. The sequence goes on along the minus strand of NC_137520.1, from coordinate 14,727,982 downwards.
TAAGGTCACTTTAGCTGGAGTGCCAGCATTGTATTTGACTACAGTTATCTCAACTGTTGATCAGAATGTTTGACATGCTGCTCTGACTCCTTCCTCAGTCTTTACATCCACACGATCCCCTTTCACTGTTTTGCCACGCCATTCTGTGATTACTCTTGACACCATTGACAATGACCATGTCTAGTCCAGCACTGATGACCATGTCTAGTCCAGGAGCAATGACCATGACCGTGTCTAGACACAAATCCACACAAAAACACACCTGGTTTTATGCTACATTTTGCGGGTCATGTATCCAATTTCCATACAGGGAAGCACCGAACATGAAGGGGCAGGTGTCTCTAATAAAGTGGCCATTTTGTGTGTGTGTGTGTGTGTGTATAAATATACACTGCCTGGCCAAAAAAAAGGTCTCTCACAATAATATTTCGTTGGACCGCCTTTACCTCTGATTAAGGCATGCATTCACTGTGGCATCGTTTCCACAAGCTTCTGCAATGTCACAACATTTATTTATGTCCAGAGTTGCATACATTTTTCCCTCAAGATCTTGTGTTGATGATGGGAGATTCGGACCACTGTGCAAAGTCTTCTCCAGCACATCCCAAAGATTCTCAATGGGGTTCAGGTCTGGACTCTGTGGTGGCCAATCCATGTGTGAGAATGATGTCTCATGCTCTCTGAACCACTCTTTCACAATTTGAGCCCGATGAATCCTGGCATTGTCATCTTGGAATATGCCCATGCCATCAGGGAAGAAAAAATCCATTGATTGAATAACCTGGTCATTCAGTATATTCAGGTAGTCAGCTGACCTCATTCTTTGGGCACATAAAGTTGCTGAACCTAGACCTGACCAACTGCAGCAACCCCAGATCATCGCACTGCCCCTACAGGCTTGCACGGTAGACACTAAGCATGATGGGTGCATCACTTCAGCCACCTCTCTTCTTACCCTGATGCGCCCATCACTCTGGAACAGGATAAATCTGGACTCATCAGACCACATGACCTTCTTCAATTGCTGTAGAGTCCAAGCTTTATGCTCCCTAGCAAATTGAAGCCATTTTTGCCGGTTAGCCTCACTGACACGTGGTTTTCTTAAGGCTACACAGCTGTTTAGTCCCAATCCCTTCAGTTCCCTTTGCATTATGCATGTGGAAATGCTCTTACTTTCACTATTAAACATATCCCTGAGTTCTACTGTTGTTTTTCTACAATTTGATTTCACCACGTTTGTGATCGGCAGTCACGATCATTCACATTCCTTCCTCTAAGATGATGTTTCTCCACTGTCCTTCCACTTTTTAATAATGCATTGGACAGTTCTTAACCTGATTTTAGTAGTTTCAGCAATTTCCTTAGAAGTTTTCTCTGCTTGATGTATGCCAATAATTTGACCCTTCTAAAACAGATTAACATCTTTTCCACAACCACAGGATGTGTCTTTCGACATGGTCGTTTAACAAATGAGAAGCTACTCACTGCATCAGTTAGGGTTAAATAACTTGTTACCAGCTGAAACATAATCACCCATGCAGTAATTATCCAATGGGAGGCTCTTACATATTTGCTTAGAGAAAATCCAGGTGGTGACCTTTTTTTTTGGCCAGGCAGTGTATATTTAATGTGATGGGGTTCACATGTCACTTTTGCATTTTGTATGTTTTGTAGGCCAGTTTTAGCTGGTTATAGCTTAGATTTATAACTGGTTGTCATGTCTTATGAAGAAAATTAGTCATTGTGCGGTTGGCCCTTAAACAGTGTCATTCTGATTAGTAACTACAACATGCTTTTTCTCTGCTGAGAGTCTCTGATGGTCCCCCTGAATAGATCCTAATCATCTCTGTTCCAGGCCAAAAAAGGGTGAAACCCCCACGGTGAAGTCCCCCACCCCCGAGGGCTTACTCTTTGTTCCATCACTTCACTCAGTTTGGAACAAAACCTTTAGTGTTTTACTCAGCTGGGGAGTTGATTGTCACATAGGTACTTTGTACCCACTACATCTGCTGCACTGCAGTACACCCATAACAAACTCTCCCTCCAAAAATGCTGCCGTTGCCAATTAACAAATGAAATCGTATTGTAGCATTTACCCAAATGCGGTTGCTTTCCATTAACTATCAGTCCAGGCTGCAGGTTTCCGTGCTGTTTTAGCCATTTCCTGATCTCAGCGTGCCGTTTTGAACATGTGACGAATATGAGTGGCTGGTTTGAATGTGTTTTCAGCATCTGTTAAACGTATTCTCCCACAAAGTAGTGTTGCCCACAGATGGGTCGGGTTGAAGTGCCATGCTGAAGTGACTCGTCATTAGTGCTTAGCATGAAATTAGTATATAACAGTTACAACATTCAGCACAAATAGTCCTTCAGCTGTAGTTTGCCTGGAAATGGTACTGTTGTTGATAAAGTGAGGAAAGCTAGTAGTTACTGAAAAGGCTCTTCCAAAAGCGTAAGTGCACAGTGGAATCTTTCATTCACTGTTAGCTGCTTTAGCTGTCCATGGAAATCTGAACGACTGCTCCCAGTGTTCCTACAGCCCCTTTAGTAGAGTTATTTAGGGTTAGACATGTTCTGGAGACAATTAGATGTACAAGTGCATACTTACAATTGATACTAAAACGATAAATGCTTAATGGAGAAATTGATGTGGGTTCATAAAGGACAGCTTAATCTGGCTCATTAAGGCAAAACTAGCATGTTGTGTTCTGATCTATTCATTTATTTACATTTATATACAAATTATAATTTGATTATTTGGCAGAAAAGCCTGGTCTCCCTCAAGAAGCTCTGGGACAACGCTGAATGAACAGTGCAGCTGTTTTCAGTCAAATTTGCCTCACGTTTAGACTTTTAATACTGAAGCTTTTTATTTCATTTGTGTCTTTGTTTGGATGTTACTGTGCACTCCACTGTACTTGTGAACACCGCCCAGAAGTGCTAATATTACCAGTTAACAAAACCTTTTTTTTTTTTCTTTATTTCCCCAGTTCAGTCATGTTTAATGTTATGCATGGCTGTGTAGTAAAGCCATTAAGATGGTAAGAGGTTTCCTAGGCAGTGCAACCTGTGCTCTTTCTTCAGATCCAATGACATCATTGTACAGAAGATGCAGGAGTTCCCACCCCACAGTAAAACATAGCCTGACCAATCAGCTGCTGTCAGCCAACCCTTTGCAAGTTCAGTAGTGGTGGTGTTGCCTGGCAACCCACAATCGGCAAATATATATGTGCTCCGCTCTGGGTGGATGGCTGCAGTGGAGACAGCCTCCGATGGAAATGGGAGACACATGCACATCTGCACCACTCCTCCACCGCTCTGGACTGGCTCCTGCACCACTGCACACCCTGGTGTAGATCTACAGAATGCACGGGAGTGCTAAGTGCAGTCGGTCCGAAGGCAGGGCTCGTGTGCACACATGTACCCGGCGGAGTTCTGGATGACCAGCAGCTGAAGTTCCTGGACTTTGCGCTTGGAGGCAGAGAGTCTGGAAGCGGAGCCCAGTTGGCTGGTTGCAGGGTGCTGGGCTCGACCCCGATTTCCACAGTGTGGAACTGACGGCGCCGACTGTTCCTGGATGCACCCGCTGCCAGGACTGGCCCGGCGATGTCTTGAGCGCGGTTCCGACTGTCCAGCAGGGTGGGGGGCGAGAGTTGGGAGGTGGATTGGCGTGGATGTGTGGGCCATCACGTTCTCTCGGTACGCGCTGGCCCAGGTGGGTGCAGTAGGGCAGGCCAGTTGTGTGAGCCGAGTGCACGGCCTTCTCCTTCCCTGGGTGCTGGTCACACTGGACGCTTGTTGTTTGGAGCTCCGACTGATTGAGTCAAGCCGGAGGATGTCCAGGTTCAAAGCTCTGTGTTTAGATTACTGGCAGTTTCTCTGTTTGCAACCTCCCATTGGACTCTTTCGAAGGTAAGGAAAGTGGTATAGTTGATCTGCATTTAACTGTATTCTGCCCAAAGCATCCACTGTGCCAGGCTTTAGATTAATCTGTAGAGTTCAGGTTGGATCGTACATCTTCACAGCCTCTGAGTGCAGAGGACTTAGCAGTTAATTACCATTTAATTACATATCCCGAGATTTTAAGGGGTGAAGAAGGTTAAGACGGTACAGTTCTGACTCCGTGAGACACTCTTATCTAATTTCAGCAGTTTTTCCTACAGCTGCTTACACCAATTTTGTATTGTGGCTCAGCTGAATAAGACACCTAAAGACCTGCACTGATGACTAAGTAATATTGAATTATTCATCACAATTACTTTCAAAGTCTTAGATAAGACTATCACTGAACATGCTTTGGAATAGCACAGCTGTTCTTAAACCTGTGCACTAGTCTTCCTGTGTGCTGGTGCTGACCTGGGGAGTAAGGAGCATGAAAATGGAATGGAACAGCCAACGTGTGCAGCCAGGACTCATCTTACTGATGATTTCATGGGTTTAAAAGGGTGGAAAACAGAGGTGACCAACCTTCCACTGGGACACATGCTGTCCTACACACTCTAGGTTCTACCCAGAAAAAAATACTCATCATGTGCCTGATTTAAATGAAAATTGACCTATGTAGTTCAGCCATGTTCCTTCTGGGTTTGGAACTAATGTAAAAGGCTTCACTAGGAGCCCGGACTGTGAACACTGGTGTAAAGTGGACTGGGCTCTCACCAGTGCCTCTTCTCTGTGCTCATGATGTGGTCCCCGTGCAGAATGGGTTTTGTGGCTTGTTGTACCTAATTATAGTGCATTCTCAGAGCAGGTCGGCTTGTTTATTTATTTTCTTACAAGGTTGCCTTGCTTGGCATTCTGTTTGGGGTGGGCAGGGTGGACCGGGGTGGATGGGGGTAGATGAAGTGGATGGGGTGGACAGGGTTGAGTGGGGTCGGGGGTAGATTGGGTAGGTGAGGTAGACAGGGTGGGGGCATGGAGGGGGTGGACAGGGTGGGTGGGAGTAGATTGGTTGGACGAGGTGGACGGGGTGCGGGGGTAGATGGGTTTCCATGCTATGGCATGCCTGGCAGTTTGGCCCTCAGTTATTTCTAAACAAAGCTTGCCTTCATTGGTATCATGTTGTTTGTTTAGTTTCTTTAACAGAATTCAAGCCAAAGAGATTGAGGTTCCAGAGAAGAAAGAACCATCACAGTGGCTGGAGGGAGTTTCGGCACACTGGCTTCAGTCATAACATGAAGTGATGTTGATGATATGATGAGGTCTCCACACTGAGCTAGTAAAGGCATCTCAATGAACATCAAACTCTTGCCAGATTGGTCCCAGTCACCGCTTGCTGGAATGTAAATAAGATGTCATTGTATGCTTATCAGGTGCATTGTATAGCAGGACCCCTGGAATCATGTCCTTCCCACTTTTGAATCTCTGCGTACAGTTTGGGTTTGGCTAATACATAATACTGTTTGTAATCTCGTGGCTTGGTTATAATTTATCTTTCCATCTGTACTCTCAGCAAGCCTGCTCTCACGCTCTTGGTATATTCACTCTCCTCCCAGAATGATGTGGGGAGGTTGTACAATCAGGCCTTTGCCATTATGCTTGCTGTGGTGTAAATCTGAAAGGCTTTATTATGCTGTGTGCTGCATGGACTTGACATATGTGAAGTGTGAGTCTGAGCTGGGGGAACAATGCCACATCTGTGCCCTGCTGCCCAACAACCAGAACAACCATACCAGCTCTCTGCGTTTCTGTTATATAAAAAGCACGAGTAACCTTTAGCCTTGTTGTGAGGTTCCGCGGACATGGTTACAGCCTCGGGCTGAGCCCAGCACCCCCACCGCTCTCTAGGAGCCGTCATGTTTGGACACGAGCCTGCTTACAGTTGTTGTTGGAACACACAGGCCATTTCCATGAGGGCTGGCCTGGCTCCACGGACTGAGGGAGGAGGGCTCTGTCTCTCCTGCATACACAGATGCTGTTGGGAGTGGAGAAATGGGAAAGGAAAGAGAAAGAACCAGAGTCTGTGGAAAGTCCCGCAGATGAGGCCCTGCTTTGGATCAGCCTGGCCCGGGCGCTGTCTCCCGCTGGTGAAGTCAGTGCGCTGTATGCTAACAGATGAACTGCGTTGGTGAGCTTGGAATTTATATGGCTGGCCTGGCTGACAGAAAACACATGGTGCGTCCGATCAAGTAGCGAGCAGCCTTGGGACGAGCGATTACAGTAATGCATGTGGTCTGCGAGTAGATTTTCGGTTTCTGTCTCAGGCAGTGATGAAACCTGTGGGAAGGCGAGAAGAGGAAGCCTCCCTGTAGTCTCCGTGTTTTCCCAAAGAGCAGCAGAGTCGTCTTAACCGGCAGATCCGGCAGCCTCTTCTGAGTGTGTGCTGCGTTTTCTGCTTCTCTCGGGAACGTCCCGTGTCTGATAGGGGGACGTCACCGCTCTGGGGGATGTGATGTGGAAGTACTGTATCTCAGTCAGAACTGGAAGGTAAGACACACTAAATGTCATGTTTCTATGGATGCTGTGAGTATTCAAACACACTTGAGGGGCTTTTAAAAAATTTCTTTGTTCAGATATTAATACATTAATATTAATACAATGGACGATAAAAAAGGGTTTATGCCATTCTCAAAATAACATCAGAATATCTGATACATTCTCACATCTTTGCAACTGTGGAATATGTCTGATTTCATAGTATTTTAATTAATTAAGGTTTAACTCGTTATTAAACAATATCAATGAACAACAATAAATTATTATTAAAAGACTTTGGATTTGGAAACCGTCTCAAATTGTCCTAAAGGGATTTTGCATAAAGTATCACCATAAATTCCCTTTGCTGAGGAAAAGCCAATGACATTCCTGGAGATCTGAACCATGCTGAGAGAGAGAGAGAGCATCATTTCAGCCCAGCACATTACTGGCCTGGGGGTCCATCTGGCTGATCACTGCAAAAGACAGTGAGACACCCTGAGTGGTTTTGCTCGATTTGTCTCTGAGGTTTCTTGAGGAGAATATGGGAGGCCATTGTGAGGAAAAAAAAAGAGTGCGCAGAGCTGATATTCTGCCCTTGAACTAGTTCTTGGCTGCTTGTTTACTGCACATCACCGTGGTGACACTGGAGAACTCCAGCAACCTGACACGGCCACATGTCCATTTGAGGAAGGTGAGGGCATCATTAATTTAGAGCTTGCGCATCCACACAGCTAGTGTTCAACTTGCCATTTACAGGCACAGAAAGGACCTTTATTTTCCAAGGTCCAAAGCAGGCTTCAATGGAACGCCATCCAACATGCTGCTTTCAGAGTTTCTCCAACTTCTCAGAATTCTTTATCAGAGAACTTCATCGCAGAAGCCGTGGCTTTCGTCCTGAGCAAAGCATCGGACTCGAGTCTGCAGCTGCTGTCTGTGTGTGGACTTTACAAAGGACAGTCTGACATGCCAAGTTCCAGCAGGTCTGGCCCTTCTGTGTATCAGTCTTGACCTGTGGCCGGGGCGGCCCTGTTCTGTCTGGCCCAGTCCGTGGTACCGCTGGTTCTGTAAATAATAATGTGGAGTCCATGTGCAGAAGGAGCCCAGGTAATGAAGTCATTCCATTTTTTTTGAGTGTTGTGTGTTTAACGTTGCTTCATGTTTTCTCCGTCTGGCTGTTTCATACTGGACCTTTGTAGCCATACGTATATGGTTTATCAATCTTACTTGCCTTCCCCTGACTCTCCTGTTATTCAGCTGTTACTGAAACTTTCATAGCATTGCATCAGCAATCAAAGCAATTTGGATGTCAAACCAGAAGCTTTTAAATGAACACAGTACACTCAGGCTGTAGTTA
>NC_137520.1:14615211-14715211 GCF_041902795.1 Electrophorus electricus | reverse complement strand
CCAGCACCCCTGCTTAAGAGCCAAGAGCGCCCCCTCATGGCCAGTCTTCAGTTTGCTAAACCTTTCTGAGTGAGTAACTGGCTAGATTACAGGCTAGATTACAGACTATATTCATGACATGCTTCACATCTGAGAAACGCTTTGAACAACCATTTTAAAAAATGTAAATGGTTCCTAGCGGCCCTCTGAGAGTGGTCTTGCAAGCAGCTCCCGGAGCCAGGCTGAGTCCAGCCAGTGCCCAGAGCAGCCAGCATCCAGGGCAGAGTCCAGCAAGTGCCCAGGGTAGAACATTACCCATGTACCCAACGTTCTCATACACGACGGCGGATTTTGGCTTCACACATCACAAAACGAAACACAAGATGCCCATCACTCTCCAGATAATCAGTCGTCTTTGTGTGCGCTTGGGTTTGTTTACTGTTTGTTTGTTTTGTATGTATTTATTTATTTATAAAGCAATACTTTTTATTTTTAATTTTCTCTGGTTTTAAAATAGCCTGAACCTGAGGTTTATTTATGTATTTACATATTGTGATTGACCTCATTTCACCTTGTTGTCCTTCACTGTTTGTGAGTGTTCCTTAGCAATGCCTCCAGTGTCTCTCAGGCTGGGATCCTCTACTATCACTAACAGAGTGCTTTTTGTTTTTCCCAGTTCCAGGACGCTGCTGTATGTATTCACTAATCAGTGATGTATGTGCACCCTCTAGTGGTGAAAAATGGTAGCAAACGCCCCTGCTGTGATAAATTCACAGGGGGTCACATTGTTGAAACCGGCCCTCAGCCATGCTCAGGTCACAATAGGGTGTTTTTGTTTCTGATAACCCCACATGGACTCCTCGACCCTGGGGTAGATTCGGGGGGATTGTGCAGGGTGGGGTAGCCCTTCCTCCAGCCTTAGCCACCTCTACCCTGTGTGCAACATAAACGGACGCACCTGCTCATTATGTAACCAAGTATTTTCTAAAAGACACACATCATCATATGTTGGTCAGAGTGTATGGCTTCCCTGATCTTGTATTTGAGCATTGTGAAAGGTCATCTGTCAGCACAGGACATCTAGCTTTGCCAAGTCACAGACAGGAACCTGGTTTCCACAGGCCTAGTAATAGATCAGCCAAGAGGCTGCTGTTCACAACAACACTTACCTCCCTCTCAGGTCTTTAGATCTGACATCTCCTAGCTTTGCTTTGCACTTACTTTCAGTAATACAAATGTTTGTTCAAATGTTCATTCAGATTATTTTTAGGGATCAGAATGTAATGTACAATGTATTTGTAGAGTTGTTTTCATTTTAGTGGTTGTTTACCATATTCTCTCTCTACTGTTTTTGTTGACCGTATCTTTACTTGCTTTTTGTCTTTTCACATATATCCTGCACATACTGTTCACAGTGTATAAAAATTGATATATAAAGAGCTTATTTAACTGTATATTTACAAGTGACAGCAGTTGATGGCGTTCAGCACTCAGTGACAGGTTGGCAGTTTCATTCTGCCTCACTTCTGAGAGTTCTGCTGTTGTGCCCAGCCTGCGCCCAGATGTGTCTGCTCTGCCCAAATGTGTCCGTCATATCCAGTCACTTCCCAGCCGTAGCTGTCACTACTACCCATTGTGTTCTAAAGTACCTGGCGCCAGCCACCCAGCATGTTGCCAGATGTTCTCTCTGGTACTGGTGTTTACAGGTGGGTACAAGTGGGGTGTGTGTAGGGCTTTCAGTGCATTGGTCAAGTCCATATTGGGAGTTTTTCCCAATATGGTGGTTGTTCTCTTAGGCTGCAGTGATCCTGAAAGGGACCAGTCACCTGGGAGATGCAGGAAACTAACAGCTAACAGACTAGTGGTCTGTCCGCCCCCCTGGTGATGTATTTCCTGCTCCCACACCCTGTCTGTTTTTGCTGCTGATTGGGTGCTGTAGACAGAGCGGGGCAGTAATGACTGAGGAGGAGTGTGGCTTAGGATGCAGCTGTTAAACCCTCGTTGGTATAATGACCCGGATGGGTTCATGGCTTCAGGTTGATGAAACTTCAGATCAGTCAGTGTCTTGGATCACTGTACTCAAAGTCCAGACAGCAAAGCAATGTGAGTTTGTTGCTGTGGTGTTATTAGAATGGTTAAAACTGCTTCATTATACCATAGGACCAGCTGGTGGTTTTGCAGGTCATTTTGATATGAGCTTGTATGGTGAACTCTGATATGTAGTGTTTCAGCTATTGAGTAGTTTATATTCCATGGTTCTTCAATAGCTGCTATTATATTATCTTGCAGAGAGAGAGAGAGGTTCAGATGTACAAATACAGAGTCTGCGCTTACATAGCCTTAGTTCCTGGAATGTGCTGTCACTGAGCATGTGACTTAGAGCGTTACAGGAGATCAGCAGTTTCCTCTGTAGCTTTTGGAGATGCTAACAGGTTGGACCAAAGCCTTGGCGACTGTTGGGGAAAGACAACCAGTGGGCCTGCATTGCTCATCGAAAGGAAGCAGAATGGCTTTAAAAAAACATCTGACAGGAAAGTCTCAGAGGAGGCAGAAGTTTCCTGCAGTGCTGTGTACTTCGTCATGCTGGCTCTGACTGAGGCCACTGATGGGCACTGGAGGGCTGGAAGTGTTTGTCCTTATCACCTGATTATGTATTTCCATGTGAAGTGTGTCGATTTCTGTGGTGAGATGTGTTGTCTTGGTTAAACACCGATCTGCAATCAGTTCGACATAAACGTGCTGGTTTGCTTTTGAGTTCCAGGTTGTGTGCGATGTGCCGGGCCCTTGGCACAGAGCCCAGAATCTCCCAGACATGCTGCAAGTGGAGAGAGAACAGGAGACCCCTGAGTACCTGCAGACACTAGATACAGAGAACAGCTGAACAAATGAAATACGAGAGAGAGAGAGAGAGAGAGAGAGAGAGAGAGAGAGAGAGGGGAAAAGACTAATGAAAAGTGGAAGGTAATGAATTATTGACTTAAGAGCTATGGATGAAGAAAAAGAAGAGGAGAGCATTTTATGGTAGAGGAAAAGCAATGAGAGAGAGAGATTCCTTAGCTGACCGGGCAGTGGGCAGCGTAGTAGTCAGTCTGTCGGTGTTTGCTGCTCCTCTCCGGTCTGCCTGTTCCTTCCGCTGTCCTGGGTGAGAGAGAAGGCGTTTCCTTCCACCGCTCCGGTGGACGTGTGCCTGCGCTGACAGGTAGGCAGCTGTGTGCAGCGTGTGTGCACGTGACTGGTGCTATGGGTGAGATGACCTCACCTCCTGCCCGAGTGGTGAATACCTGTGCACCTGCCCGGCTTCCCTCTGTTGTTCTGGGCCAGAATTCAATTGCTTCTTTTTTTCTGGTTCATTTTGGATTTGTTAACACCAAGTGCCTCTGGACTCCAGCATCTTGCGTACGAAGGCGGACTGGACATATGGGCTGTAGTGCCATTGTGAAGAAAAAGAAGAGATGAGAGTGTGTGTAATGTGAGAATACGTCTGTGGTGTGTGTGTGTGTGTATGTGTGTGTGTGGTGGGGGGGTGGGTGGAGAAGAAGAGCCGTCTCCTCATATTGGATAAGCGTATTGGCGTCTATGACATATTCAGAATTTTAAGATAGATAGTTATCCTTGTGTTTGTCCCACAAGGCATGACATTAAACCCTTTTTTAAGGTAGTGATCATACAGCAGCTCCTTTGGGTGTAAGGAATAGAACCTTCTAAAATGGTTCTGGAGGGTTCCACATATGAATGACGGAGGGTCTTCAGCCGGTGACCCAGATGTGGAAACACCAGCATTATATTATCTTCACAACCTGGAGATAAATGTCTGTTTACAGTTTGAGTGTGGTGCATTTCTTTGAAATCTGTTTCATTTTGGTGGCCTGCAATCTGTCCTTGTTATGGAGAGACATGTTCCACCTTTGTGTGCGGTCAGCATTCCTGTGAAAAGCGACTTCTGGGAAGTCCGTCCTTCCCAGAACCATGGAGCGCAATCTTTTACTTTCTGTTATTCATTGGATGCTTTCATTAATTGCTTCTAATTATTCAAACCTACAATCCAATCAGTGCTGCGTCTGGCCTAACAAACACTCATTAATCTTCTGAACTGCTTAACAGCAGAAGCCTTCCTGCTGTTGGCCACTCTGAGCTGCTGACCTAACCTAAGTGACTGCGACCTCCCTGGTCTGTCATTAGTGCAAATGAAAACCTCAGAGAGTAATGAGGAAGACCCCCCCCCCCCCATGCTCAGCGCAACGCAGGGCTGTGACGGCAACCACAGTAATGGACGTTTGCATTCCGCATCTGTCTGACTGGCGTCTGTGTGCCGGCATCTGTGGCTGGGACCTGCTGTGTGAACGGCAGCAGAGAGCACACACTACCCAAGATGCATTGTGGCTAATGGGGGACGAGCCATGTCTCCCGGCTGGTTTGATCACAAAAGCGAGTTAAACACTGCATGTCTCCCTTTTCATTTTTTAGATTTTTTGCACAGTAAAAACTCCCTCCGTGTAATTGATGAGACAGCTAAATTGGAGGTAGAGAAGTTCAGAAAGGTGTTTACTGAAATTCCTGTTTTTGTATTTCTTCAGATCCAGGGACTGGATAATATCATTACCCTTGTGATCAAAAACAAACTTCTGCATGTGTGAGCCATTTTATTTCAGTTTCTCATTTAATATCTGCCAGGAAAACAGGAATGCGTGTGTCCAGAAAGTAATTAGTGTAAGTTTGAGCTTTGTGTAGTATGAGTCATCAGCTGAGCTCCCACAGGGCTCACACGCGTGATGTCCCTGTCTGAGGTACAGGGCCACATCATGGTGACTGGGCTCATTTTGCAAAGTTATGGGTTCCTTCCTTCATCTCTCACACCACATGAACACTCCCTTGGCTTCATATTGGACAGTTGAAAAAACTGCAGTACAGAGCTATGGCCTCTCTCTACTGACATGGTTCTCACTTTGACAAGATAAAACATTAAAAAGCTTCATGACTTGCATAAGGCAGAGGACAAATATAGGACTGATGTCCAAGCAGGATAGTATGTCTTCAGTGTGCAGACAGAGTGTCACACCCCCGTAAAGGCCCTGAAAACACTTCTGTGTTCCCCTGCTGTGGAGAAACAATGTTTTGCAGCAAGTGGCCAGATGAATGAAATGAAGAAACAAGTCAGGCAGTCACTGGTCGGAGGTTTCGTAAGGTTTTGTGGAGGTTACTCAAGTTCAGACATGCTCCCATCTCTTCCTTTTCCCTTTGACCTGATGATCTTTGGCTGAGGCAGGAAGGCTGAGGCGTTCGGCCTTGCTTCTGAACTATGTATGGAATTCACCTACTCGGGTACCTCACTGAGCGGTCGTGAACCCATTTTACAGCACAAGCCTGACTCACTCTATTTAAAACCTAGTTCTGGCCCAAGGACAGAAGTTCCTGACATTACCAAACAACTACAGGTCTGGGACCTGTCTGCCTTCACCATGTACACATCTGTCCAGTTGGTATACTTGGCAGTAATTGCTCTAGTTCAGTGACTGCCTTTTGCCATTCATCTGATTTTTCAGGTCAGATTAAGAATTGATTTTGAAATGGTTAAGCGATAAGCCAGTGTTGGAGAACGTATTGTACATGTGGCATTGTCATGGTATATGGTATAAAACAGTTATTGAGTTCATGGTATAAACATTGTTGAATTCAACAAGTTTTGAGTCCATATGCTTGTTCATCCATGACTGATCATTAGCTCCCACGTTATGTTCATACCTCACACTCAACAGGGATTCTCATAATTGTTTTCTGGCACTGTTTCAGCTCACTCTGACATATTGCTGATTGTTCTTAATCAAGTTTTGCTGTTTGGAGACAAAAAAGTAGCCAATCTGCATCAGGACAGGATTTCCTTCAGCGACTGTTTAAAAGGCTGACGTTGCACTTTCCCCGAAACATTACAATGTTTTTGAGCAGGCAAGCACAAAACCGCACTGGACCGGTTTCAGTAGGAAAGCGTGGTCATTTAAAAAACAACAACAAAAAAACCCCACTACTTCAGCATTATTAAGGGAAGTGAAGATGTTGAGCTATCTGTCTTTACCCTTGAGAAGCTGTTTGAGGTTTTGGAGGTGAATGGTAACTTTTGGTCTGTTAAAGATGATTGACACATGTTTACATATAATAGCAGGTTCAGAGGAAGAAATTTCAGAGACATTCCTTTGCTCTCCAGTAGTGACTTTGAGGTCACGTTGTTCCACTGGCTCAGGACAAGGGCCTACAGTGAGATTGCCTCATAACCCATAACACTAGCAACACCAGACTTGTTTCACTGCCCTAATTTCTAAAGGCTAATGTAAAATCCCTCTCCTGTCTAGACGTTAACTTCCCCCTGTGCCATATTCCTTTCTGGCTCGTAGTCCTGTCAGGCCTGCACCAGACCACAGAGTGTCGTGTGCCTGGATGGTTGGGAGCTGTGAGTGTGTCCACGTCAGCTGCATCCTCTTAGTCCCGCCCTTCCAAGTCAGCTCCAGCCTGTCAACTCTGGCCTCCCACGTCAGCTCTGTCCTGGTAGCTCCACCCCCCAGTGTCAGCTCCACCGTGCCCACATGGTCGCGGACACGGTGAGACATTCTGCTCCTGTGTGCTCTTTGCTTGGGGGCCTGAAGTATAGGTGAGTGGGAGGAGTTGAGGAGACCTGGCCTCACCGCAAGGTTGGTTTGGTTGGTTATTGTTGTATTCTAAATGACCAAATATTGAACAGCTCACAGGTGGATGTAACTAGGAGTCTGAGTTTCTATTAGGTTTGGTGTTGAATGGCTTGTCATGTTTCAAGTTGTGCCAATGCCATAATAAGTACAGCAGAGGAGAACTAACATGCTGCTCTATAAAGAATAATTCAGATTTATATTCTGTAAATTTGTTGATTTTTAAACGTTTTAAGGACAAAAAGAATAATGGAGGTTTCACTATGAAAATGTATTTCTCTAACATCATTTAGATTTGATCATTTGTTATAGTTGTTTACTATAACACTCACATTGGATTGCAGAACACATGAGACCAGTGTCAATTTGTGTTTAAAATAAGCTTGATGGACTGACCAGTTAACTGCAGTTCAGTAATTTCATGTCCTTGGTAGTTTATACACTACTTATAAGTATTTCTGTGGGGTTTCCTGATGTATGTAGCTTTGCCTGGTTTATTGTTTATCTTGTGTGTTTGTTGTCTTATAAACACTGAAGAACCCCCACAGCACTCCACTACTGCAATCCGTGTCTAACAACAAGGACGACTACCTCAGCTTTTATCTCTATCTCATGTCTTGTGAATGTCTGAGACTGGAGGAGCTTCTGATCACTCTGTAGTCATTGCTTGGTGTGTATGTTATGGCTTGCTGTTGCTGCTTCAGTTTAGCTTTTACATTGTAAAAAATGTGGTGGTTTCATACTCCTCTAGCATATAATACACACACACACACACACACACACACACACACACACACACACACACACACACCGCATCGGTTACAACAAACTGTGTTTAGGTTAAAATTACACTGGTCAGCAATGATTTTGCTTCCTGCAAAAAATACTTGTTTATTATATATTTTGCCTGCTGAATCCAGATGTTTCCAGAATTTCTGTCACCCATATTGTTTTGTTCCGTTATACTCATGTGTCATCATGTGTAGTACAAAAAGGGTTACCCCCACTGTGCTGAATCCCCACTGTGCTGAATCCCCACTGTGTTGGATCCTCTCTGCGTTGGATGCCCTCTTAATTGCTCTATCACTTAAAAAGCATACATGATAGAAAAAAAATCTAAAAACAGGTTTGAATTCAGACTAAAAAGTACTATAAAGTCGACCTGTTGTAGTGTAGGAAGCCCAAAATTTTTTTTTTTACATATATATATATATATATATATATATATATATATATATATATATAATTTTTTTTTTTTTTTTCCCCCCAGCGATCAGCAATTAGTGTGCAATGCAGTGTTTTTGCCTGGGTTAAAATTGGGTTAAAATGGTTCAAACCCAGCAAGAAATGGAGCTAGAAATTATGGTTTACATTGTCTATCATTCTCTAGTTACTCTAGTACAGTGAGTGCAATGGGAGAAGTAGGTCAGCAGATGGAGTTGTACACTCATACGTATTCGTATATATTTGTGTGTGTGTGTGTGTGTGTGTGTGTGTGTGTGTGCACGTGAGCGCGTGAGCGCGTGCACGTGAGCATGTCTTGGTGGCTTTTGGAATGCTGTGTCATGTGCTCTTGCTGTGCTGTGTTTATTTTTGCTCTCCGTAGCCACCCTCTGGGTATTCCTAGTGTGTTGTTGAGTAACTCTCCTGACTCATGTCTTATTTGCCATTTAGACATAAACATGGTGTGTTCTTTATATTGGGGACGGAATGTTTTATTGCACTATTGCAACTGTGTTGTAACTGGCTGTGGTTAATTATTTAATTCTGAACAGAGTTGCCTTTCTTTTGCATTCTTCTGGTTTCATAATGTGTCTGGAGCTCCCAGTAAAAGCCAGCTCACAGAGTACAGTATTATCAATGCTGCAGATAAGACACAGCATGATGACACACAGATAGAAAATTAGGACTGATGTTTAAATGCTGGTTTGTGTCTTCATGGTGTTGTTTTATTTGTATTTGTTTGGAGTTGACTCGGTGTTGATAAATTAGTGGAATGAACCACTGTTTAAGCGTCACTTAAGAAAAAAAACTTTTGATCTGCAGATCTTGCATGATGCTTCAATAGTTAATATTCATTTCAGATGAAGTCCTCAGTTTTCTTTGGATGGCAAATCTTCTGTTCCATCACTCTTGCTCCTGTCCCACAGAACATCAGGAAATGAAGTAGATAATGATGTAGAAAATTAAAATGAGTTGTTTGTCCAGTGATCTTATCAGAACTGAGAATGTTCTTCGAGATGTCCCTTTCAGAGGAAACTGTGCCACAAGAACATAGTTAAAACTCAGTGTGTCAACACTTCAGGTGAACTGTTTACGGCACAAAGGATTACCGAGAGAGAGCAGAGAAGTAGGCTGAAGGTCAGAACAGACTAACATTTATACAACCGCTTATACATGAATGTTATACACTTCACATACCCACGAGCCTGTAAAGCCCTGGTTTCCAAGCTGGGTGTGGTCAAAGAACTCTGCCTACGGATGATGTCAGAAGTGGGTGGAGAGGTGGGTGGAGAGCCATTGGAATAGACCCATGATCAGAGCAGCCTGCGCTGCTGTGAGGAGGGTGAATATGAACACACACTAAACGTAAGAGGGAAGGTGTGTGTTCTGGCTGCTGTGCCTTGGAGCTGGCTCTTTTGGTTTTGTGGTCAGAGCAGTGATACCTGGAAAACCTGGGTTTACGCAGATGTGATGAATGGCGGTAGGGTTGGATGGTGGTAGGGTTTGATGGGGGATTGGTTGTGAAAACAGCTTTCATGTTCTTTTGATCTTCCATCACTCTCTTAAGGTCCAGCAGCTTTCCTGCCACCATCAGAGGGCCCACTCATTGATCTCACTTCCTTTTCCGTACTCTTAAATTGAAATTGCAGCCAAACTCTTCTCAGTTTCTGGTAACTTGTAGAAATAAAGCTTCCAGTTCCCAGCCAACCATTTTCCAGCCCAGCCTGCATCTGTGCCGATCCTAGACGTTCTTCCACCTCCTGGTTATTTTCCCCTCAAAGAATTCCATTGTATCAAATCATGACATCACTGTTCCTAATTACTTCCAGTCGGAGCCACACACGTTCCTGCTCTTTGCTGTTTCCAGAATTACTCCAGGCAGCGAGTCAGTGTCTGTTATAGCAAATGAAAATGTGAGAAACTGCACATGACATCAGTGGGTGACTGCTGTTATTTAGCCTGCTTGGGCTGGGCTGAGGAGCACAAAGCCCTGGCTTGTGAGGGACTTTTTCTTTCTCTCTCTCTCTCTGCTGGTTTGCATTAACACATCAAGCCCTCCCTTGGGCCTGGGGCCTCTCGTTTTCATTTCATTTTTCTTCTCTGCCTTTTCCTGTATGTTTATGTAGGCAGAAGGGGGTTAGGAGCTCAGCGTGAGCTGTGAGAAAGACTCGCGCACGTGTCTGTCGGCACTGTAGTCGACCCCGGCTCTTAACGGGATGTTCAGAGAGACCCATGGTGGAGAAGCCCTGAGCATGCAGGAGCAATGGCAGACTTAGCCGTGGCCTGGTTGAGCTTTGGTTCCAGTGCAGATGCATTTGGAGGCTGAGGGACTGTCCAGTTGGAATTGTCTTCCATGACATCATCATATGGTTGAGGGAGATCAGCTGACTGCTCATCAATTTAGTGACTTCAAAGAACTCCTAAACATGCACCCTTGTTTGGACAATATTATTACACTTTAGTTTAGTACAATATTAAATTTGTTTATTCTCATACATGTCCTAGAATTGTTTCTGTCAGGACTGACTGTAATATACTTGGCTGGTTGTCATTGCTCCAGCTATATCATTGCCTTTGACAGGAGCTCAAAATGCTGTTAAAATGATGTGGCAGACAGTTGATAAAGTCTATAACTCATTCTGACACCTGTTATTAAATTCTTTTTTCTACTACCTGCTTCCAGTCTTACGCTAACTCTTTCATTACTCTAACATGTCATATAAAATGGAAAATGAATGCTCCAACAATCAAAAGGAAATTTGATAAATGTCAAGCATGAGTTCATTGTTGGATTTGTAGGGTAAATCTGAATGGAGTCTTGAGCAGCTCATGAATGGTCCTGATTACAAGCAGGAGGTGTGAACTGGCCTCGGGTCCTGGAGGATCTTCCTGGGAGCCCTGACGCCTCAGCTGTGGTGCTTTAGTCAGAACACAGAGGCACTGTGAGAAAGACAGTTCAGCATCTGCGGTACATCTGTGGTAAGATCTGTGCCCCCCGGAGACCCCCTCCCTAGTTTACCCCCTCCCCAGGTGCTCAGTGTTATCGTCTAAATCACCCTCGTGCCTACGGGCTCCGGTTTGGATCAAAAGTAGCTGTTCTTCCTGCTGGTTTTTGAAGAGGAGCATCTGGAACCCTGATACTCAATCCAGGCCCTTGAATCCAAACCTGGTCCTGGTTTTTGTAAACACCGAGCAATTTTTTTTAACTGCCCTAGAGGCACAAGGACTTAGTAGCTCTGGCATATTAGAAGGACAGTCATTAGATACAGTTCTGTGACCTGGTTTCTGTGTGAACAAGGAAAGTGCATTAGAGGAAGTTGCTCTAACATATGATATCTGTGTGTAAATCATCTTGGTCACAAAAACCAGACAGCTGTACTTCTCTCTTATAGCAGCAAGCACTGCACGGCGGCATTAAAATAGCACAGCGTTGGGACACCCAGTCACAGACAGCTGCTCTCATTGTCATCCATATCATATCAAAGAGCTCACAATGGCAAATGTTTATATGGGCGACCCCCATCCCCCTTGGGCGCATACACACACACACACACACACACACACACACACACACACACACACACACGTATAAACACACACACACCCATTTTCCCTTTGGAAGTCTGTTGTTTGAAGTTTCGGTGAGGCCAGGGGAAACAACCAGTACCTCCTCAGGGAGAGAAATGTCAGGTTGCAAATTAGAGGCATTGGCCAGCTTCATCCTGCCATGCTCTTGTAAATGCACATGGCCATCTGGGAATTATTTTCGGCATTTTTTTGGTTGCTTCAGCTGCCTTTCCGTCCCCCCATTTCTGTGGCCTTTGGACCAGTCTCCCTTCAAACACCCACGTCCTTTTCTGTCTCCAGTCAGCGCTGGGCCAATTAAACACAAACTCCTCACATAGTCACACAAGCTTTCTGGTCCACAGACAACTCGGGACCTGTCTGAGCTGAGGAGACTCCTAAAGCGCTACAGACATCTTGGATGCTCGGCACGTTCTAGGAGTGTGACGGAGATGGTGTGCCGCTATGAGGGTGTATGGCTGAGCACACCCACAGTATGTTGAGTGTGCGTCGAGTGTGTTTTTAGTGTGACCCTTAACCAAAAGCTGCAGAGTTTGGTTAAGAGCATGCAGACCTGCAGAAATACCACACAACAGAGAGGTTTACTTTAATATAGGTCAATTTAAAGGCAGGTGTGTCTCACACACTCTATCTCTCTCTCTCTCTCTCCCTTTCTGTGTGTGTGTCTGTCTCTCTCTGTCTCTCCCTTGTTCTCTGCTCTATTAATAGACACTCATCCCCTGCCAAGCCTCCCTAACATTTCTCTGCTGCCTTTGAAAAGAGGCGGAGAATCATCTTGTGGACACCCACCATTCCTTCTCTCTTTTCTTCTTGACTAACATTTTATGGGTTTTTTTTCTCAGACTTTTCAGATTATTATATATGCAGCCTGGGAAGCCATTTTTACTCACTCCATTCATTGGCATCGGAACTGGGAGAGAGCCCCGCCTCCTTCCCCTGGCTCCTGTCCTTCCATTCACACACAGCACACGCCCCCTGTTTCTCTAAGACCCCACCCACTCCCTTCACACTCACTCCTTGTGAGCAGGGGGCAGTACCAAGGAGAGAGAGAGAGAGAGGGAGAGAGAGAGAGAGAGAGAGAGAGAGAGAGAGAGTGAGAGAGACAGACAGGGCTCTGTTTGTGATTCTGACGATGGCCTGCTTGACTTCCACGGAGGCTCTCCTAGCCGGCTGTCTCCGAGTGGGACCACATGTCTGCAGGGTGCAGTGGTGATGGCCAGGCACAGAGCTCTACGGGAGTGTGTGCTCATCAGGCAGATATGTGGTGCTTGCAGTGCAACTCTGAGAAGACCCAGTCCCTGCTGGAGCTGGAATTGGATGGCTGGTAAGACTGGGCAGTGTGTGTGTGTGTGTGTGTGTGTGTGTGTGTGTGTGTGTGTGTGTGTAATAGAGTATTATGTATGTATGTGTGGGTGGGTGTGAGTTTGAAGAACAAACTCACAGGATATGAGAAGTTACCTGATGCTTGTGGTGATATAAACGAGTCTTTGTTTGTGAGCAGAGCGGGTTGTGGGGAGGGCTCACTAGGGTGATGTCGCTGAAATGGCCTTCAGTATCCACAGTAGAGGGGTCAGTTTGAACGTGTTCACATGTTGGAAATACCTTTCATTTATTGAGATAATTACAAGAGGTTCTCTTCCATATTTTGGTAGTAATTTAGCCCAGTGATTTCATACTCTGGTCTCTCGATGGCCCAGTATGTCTCTGCATTTCTGTGAAGGAATTTAATTCATTTCTTATTAGGAGCTTAAGCCATTCGTGCCTGGAGTTTTACACATCCTAGTCAAGGACTTGTGCTAGTGTGTGTAGTGTCTGTACACCGCATATGAATTCATTAATAAGCTTGTGTGACTTTATCAGAGAGATGCTCCATAATGAGGTTAAAGGCGTGTTGTGTATGACTGACAACAACCTGGCGTGACGTAGAGTGGCATCTGTGAGAAGCCAGTGTATGGTTTATTTATGAAGACATCTAAAGGAGCACTCTCCAAAACTGATGGTTGTTTTGTAAGATTCATGCCTGGCCTGTTAAAAATTGTATACTTTCATACTTACATCCATCTTCCTGTGAAAAGTTTGACTTGTCTTCATTACATCTTCTGTGTTAAGCCCTTGAGCACTTTCTCAACATGTTACAGCATTCTGTATGTTTCTGTCTACCTCAACTTAGAGTAACCAAACCTACAACAGGTTATACAAACCTTCCAGGCAACATAACCAAAGGCATTACTTTGAGTGTCCTCTAGACAGAAGCTGTTTTTTTTAGTCTGCTGTGACATACTGGATACAACAGTGTCACATTTCAGCACTGCCTGGCCAAATCAGGCAACAGCTTGCATACGGGACTCCTGCTTCCTCGGGTTCAGAGGAGCATTAAATTCCCCGGGCCACACTGACGCTAACGCCGGTCCAAGTGACCATGACCATCGGCAGCTCTGCCCGACATTCTCTGGAAGTAACACGTTCCTGATGGGGCAGCTGTTGGTTGCACGACGACTGGCCTTCTTCCACGGCTGTCACCATTTACTTTGCCAGTTCCTCCAGCTTCTTGACAGCTATTTTACACCATGCTGTCTGCCCCAGGCTGGTCCCGGCTTCTCCGGGACAACCGCTATGTACTGTTGGCATTTACGGTTGGGGGCCCGAGAGAGAGTGCTGCCTTTTGCATAGGAAAAGCGTACAGCTTTCACTAGCGAGAACCAAGGGCCCCATTGCCAGCAGTAGGGAATATTTCATCTCCGTATCTCCTATAGGGGAGACGCACATGCTGTGTAGGGTACTGCTGGAACACATGAGGATGTTGACATGCTACAGCGTGATGGTACAGACAGATGTGAGTGAGTAGTGGTGTGTGGGGCACTGGAGAAACACACACACACATACAGTCATGCGTACACACACACATACACACTACTGCTCTTCATTAGCAGGTCGGATTTCCCAGAACGTCTGTGGACATTTTCCTGCCCCCCTTCCTCCACTAACCCCTCTATCCATGCTTACTCACCGGACTGGGAATGTTGGAATTTTCCCCCAACTCATGATGGAATACATTAACCTCAAGCAGCGTCTGTTAGGAGCGCTCTGGGGACGGTTAAAGGGAGGTTGAGGGAACGTTTATGGGGCGTCCGGTTAAACGGATCCAATCCTGCCCTTGACTGTAAATCGCACGCAGCTGCCAAAGCTCTGGATGCTCCTGCTGGCTTGGCAGGAAGCGGGGAGGGGCTGGAGGGCAGCGCCTCTGCCACCCACCTCCACCTCCACTCACCTCTACCCGCTCCACCTCCTTCGCCTCCACCCATTTTCATCTCCACCCACTTCTGCCCGCCTCCACCTACTGCCTGCACATGCTCCCCCCACGAGGAACTGCTACCATATGGTTCTGTAGCATTCCCATCATGTTAATTATTCTTTGTCTTACTGTAGAATATATAGGAGAGTTTTACCTGATCTGCCCACCAGAGTGACAACTCGAAATTAATTGAAATTTATTTTCTTTTTTTTCATTTTGTCATTTTCTTTGTTTTCATATGGGACTTTCCACTATTCTTACTGTTAGTGACAATGTAAGGTCTTAGTTTGCTTCCTGGTTTAGTAATGTTTTTCATAACCAAGGAATCTCTGCATTAATGGATAAAACCTCAGAATTGCTATATGCTGTATTTATGGTCTTTGCGGTTAAGCTGGTGAATGTGGAAAGAATTCTAACACATGCTTAGGGAGATATTTTAAAAAATTTAAATCGCTCATATAGTAAATGCTTGGTCTCCATTTATGGCAGTCACTCATAATTTATGCCATTTCATAAAGAAGTGGGACTTTGAGATGCAAGTTCAGCTATATGTTACAACTTTGCAGCTATTGCAAGTGTAAATAAATTAGAAGTCTCGTCTCATGTGGAGAGTTTGGACGTGCTTTTATTGAAGGGAGTGCTGGCAGCACAGTTCTGTCAGGCACTGCGCTTTCTCCGTCACGTGCACGCCAACAGCTGCTCTTTCCAGAATGTTCTTTTTATGACCTCGCTGTGGTGCAAAGGTGAGACAGCCTTTGGGGAAACTGTAGTGCACACTGCATGCTTAGTTACCTTTCTCACTAATACACACACACCTCACACACTTTCCTGTCACTGCTTAGCATGTCTGATCTTAAACATAATTGATGATACTTATTTTCTGTCATCTTGGTTATAAACACACACACACACACACATACACACACACACACAGAGTGTGGAGACCACATCTACTTCCAGCTTCTGAGTCATGGGGATCAGATATAGTGTCTTCTACTGATTGAAGTACAGTGCATCCACCAGTTCCATGTGCAGGGTGTAAAAGTGGAAGAAGACATAAATAACAGCAGCAAGCGTCTGTGAATATTTGAGCTGTGAAAAAGGGGCGGCTGACACAAAAGTAGTACGGTGGCATTTGGGTAAAGAGGTTACCCAAAGATCCACACTGCACTCTCAGTGGTGACACTTGGCCCAGCTGGGGTTTGAACCAGAGTCCCAGTCATGAGCGACCTCTCTTGTGACAAGCTATTGTCCTTCAGGGGTTATTGAGTGTGTTTGAGATTTCAGAGGTGGATAATCCTAATATTTTTCCTGTACTTCACATTGTTGCTCAGTCTGCCCCCTGTGTTCAGTCAAACCAACTTTGAACAGGCAGTAAACATGGTTTTCTGGCCCTGTCTGCTGACGTTGCCATGTGTCCTCCAGCTAGAGATCCATAGATCAAAAGATTGAAGGCCCTGCAGACAGCAGCAGTGTTGTTGCTATCATGTGGAATTTCTGTGTCCACCGCACAGAAAGCTGTGAACTGCTGTCCTCTGTGTAACTCAGGGTCTGCTCCTTATCGCCAGGTTTTATGTGCTATAACCATCATATGTACATGTATGTACATTTCCCCACACACTAGCATTTTTAGTTCAATTTGGATGCATCACGTCTTTTGTACATTGTACAAGACAGCAGTCATTTTTTGGTATATGCACATTATTAATAGATTCTGATGCCAATTGCTTTATATGCAGTATCTGTGTACAAATACAAAAGCTTTTATTGGATCAGTTTCCTCTGTTGGCAAACGCACAAAACTAATTTCAGAAGAGTGCTTATTGCTGTGGAGCTTGACGTTTAGAAAAATGGTTTAAAATTGTTGAACTTGTTAAACAAATCTAGAAAACAACCTTTAATTCTTCAATAAGTCAAATCAGTTTTGCTTGTGTATTGCGATTTGAAATGGACATGCTCACAATGTCCTCCAGTTCACTACTGAACACTGTCTCCAGCTCACTACTGAAAAATATCTCAGAACAAGTTGAAGGAAGAAGCACCAGCAGTAGCAGTTTGCAAAAAGAGGAAGTGACCAGACAGGGCCTGAAGAGCAGCAAGACATGGGTCTCTCTCTCTCTCTCTCTCTCTCTCTCTCTCTATCCTTTTATTTATGTACATTATATCCATTGTCACTGGTGGTGGTGCTGTAAAGGGTATGCTGGGTAGAATCTCTACCAGATGAGAGAGAGCGAGAGAGTCAGAGCTGAGACAGATGGTGGAGGCCATTATGCAAGATGTGTGAACTTCGCTGCTTCACCAGTAAACCACGTTGTCACGGCCACAAGCCCCAGGCCCGTGGGCCAGTGCATGCGAGCATGCCTGTGCTTATGTAGCAGAGCAAGCTCATCCGTACCATTCTGGCCCGGTGTCTGAGCAGAACATTCAACTGCTCCTGTTACCCCTGTAGTCAGCTGTGGTAGTAGGGGTTTAAGTCACTTAGTGTTTGATGAATGTGTAAACATTACCACCCATTTCACTTTCTGCCTTTGAGAATCTCATGCCTGCACTTTTATGTAACCTTCTGCCTTCTCAGTAGGTTATTGTATTAGCCTTTACTTACATTACTGTATTTCTTAATGCAGACCATTTTACAAGATGTACATACATACATATGCACTCCATTCCCAAATAAGTGAAGCCCACAACTTTGTATAAGTGTCAGTTTGACTGAACGTGTGATAAGAGGAGGAATAAGAGCAGTTCTCTATCTGCTCTGCCAGGTTCCTGAGCCTGCTGCTGCTGTGTACTGCAAGCATGTGTATCATTAGGGGTAGGGGCTGTGTGGGAGGAGGGCCCAGCCTGCACTATAAGTGAGGCATCGCTTGTTTAAAGTGAAAGTTCCTGGTTCACGCAGCCCTGCCCGAGGGAGTGCTCCTACTGGCCGTGGATAGGACCGGGGCACTAGGATCTCCCACCCGAGCTGCCTCACTGCCTGGACGTCTCTGCTGTTACAGCCTGTATGTTTGGCTATACCTGTTGATTTTAACCTCTGAAAAACTGGTTCCAAGCACAGTGTTTCCACTCTGACGTGGTAGTGCTGGTAAATGATTGGTCCTTGGTCTTGTTTTATCACAGCAGACTTTGTCTGCGCTGCACTTTGAACTTTTTGTTTGTTTTTTCGTGATGGCTAATAATATTTGGAGGAAGAGTTGCGAGTTTTTTGGACACAGGAGTCCTTTCTTTGGAAGAAGGCTTGTGGACAGAGAGTGTGAGTGAGTAAAACCTTACATTACGCTAATATGTGATGTTAATATGTGATATGTGAAGGTGTCTTTACTAAAGCGTTACTCCGCTAGCCAACCGTTGACCTGCTACACCTGTCAGTGTAAAAATTTGATCTTGACTATTAATTTATGAATTCTGTTTCTGTAAGTTTGCCACTGTTGATGTATTTCATGCGTTTGGTGTTTACTGTAATTATTTGATGGTTTTTGTGTTTACTGTCATTTTTGAGTCCCACGTTTGTTTGATCAGCTGACTGGAACAAATGCTGTTGGGTTTCATTCTTGGACCCTCAGCATTACTGATTGACAAAAGTGAAATGTGAAACTTATTATTGTTCATAAAACTGTTGCATTTGTGGTATGTAAAATATTCCAGTATTATTTATTCAGACAGAGAAGGCTTTGCTTGTCAGATTTCAGAGAACTGTATTTGAATGCAGTGCACTTTGTGGTATAGGCTACTGCTAGGGTGAAATGAAAGTGTTTATTTTCATTTACAGCGTAAAACACAACTGGAACTTGGCCGGTCGAAAACTTAAAAGTACAGTTACAATCCAGACTTCTACTGTTAACATGTATATGTCCAGCTCCAGGTACTTCACATATCAGGTGTGGTTATTCTTGACCCTTTACCAGGCAGGAAAACAACAGGTCCCATATTTTATCAAATAATTCTAGTTGTTCATTACATAGAAAATACAGTTTCTCCCGAGTGCAGAATGTTAGTTGATTCATTGAACCACATGTCATACGTTGGTACTGACTCTAGTTTCTGCATTTGTAACAATTTCTTTGCTACAGTCATAGTAAGAAGACTAGTCTGCTCTTCGTGTTCTGCTAGGGCATCTGTGGTGGGTTTTCTGGCCTCACGTTACAGCTGAAGGACTGTGTGCTCTGTCTGTCTTTTGCAGTGTGGAGGGGGAGGTTCAGAGTACTGAGCCAACTCCGTCCCTGGACCGGGGCCCAGGCTACGGTCCCCTAAGCCCTGGCTCCTCGCTCAGCCCCGAGGGTGCGGGGTACGGCCCGACGGCGCTGCCCGGGCCCCAGCGGCCACGCCGGCCCAAACTCCAGCACTCCCAGTCCATCCTCCGCAAGCAAGCCGAGGAAGAGGCCATCAAACGCTCACGCTCCCTCTCCGAGAGCTATGAGCTCTCCACGGACCTCCAGGACAAGCAGGTATGACTAATGGGAGGGAGCTACGTTCACTGATGTTGTTAATGATGTTGAAGGGCACTATTCATTTTCAAAGGCCAACTTCTTAATCTTCTTTGTCGGGCCTCCCAGGTGGAGATGCTAGAGAGGAAATATGGCGGGCGTTTCATTAGCAGACATGCTGCTCGCACCATCCAGACAGCGTTCCGCCAGTACCAGATGAACAAGAACTTTGAACGTCTCAGGAGTTCCATGTCAGAGAACCGCATGTCACGGCGGATTGTTCTGTCCAACATGAGGATGCAGTGTTCCTTTGAGGGGCCCGAGAAGGGCCATGGCTCATTTCTGGAGGGCCAGCAAATGTCTGTGTCTGACGAGGGGAGTCAGGTGGGAGCTGTGGTGCAGGCCGAGCGGGGGGAAGTGGCCCCTGCGTGCTCACTTCCGCCCTCAGCTCCCAGCGACCTCAGCGACACCATTACAGAGCTGGAGGACGCCTTCTCTAGGCAAGTGAAGTCATTGGCAGAGTCAATCGATGACGCCCTGAACTGTCGCAGCCTGCACGAAGTGGAGGAGGACCAGCACGAGCAGGTCCAGGACATGCAGGCCCAGCTTGCGTATGAGTTGAACCCAGCTCACGGGGCTAGCCAGCACAAGATGGACAATATGATGGCTTCATACAGTGACGTGACGCTCTTCATCGATGAGGAGGACCTCTCGCTCCCCATCCGGTTTGCGCGCTCAGCCGACCCACCGTCCGGCACTGAGTTGGACCAGCAGTCTCAGTCTGTGGTCTCCTCCCAGGAGTACTGGCGCATGGACCTGAAGGACGACAAAGCAGACACGGACACGAGCTGCCGGAGCACACCGTCTCTGGAGGTCCAGGAGCCCAGGCTGCATCTGGAACACCTCCCTCTTCTGACCATTGAGCCGCCAAGCGACAGCGACCGCTCTGAGATTGACTCGCTGAAGCAGCAGAATCTCTACGAGCGAAGCGTGGCCGGACCGCAAGCCAGTCCCAAGCACGTGGCTCACAGCCTGCCTCCCCGAGGACCCCCCTTCTCCCGGGACAAGGAGCCCATCCGACACAGGCACCGGCAGCTGGAGAGCCATCTGGCTATCAACGGGAATCGACAGAGCAAATCAGAGTCGGACTTCTCTGACGGTGACGGCGACAACGACAGCATCAACAGCACTTCAAACTCCACCGACACCATCAACTGCAGCTCAGAGTCGTCATCGCGGGACAGCGTGAGGGAGCAGATGCTTAGCAAGCAGACGTATCACAAGGAGACGCGCAACAGCTGGGACTCGCCTGCCTTCAGCAACGACGTCATCCGCAAACGCCACTACCGCATTGGCCTCAACCTCTTCAACAAGTACGTCCTCCACTTCTGGAGATCCACACGCTTTAGCCCAGTTGTGGGAGTAGATGTGAAGTTCATGTCTAAGTTTATTTTATTTGATAATTATTTCATTACTCATTTGTTAGGTGCTTAATATGTTGGAGTAGACAAATTGGTAACAGTGGGCTAAACTTACTCAGAGTTTTGTAGATGCTTTATTAGTAAGGCTTCCTATGAGTGTGGGAACTAAGTACATTTGAAATGGTCTTATTGTTTCAGCTTTGAGATTATTCTATTTAATAGGTGTCCTTGGGGGTGTAACTGTATATTTTGACGTCTGTGTGAGAGCCTTACTTTCAATTGCCAATTCGCTTTGAACTCAGCAAAGAAAAACGAATACCTTTATCAACTTAAAAGATCAGAGGCCCTTTTCCTTTTGAGTGAACAGGATTGCACAAAAACGTTTTGAACACTTTGCTCTCTGAATCCGAATATAAATTTGGAGAATATCTGTCCATAAAGAGGACTTCAGTGCTACAGCTCATATCGAACTGGATTGTGTGAGAGAGTCAGGTTTCCTTCAGAGACAAAAAGGAATTGTAGAAAATGTGTGTGTGTGTGTGTGTGTGTGTGTGTGTGTGTGTGTGTGTGTGTGTGTGTGGAATAGAAAAATCAGTAGATCATTTTGTATAATTATTGCAATATACTGCAATATAAAATGTTAGTTCAATTAATTTGACTAATTGTACTTTAATTGTTTAATGGTATTACTCCAGAAAACTAACAGACAAAATTGATCCTAGATTATTGCAAGTGCACATATTCTCCTTTTATTTTTTAATGGTATGTTGTAATTATAGAAACTATCTGCATTTTCTTTGTGTGTGAGTGAATTTGGCTGCAATTTCTGAGGGCATTTCAGTATGAAGTTGTTTTTATTCATGCCACCTTCTACTCCAGCTCACCCTCAGGGGAAACCCTGGTGGACCACATCATCATATGGAGTCATGCCAAATTATATTTCATAGGTAATAAACTTCACAGGTGCTCTCACCTTCATTTTTCGCCATCTAATAGTCTTGTTTTGTTTTGTTGGTTTTAATCTTCTGACATTTCACCCAAAGTCATTTCCCTTCATGCTTTTCTCAAATTACTCAGGCAACACATCATGGGGTCTCTGAGAGGGTTAAAGGGCAGAGTCAAGGGTGCAGAATATTCAAGATTGAGACAAATCTGTTGATTCATTTTCAGAAAGCCAGAGAAAGGTATTCAATACCTGACTGAGAGAGGTTTTGTTCCGGACACACCTGTGGGCGTGGCCCACTTCCTGCTTCAGAGGAAGGGGCTGAGCCGCCAGATGATTGGCGAATTCCTAGGCAACCGGCAGAAACAGTTCAACAGGGATGTATTAGAGTAAGTGTTTTCTTTCTTTCGCCTTGGGAAATATGTCATGTTGGCCTGGGCTGTATGCAAATTAAATACATACTGGCTGTTTAAAGTGACTTGTTACTTTAAAAATCTTAATCCCCTGCACAGATTCCTATGGCTGCCTCATTACACAGTACTATACTTCCAGAGGCTGTTAGGACAGTGTCTGTGAAAGTGATCTACTTTCTGTCCCCTGAGGATTTCTGCTTGTCTGTGCAGACACCCTCTCTTTATCCAATCAAACAGTGTATGTCTAATTAGGTACAACTTTTTCTGGAAATTAATTCATCTCCTCCTGACAGCTGTTCACACACTTTCCACGCTACATAGAGTTCTCTCTGTTTTACACACACCACACACACACGCACACACAGGCAATAAGTCTTTCATTCCAGATTACCTCAGTAATGTCAAGTACCAGCAGACTTAATCTGATGGAGCAGGTTCGCCTCGGTGTTTCTGTCAATCACGCTGAATGTTCCGGATTAATCCTGGTCCTCTTAAACATATATTTTCATTACTGAGCTGCACATGTGAAGTTTTCAAAGTTCTGTTTCAGTTTTTTTTAGCCCAGCAATTAGCAGGGAAATTTTTGGTAAACTCTGCTCTCTGATACTAAATCTGATTTGTGTTAATTGTTTGTATGTTTTTAGCTGTGTGGTGGATGAGATGGATTTCTCAGGGATGGAGCTGGATGAAGCTCTCAGGAAATTCCAGGCACACATTCGTGTCCAAGGAGAAGCCCAGAAGGTGGAACGGCTAATTGAGGCTTTCAGGTGTGCACTGATGGTTTTTCTATGCTGTACCCCATCATTCAGTAGGAGGACTGCACAATATATGATGTTAATCAATATCACAATATTGCAGTACATTTGTGTTTTAGGTATTTATTTTTATTAAATGTTAGATATTAAGCATTTAGGAACATCATTAATTAATTGCAAGTTGAGTGTACACTAAGTACAAAAGCCAACCATTGTTAATTGGTCAGGAACCCCATTGTTAACTGGTCAGAAAAGCTTTAGGGTCAGCAGGGATCCTTCACTAGACATTTGTGTAAGTGTAATAGTGTGTTCTTATTTTTAATATTAATATATGGTTTGATGGTCTTGGGTTTAAGTGTAAAAAACAGCTAACTAGAAGTATTAAAACAGCTGGAAGCCTGATGGATGAGCTGTGAAGGCAGTTGTCTGACCTGTGTAGACTGCAGCTACACTGAATGACAACAACCATTACTGTGCTGGTTTATCTGAGATCATTTTGCTTATTTAACTGGGAAAGCAGTGTGCTTATATAACTGACAGATCACTGTGAGATAACTGTGATACAACAAGGTCTAGATGTACTGGAGTCCTGAAACTGTCCTGTCTTTCGTAGCCAGCGCTACTGCATCTGCAACCCAGGCGTGGTACGGCAGTTCCGAAACCCAGACACCATCTTCATCCTGGCTTTCGCCATCATCCTTCTCAACACAGACATGTACAGCCCCAACGTGAAGCCTGAGCGTAAGATGAAGCTGGAGGACTTTGTGAAGAACCTGCGAGGTGAGTCTTCAGAAACTGTGTTCAATGGCCTTTTGCAGAAGTTGATTAGAGCATATGATCAAAGATGATCAGACAATATTTTGTGGTTATCAGTTTAAGGATATACACATAGGTCAAATTCAGAAACTGGAATTGTGGATAATGGAAGTAATCCATGGGGTTAGGTTTAGCATTCAGGTTTGCCATATTTTGCCAAACTGATGTCAAATGCATGTGTGTGTCTGCATGTGTGTTTTAGGCGTTGATGATGGCGAGGACATTCCTCGTGAGATGCTGATTGGCATATATGAGCGTATTCGGCAGAAGGAGCTGAAGACCAATGAGGACCATGTGTCTCAGGTTCAGAAGGTGGAGAAACTGATTGTGGGAAAGAAGCCAGTAAGTGCTATTGTGCTGCACATCCCCACAATTCTGCTTTCATTCTGAAGTCTGTCACATCACACTGCAGGTGCACTTAGGCATTTGTTTATCAAATACAACCCGTAACTGTTAGCAAAGGTACTGATACAAAAGCTGTTCATAATGAATTCAGAGAATGACCTACTGCTTAATTCTTGTCATCCTTAGCATTTCATCAGGTGTGTGAGTGAGTGTAATAGTTGATATCTGACTGTAAAGTGTCTTTGAGTTCAAGATTTAGTACCTGTGCAGTGATGTCAGCCATAAAAGCTGAGGTGTAAAGTCCTGGGAGCAGTGGGGAGGTGGGCTTGTGATTAGTGAGGTGGTTGTGTCGAAGCCTGACTCCTGCTTGCCTCCTGCTTAATGCCTCTGTGGTCTCTCATGGACGTGCAGCATTAGTGATCAAGATTACTGACGTAATGGGACCTTTAGTAAGACTAGGTTTGTTGGAGGGATGGATGGATAGAGGGATGGATATGTGGCCAATTTTCACTGAACTGTTAGCAAAAAAATAATAAACAAATTAAAGGTGATATGGATTTATTTTCAGCTTCAGTGAACCAAAAATAATCTTATTCTCCAAATGTCCTGATTATTTACCTTTTGTAACTGGATGCAGAATTATAGAGTCTCACCTCAGATTTTCATTCAGAGGTTTTGGAGGTTTCTGCAGTGTTTGTTTCAGATATTCACTGGCTGTTCAACTCTGTACAGTGTAATGTAACTGATCTTCCTTTACCTCCGTAACCTTTTAGGATCAAGCAAAAACATTTCCTCTATCACCATCAGGTTGATTTACTGTATTTACTTAAAGAAATTATAAATCAGCTTTCTATATGTAGTGGTTAAGGTACTTGACTAGTACTCAGAAGCCCCACCATCATGAAGTTGCCACTGTTGGGCCCCTGAGCAAGACCCTTAACCCTCAGTTGCTCAGGTTGTATTCAGTCATAATTGTAAGTCACTGAAAGCATCAGCGGTAACTGCAGTAATATGATAAACACTCATTTCCTTTCTCCTTGTTTTGCAGATCGGCTCTCTTCATCATGGCTTAGGATGTGTAAGTATTCTCTCTCTGTCTTCCACCTGACATATAAGCAAAGACTCCTAGTACCAGGGAGAACCAGGGCCTGTGGGTGGAATATGTCTTCAAATCATTTATCATGCAGCAGAATTTGGTCGAAGAAGCATCTATAACTTTAGGCCAGGCTTCACAGGAATGCTAGCTCCAAAATCCACATTGAGCCTTTTCGCATAAAGCTTTACGGCAGTGTGGTCAGCTGAACTCACAGCTCTGTCACTAGGTCAATAACAGTTAATTCTATGGCGGTAATGTATTGCTTTCAGTACTGACAGGAAGCTGACAGTGCATGCTGCAGTCCAGAAGGTCACAAACCAGTTCACTTCTGCAGTTCTTCGTTAGTGCCTGTTACTGCTGAAGCCTTCAGACTTCCTGCAGACATGTTGGTAGAGCTCCTCATTCATATCAGTTGAGTCAAGGAGACGAGGGTAGAAGCTTGCAGGCTTCTGAAAATGATTGTGTAGCATCTCCTTTGTGTTGGGGTTCACTGGAGAAGCTTGAATACAAGCAGTCAGGAAGCACAGGCTTCAGGTTTATAATATAACTGTGTGTGTGCCTGCGTGCGTGTGCCTGCGTGTGTGCGTGTGTGAACCATAGGTGCTCTCCCTACCCCATCGTAGGCTGGTGTGTTACTGTCGTTTATTTGAAGTGCCAGACCCCAACAAACTACAGAAGCTAGGCCTGCATCAGCGGGAGATCTTCCTCTTCAACGACCTCTTGGTGGTGAGAGCTCTCACAGTCACTCATTCTCTCTCTCTCATGCATGCACACACACGCGCACACACACGCGTACACACACGCACACACACACACACACACACACACACACCTTGTAGGCCTTGGACTGCAGATTAACCTGCAGGTGCACGTCAGTGCTGCAGGATCTGTGAGAGATCTTGAGACCTGCTCTGCTCACGTACTCCTGGCCTTCTTTGGCTTTATAGGTAACCAAGATTTTTCAGAAGAAGAAGAACTCTGTGACGTACAGCCTGAGACAGTCCTTCTCCCTGTACGGCATGCAGGTGCTGCTCTTTGAGAACCAGTGTAAGTCATGGAAGTCTTTATGATGCTGCTCATTACAAGGCATCACAACACGCTTCACAACATTATACCATGTTACAGTAGAATGTAGTAGTAGTAGTAACAGTAACTATTAGTGAAACAGTAGAATGTAGTAGTAGTAGTAGTAGTAACAGTAACTGTTAGTGTAGCAGTAGTAGTAACAGTAACTGTTAGTGTAACAGTAGTAGTAACAGTAACTGTGTTAGTGTAACAGTAGTAGTAACAGTAACTGTGTTAGTGTAACAGTAGAATGTAAGAATGTAGCAGTAGTAGTAACTGTTAATGTAACTTTTTTTTTAGTAGCCCCCCCCCCCCCCCCCATCTGTTTCTTTCTCTTTGTCTCTGAGGTCTGTTAGCTTTCTGGCTAAGGCTGACACTACCAGTATATAAAACTGAGCAGTCTCCAAGCGCCAGGTTCTTTCTCATTAGTATAGTAGTAATTAGTAACTATTAGCTTTTGGCTACTGTTAGCAGTGTATTAAGGATGTTTTTCCACTAGGCAGCCCATGTGTTCTCGTGCCTATAGATTACCCCAATGGAATACGGCTCACTTCAGCCATCCCAGGATCTGACATCAGGGTCCTGATCAGCTTCAATGCTCCCAATCCCCAGGACCGGAAGAAGTTCACTGACGACCTGCGGGAGTCCATTGCTGAGGTTCAGGAAATGGAAAAGTACCGGATAGAGTGTAGGCAACCTTCATCTCTTTCATCTCTCCTTCACTCACCGTTGCTCACGTCTATACACACACTTCTGTGGCAAGCCAAGCCACACTGGGGCAGAGCTGGAGACTTCTCACTGTCACCAGGGTAACATAAACAATATAAAATCAGTGCAGCTTAAAAAGCTGAAATAAAGGTCAAAAATAAACAGTGAACTCATGTGCTGCCTAAGCACACAGACTTGGTGAGTTCTGCATTGATGTGGCTAGAATCAGATCCCTTGTGGACACCTGGGACTGCTGGTGTACATTGAATTGCTTTTCAATTTTGTGTATTTCTACTGTCTCACTAAATGAACACAGTCAGACAGCTGCAGTTCAGGCTTTGCTTTACTTTAGCTCCCCCTGGTGTCCCTGTGTGGCATTTGTAATTATGTGTTTAGAAGTGAAAATGGTTACACCTCACAACACTATATACCTAGCATGTGCGTATGCATGTTTCGTGTTTGTAGCTGAGCTGGAGAAGCAGAAAGGTGTAGTAAGACCCAGCATGTCCCAGAGCATGTCAGGCCTGAAGAAAGAGGCTGGCAACGGGACCATGAGTCGCGCCAGCCTGGATGACTCCTATGCCATGGGGGAGGGGCTAAAGAGGAGCGCGCTCAGTAGCTCCCTGCGGGACCTGTCTGAAGCAGGTGAGTTTTTGTGTGGGACCACTGACCTATACAACAGGACCACAGACAAGGAAAAGTCCTCATATGTACATTTGTGCCACGGTGATCAGAAAGTCTTAATTAAAAGTTTATAGATTGTGTGGTGTGTATTACTGGGCTTTGGTTAAAGGTGTTTAGGGCAATTAAAGAGATGATTTGGCATTTATATAAATTTCTATTCGTAGATGCTATAGTGCTGTAGATGACTGACTAAGTTTTTCTCTGTTTTAGTGCAATAAGATTGCATGGATTATGTACCCAAATACCATAAAGGTTGAGAGAATGTTTTGTATAGTATAGGAGTTTATATATTGTGGCTTTGACATTGGTTAAGAGTTTTAAAGAGGTTGGTTAACATGATTAAATCCTAAAATGTTAGAGATTTTGGTATGGAAAAATATGTCTGTACCAGGGATGCACTAACCTGATGTGTATACTTTGGACATATAGAGATGCATGATATCTGCCTAAATTTAGATAACATTTTTTATTTATTTGTAATTAATTGGACATCACTTCTTCTTATTCATGGTTAGTCATATCCAGACTTGCTAACTGGTTCCACGCTAGATTAAACTAAAATGAAACTGCCTTATACACCCTGTAAAATGTTAATCTTCCATTTTGATTCTCCTGTTGTTCCCATAACATTTCATATTCTGTTGTATCCTAAGCTTAGTTTACTATTGTCTTTCATAGTTAAAAGGTTAACTGGTGAATCATCAGTCCCATGTATCATTGACCCTGTAACCAACTGACTATAATGTTGATCTGATCAAAAGCACTTGAAGTGATTCAGAGCTTTGCTGTATGCAGATGTTATGTTAAATCCAACACAAGCATGTCTGAGTTGCTTTTTATTTCAAATCAGTATAAATTTCATAATTATATTTAAGCTTTTTTTTTTTTGTGTTTTGACCAATTACACTTTACATTTCAGCATAAAGCCAAGGTGAAAGATATCTCCAAAAAGATATCTCCAAAGACATCTCCAAGTGCTAGAATATTTTTGATCCTGGTTCAATTTTTGCTGTCAGTTGGCCATCAGAAATGATGGAATGAAATCCATAAAATGAATCAGATTCATAGTGAAACAAAAAAATCCATTTGTATTCTTATTTTCCATCAATTTACCCCCCCACCAGAAATACTAACATCCTAGTTTAACAAGGTGTTGTGTCCCACACTGTCCCCTCGCCATCCACCTTGCTCAGTCCCAGTTGTTCGACATCGCTGATGAGGTCCTCCACTTGGAGTGTGGCATGAGTTGTAATCAGTCATGTGTATGAGGCATCGTTCCATCCCTGCCACCAAATTTCCTGCGAGTTATAGCTGTTGATCGTGCAGTGTCGCTCAGCCTAGTGTGTGTGCAGAAGTGCTTCTGGCTCTCAGTCATCTGTCCATTGGCTGCCGTGTTGTCTCGCTGAAGCTTGTGTGACTCGTTCACAGGCAGCAGCAGAAGGGGTTTGGACGACCACATACACACACACACACACACACACACAGCAGTTGCTTCTGCAGTCTGTCATTTCCGAGTGCAATTAGGATTCATGCAAGTCCAAATAGTTTATCCTGAGACACTGAGAGATTTCTCTGACACTGAGACATTTCTCCTTAAGCAAATGTACTTTTCACTATGGAATACAGGAGTCCGACAGTGCTAAATAAAAACTAAATTGCAAATCATTCCATTAGCATAAGAACTAACTCAAAAATCATCGGGGTCTGTGTCTATTCACATAAATCACAGTCCATTTATTTAATCAAATTAATCACAGACCACTGATTAATCTGGTACTAGAATATTACACTCCTTAATAATGCCTGTTGTACAACTACTCTGCCTACCACCATCTCCCAACCTCCATCCCTGTCCACCCTTTTAAGACACTGAACTAGGCTTTCTGTGTGCTCACATGTCCCTTTGGCGCCCCCTAGAGCCGAGGGAGGTGCACACCACTAGCCCCCCATAAGGTGTGATGGCCATCTCTAATCTGTGGTATTGCATGTCTCGGGCAGGCAAGCGCGGGCGCCGCACCAGTGCAGGATCTCTAGACAGCAATATGGAAGTAAGTAGGATGGAGTGGATGTCTAGTCACTTACTCTGTTGATGTGCACATTAAAAGCAAGGCTTTAAAATAAAAACAAAACAAAGCAAAAAAAAAAAAAAAGCCCAAACAACCGGCCCAAACATTTACTGTTTATGTTCTTGCACCCTCTTATGCTTCATAGTTTTCAACGAGTTCATCCCTTACATTTTTCCGTTTTTGGTTTCCACATGAACTCGATTATTGATGCCTAACCTGCCTGCCTGCTCACATGCATGCATGAGGTGCCTGTGGCTTTTGGGCTCGTGTGTGAGCTGTCGTCGTGACGACTTCCGTCCTCTGACTGGTGCATGCTCTGCACTAACTCTCCACAGCCATCCGCTTCTCCTTTTTGTTCCATTTCACTGTTTGTTGGGACCCTTTCCGTGGCTGCAGTTCTACGCTGCGTGAAAGTAGGGCTAACGATCCAGACGTAGAGTGAAGCTGCTTCACTGTCCCTTGGGAGAAGCACAGAGACCAGCTCTGTAGTGACCCAGAGCCACGGCGTTCCGCTCACAGGGACTGGACCAATGTGCACCCTGAATCTAATCCCAAAGTCTGTGGATTTCATTAGCATACTCATGGTCATTACACATTCATCCTTTTTCATGACCTTTTTCTGTTTGGGAATCTTGGCGTACTGATCACTGTTTTGTCACCATTCCGAACGTCCTCACTTCATTTGTTAGTTCATTAGAAGGTTTAAAAGGTTGAAGGAAGTGACAGAGATGCACAGTTTTCCAACCCTGCAGTAAAGACGCAGAACGCCTGTGGGATTCCAAGCTGTTCCTCAGATGAATGCGAAAGTGTGGACTGAATTTTATTTATTTATTTATTTTGGCATTGCTGTCCCTGCATGTTGAAGATCCGCCCTCATCGTCCTAATGAGTTGCATGCAAGATTTGTCCCCAGACTTGGGCTCTAATGTGTTTTATTACCATTTTATGTATTTTACATTTAAAGGAGAATTCTACCCAAAATCTATCATTTAATATCTAATATCTCACCATGAAAATGGTCTGTGGAAATTTTGGCCAAGATTGCCCAGGTTCCCCAGGTAACTGTGAAATAAACCAACAGTGAAGGATAACTCATGTGACTCAATGGTTTATAGTAAGGAAGACTATAGGACCAGAATGTGTGACAAAATACTGGATCCAGATGAAGAACCCTGGAAGCTCCAGGTACTGTACAGTTTTTCCTCCTTTAGTGTTGGAGTAGTGGTTCCTAGTTCTGGTCCTGCAGTTTACCTGCACTACACATTTTGGTGTTTTTTGCTGCTGTAACTGACCCAGTTTAGCCTCAGAAATTAGATCTTTAACATACTGTGCAGGAGAACTCAAGAGCCAATCACTGAACTACATTGCTGTTGTGAGAACTGACCCCTCTGAGTGAGAGCAATGTCTCAGTAAACCATGTCTCAAAAATCCATTTTTTTACTGCCAGAACCCTTTTCAGAAATCTGGAACTTTTTCAAGAAGGCAGAAATTTTATCCTCTTTTCCACCAGAGGAACCCAGAGAGATTTGGGTTTCGTTGTTATTGTTCTTACCCAAAATTTAAGTTACACAAAACAACTCCATCTTGCTTCATGTTTCCCCTTGTGGTTTTGTTGCATGCTAAAATGATACATCATCCCATCCCTCTTTATAGTCATGCGCTCCTAATTTACACGATCTTTACATTTGTGCAGGATAGTGGCAAAGCAAAGCACGGATATGCTCATGAACAGTTTTTTTCCTGTACTGGCTGGTTAAGTAACTCCTAAATTCCCTAAAAAGTTCTAGATCCTTGATGAAAAATGACCCAAACAGAAACTTGCCATACAGAACCCTCTTAGAAAGACCCCTCTCGGAGAGATCTGTGGTGTAGCTCAGTATTCTGCGACCATTATCGTGAGTTAGTGTGAACTTTAGAAGGCGTAGTGAATGCAGGCTCTATTTCCCTAACTGCTCTTGGTGGATAAGCACATTAGATGATGATGATGATGATGATGATGGTGGTGGTATTTGGGTGGAATGCTCCTTTAAATGTTCTTCTACATGTCACCGTGTCACATCTGTCTACATCAGTCAGGTGGCTCAGGTTTTCTCATTTGTGTTTATATTCTAAGAAAACATAAAACACCAAAACACTACATAGATGCAGATTAATGTGATTTATATATTTTAAAAGTATATAGATTGCTCTGTAAACATTACCTAAAAGGGTAAATCTATATATGATGTCATACTTTTCTGTATGTAAAAATATTTCTGTATACTGTAATTTGCAATATTTAATATGACTTTTTTTATATACCAGTTTTGAATTTCAGTAAGAACAAGACATTTTTTTGTTATTAAATGATTGATTATGCTTTTTTTACAAAGTCAATCCAACTCAGATCAGATTGTCAGTAAAAATATTAGGTATTATTAGAAAAAACAAGTTAGATTTTCCTTGGAACCTTCTCGGATCAGGATTAGATCTGATGAGAGTTTAGCATTGGCAATGTGCGTGTGTGTGCGCGCGTGTGCGTGCGCGGGCGTGTGTGCGTGTGTAGAGTGGTGTGTTTGGACTCATGGGTTCTGCTTGGCCTCTCTCTGCTCACAGGGCTCCATCATTAGCACCCCCCACCTGCGCCGGAGAGTGAGCTCTGCCCGGGAGCACTCGCCCTGCGCCCAGCACCCCAGCCCTAGCCCCGCCCCCTCCCTGCTGGGATCGCTCTTCGGCAGCAGGCGAGGGAAGCTTCTGCCACAGGGCTACCCTCCTCCTCCTCCTCCTCCTCCTCCTCATCCTCCACCTTCAAATCACCCTGGTCACCCCACTCTTATCTCCCACAAGCCCCACCCCACCAACCTGCACCACACAGCCCAGGCCCAGGTGGAGGCTCAAGGCCATACCTACCATGCACAGCACTGTCCCCTCCCCCAGAACCCTCCACCCTATCACCACCATCACCACTATCACCCACCCGCACACACCCCAGCCGGGCCCCGACTCTTCCGGCAGCACTCAGGCCACGCCCCTCTGCCACACTCCCACTCACGCTCGCATGGTGGGCGCCACTCCCGGCTCCCACCGCACCTCTACCATCACGGCCACCATCGCGAGCAGCAGGCACTTGGCTCGGCTCCGATCGGCACCAAACCCAAACACTGCGGCATTAGTACGGTGGTGTGAGCTACCCGGCCTACCCCGAAGCCCCAGCACCATTCTGAGCCATATGAACCTCACACGCATCCCATACGTACAGTCACTGTAGGCGGCTGCCTTGCCAACAGCTCCAGTGGCTTGAGAAGTGGGAGAAGCAGGCAGGACTCCACACCCCCACCACCTCGCCGGGGAGACGTCCAGCTCAAAGACGCTGCGTCCTCGGTCAGGATTTCACTTAGGATGGAGTTTTGGGGGAGATGTTGAAGGACCATAGAGTTGTGAACTATGAGTAGTGGTTCAGCTGCCTCTATGTTCCCCTGCAAAGGCAAAGCAGCAGTTGGCCAGATTCTGCTCGTGTGCTGTGAGCCCGGAAGCACCTGGTCACTCTCCAGAGGGCCAGCAGCACTGAGACACAGACTGGTGCACGAAGACGCCATGTTTCCTTCACAATAGCTCCCTGAAAAAAGTCTCATAAGACATGCTTTTCTGTTCTTTTCATTGTTGCCGTTTTAAAACTCTCCCTACTCGCATCTCCAAGAGATTATTTTTATGTCAAAGTGCGTGTTGGTCATTGTAGAATGATTCATCGTTTTTCAGGAGCTTAAACATGAACTCTTCTATACATGGATGCATAGATCTGGCAGAACTGCCCAGGTGTCAGTCACAAGAGAAGTTATCCTAATACTGTATTTATTGTGGATAACGGCTTTATCTGTTGTCCTGGCAATCATATATAAATGTGCCAATAATCATCGCATATCTACTCAGTCAAATGCTCTCCTCTGTGTATATTGTAATTTATGTATTAGTATTTAGTAGTGTAATTGCATCCATTGTAAGATGTTCTATGATAGTGTGTGTGTGTGTGTGTGTGTGTGTGTGTGTGTGTGTATGTATGTATATATATATATATATATATATATATATATATATATATATATATATATATATATATATATATATAAATATAAAGGTTTTTTTATATTATGATTAAATATAAGTCAAATATTATGGTCACAGGTACAGTAAAGGTCAGGTGTACAATACAGATGTATCAAACAAAGGATTAAAAAAAGCTATTTTGGACATTTTCAATGCCTTTGAAATATTAGAAGCAGCTGGGGAATGCAGAACCAGGCCTGGTTGGGCTTCAGCTCCAGCCTCCCGTGAACCCGTTGGACGGGACTGGACAGACGTAGGAGACCTGCTTGAACTGAGCAGTGTGGTTGACGAGTTACTGAGCCTCACATTTGCAGAAGTGAAGGTGGTGGAGTGAGTGAAGGTGCAGCGGCTGACAGGTAGCTAATGTCCTATACAGGAGAGCAAACTGTGAGCAGCACGGCGGAGAGTCTTTGTGAAGTTGGTTGTGTTCCCCCCAGGTCCCTCAGTACTGGGATCAGCTTTTTCTTTAAATCTTATACAACCCCCCCCCAAAAAAAAAAAAAAGTTTGGGAATGTACTAGTATTTTACTAATACCAACTAAGCTTACTTTTAAACTCTGATTCTTGTGTGGTAAAGTGTACTAAAGGTGGGTTAAGTAGTTGATGTTTGTTCTGCACATTTTCTGTGGAGTTTTGCTCAATATGTAAGAGGGCCAGTGACTGAAGTATTTTTCATTTCCTTCATATGTGCAATATATTTGTAATGAGTTTGTGAAGAATCCTTTTCTTTCATGCTGAGCGAAAGCTATTTTTTTCCACAATTACAAATACATTATTTTAGTGGCTTATATAAGTGGCACCGTAATGCAGTGAACCACTAGCTTGAAATTTAGTGGAATGTCAAGTGTTTGTGTGTCCTGTCTTTTGTCCTGTGATTTCATTCTTAGATATCTTTCCCCCAGTAGAAATCAGTGTTACCCTGGCAATGAAGTGCAATCATTGATAATAGGGCAGCAGCTGTTACTCCTTCAAGATATTCAGGTGAATGTTCCAATTATGCAAATATCTTTTCCTTCCAGATAAAGTACAATGAAGAGTGCATTTAGGAAGGTGACATGGATGTATGGTGGTTTCTGCAGAAGCACACAGAGCCCATTGCTTAATGCACTATCATGATGCATTGTGGGTAATCAGGTGGGACAGCTAAAAGACACTTCAGCACTGCCTGGCTTTTAATATGGAGCAGTGTTCTTCAGGCAGCACTTTGGATGATGTTTGTTCAGAGGTTCACGTCTAGTTCCCCGATCCAAGAATCCACATGCTGCTCCTCATGTCTGATGCTTCTGGCTCTTGTGCAGTATCCATTATATTGTTTTAGACAACATATGAAGTATATCCATATATTACATAATTCATATATCTTTCTATTCTTTCTAATGTTTAAACATGTCTTTAAGGAAATGATATTGAGGGGGAAAAAAGACAAATCTGTTCTACTTATTTTTGACTTTTTTTTTGTCATGGATCCCAAACCCAGAAAATCATATCCCAACTAAGCACTGCGCGGGCCCAAAGCATCGCGTTCACTGTGAGCTGAAGGACCCTCAGCCTGGAACACTTTAGTTTTTTCTTTAATCCTTTATCTGTACCCTTGATATGGACCTGTTGTTGCTGTTTAGTGCTGCATTGTGTTTTACTGAAGTGAGGCATGCAGTCCCTTTTTCCATGTCCATTGTTAAAAAAAAAAAAAAAAAAAAAAAAGTGAGAAAAGAGAGCAGGGTAGAAAGAAGTAACAAAGGAGTCCAACTATTGCACAGCAGTCTATCTGAGGACTTCATATTGTGTAAATAAGAAGTCTAATCATTTGAATTGTCTAAGTAGCTGAAGTAACCATGTGTAACAATATCAGTCTATCAGAGGACCAAGTGGGGGATATCTGCTTGTACATAGTGTGCATAGTATAATTCCTCATAATGTAGCGTCCTTGTTTATATCTGGAGGGTGTGTTCCCATCTCAGCTGAGGCGGATGGAGATGTACAGTTTGGCTCATGTCTGCTTTGCTCCATACAGAGCTATGATGCTGTACATTTAAAACAGACTGTTGAGAAAGTTCACTGTCTCTCATTTTGGCCCACCAGACCACTGCTGTCCTTACGATCGTGTCTGAGAAGGGGAAGATTTGGGAAAGAGAATGCTTTCATTTTGATATGCAGTCTTTAAGTGCTTAAGATCTGATCAGTGTAAAACTTCAGCTGTGACAATGTTGAGAAATAAAACTAAAATAAACACACTAAAGAGTGAAACACAATTTCTCTTATGTTGGAGCTCTTTTCTGTCTTAATTAACTTTGAAAGCAGGATGGCAAGTTTTGGCAAAAGAGTGAAATATTCATTAAAGACTAGGCATTAAAGTGCATAGATATTGGAAAATGCATGGCACATTATAGACAGATTTGGTTTACTAAAAACAGTGAAATGATTTGATAGTGCAGAGCGTACTTTAACAAAACTGTAAAAACAACTAGGCAATTGAAATCACCCGTGGTTACCAAGCGACCATATCATGGCCGACTCAATTAATTTGGTCCAAGCACTCTTCTCGTAGGGAGACCGTTTTTTTTTTTCAAGTATTAAGCTTTTTCCCTACACATCTTTTAGAGCCCACTACAAGTAGAGCTGAGACTAGCTTTCTGGTTATTATGCATGAAAACCTGTGTTTTGAGGTCGAATTACTTAAAGATTAAT
The DNA here is from genome assembly GCF_041902795.1 of Electrophorus electricus. Lineage (NCBI taxonomy): Eukaryota > Metazoa > Chordata > Actinopteri > Gymnotiformes > Gymnotidae > Electrophorus > Electrophorus electricus. Next base: position 14,678,963 of record NC_137520.1, on the reverse strand, counting down.
TAAGCATATTAAAAATATATGACTGACAGCAGGGAACACTATATATTTATTTAGCAGATATGCCATTAAGTTACTTTTTAACAGTCAGTATTTTTTCTCCTGCATCAACGCACAAGTATAATCGTGTGGCCATTAAAACTTTGGCATGGTAGAGTCTTATCTCTGGCCACAGAGATGCTTTCCTGCAGTCACATGACCCAGAGTGAGCTGTGAAATGTACTTACTCAAAAGACTTGTTGGTTGAATAAGGTCAGGAATGGACACTTATCTACTATAATGTAAAGAGAAGTGCTAAATGAGATTTTCACTTATAACAGGATGAGAAAAGCTGCAAAAGCCTCTTTGAGTGCAGGTTGGTCAATGAAAGGTATGTGTTGGATACCCAATATAGCAACTACTTAAAAGGCTGTGAAGTTTACAATTTCATAAAAACAAATCGATAAATTTCCTGTATTGATATCCAATTAGTTTTTAAATATATATTAGGAGAAAAGTTCTGTGTTTTTCACTGAATCTACAATGGTTTTTTTTCCCCACTGAATTCAGTGCTGCTTCTTCTGGGTTTATCAGTTGGGCAAATCAACTCAGACACCTGCAAGTGCTCTATATTGCCCTCTAAAGAACTGAGGGTTAACTGCATCTCCCAGGGCCTCAAGAAAATCCCCAAACTTTCCCGACACCACAGAACTATACCTACAGCACAACCAGCTGAGCTCAGTTACTCCTGGGCATTTTGACATGCTGCAGAGCCTTCAGGTGGTAAATCTGTCAGGAAATCCCTTTCACTGTGGCTGTGACATCCAGTATCTGCGAGCTTGGGTCCTGAAGAACCAAGCTGTGGCTGGTGAGGGCCCTACGTGTGCCAGTCCTGCCTCACTACCTCACAGACCCATCGCTAGGCTCAGTGAGGCTGAGTTCTCTGCCTGTCTGCAGCATCAATGTTCTGGAAGCCTTTATAATTTAACAGTAGGGGTCATGCTCAGTGTTCTCATTGGTTTGCTGTTGTGGTGTTTGCTACTGGTTAAAGACTTGACGTTCATTCTGGGCATTAGTGAGAGACACACAGGCTTCGAGGTAGAATCTCTGCGTTCTCTCAAGCCAAAACACAGATATAGGAAGAAGAGCTTTGGTGCAAGCCAACACAACGTTGAGCTACAGAGCCCTCTGCTCGAAATGGAGATCCTTCCTCAAATTATTGATGAATTGCATAAGGAACACAACATAAACTTCAAAGAAACATCAACTACCTGAGGTTGCCCTGTACTGTTCTCTTACTGTTCCTCAATGGCAACATGTCATTTACAATATGCAGGTGAAGGCTGTAAAAATATTATGACTGAAAAATCAGTGTGGTACATTTCTTACTAATCCATACATATATAACCAAAATGGTATGTTCACTGCTTTTGATATTTGATATGATTAATCCCTGATTAAATCAAGAGCTTTTTGCAGTTATTTTCAGTATAATCCTGATATTTACTAATTTGTTCATTATTTTGTGTTTTTTATATCCTTTCCTTTGTTGATTGTCTCTGTTCTTGTATTGATGGTCATGTCCCGATCTGACCAAACCTTGATCCCATCATTTTATAACCCTACAATGACTGAAATTGTTTTATAGCTTTTGTTTTTTAATATGTCTAAAGACAGGATAGGTCATTTCTGTACAATGTGCCTGTAAAAACTGGAATGAGAGAGAAAAAAACCCCCAGATTAAAAGACTACTAGTTGGTATACAATTAAGACATACTGTAATACATGATAAAATGTATATAAACTTAAGGATGTTGTTAAATGTTTTCTTTAGGAAATGTCAGTTGCAAATAATATGCCACTCCATTTTTTTCCTAACCTTAACTAGAATAATCTCACGTCCCTGACCCCATGGTTGTTACTGGGGCTACTACAGGAGACTTGCATGTGTGGAGGTGGAGCAGCCTTCAAAAGTCTCAGGTTTGATTGGTCTGCTTTCAGAGCATTACCCCAGATGTACTTTGTCCACATTGAGAAGCACATTCTCACTTAGCAAAGGTTTTGTCTTGCAACTCTACCAGTATAACAGTGTCACAGCTTTGTATTGAGACATCTAATCATCTTCAAAAACCTTTTCTTCTGTATATGCAGAAGAGGTGCATGCAGTGTGTAAACCAAGGAGAGAACTTATTAACCTCGGTTCTGCTTTAAAAGAATACAGGCCTTTATCTGCTGAATTGCATTTGTAACAGACCCAAGACAAACTAGTACAACAGATGGGCAGCCACAAACAAAACATTAAATGATTTGATTTCTGCAAATTGTTTTATCCATACATCTTGCAAGGTTTGTAGGTATTTCAAGTGAAGCACTACATATAGTAGAAACACCATTTACTATTATCCCAGTATTTCTCAACTCAGATGTTGATACACTGTTGTTCTTTAAAAGTCCCAACAGTTGAAGAGAGGGAAAAAAAAAAGTGTAATCAGGTTCCAGATCCTCCTCCAGCTTTATTGATAGTTTAAAATTACATTTTCTATGTTATAGGACTTCAGTTGCATCTTCCTTCTGACTTAAAAACTGAGTACAAGCAAATGATATTCTTACAGTAGTCCAAGTGATATTGTACAAAAATAATATTTGATTTCTGTGAAAACATTCTCCTTTTGCAAATTACTGATAAATCCACAAGCTTATTGTTTGATAATTTAAGATAGAAATGACTAAAATTACTTTTGGAATCTAACTTCAGGCATTAATAAGCGATGTTTGCTACACTTGCAAACAGATGACTTTTTAAAAAAAGTAAAAAAAAGGAAACAAAAACTTAATTTCTCAATATTTCAGAATTCTGTCATCAATATAACTTTTCTGCACAAGTTAAAGCCCACCTTGCTTGTGGTGCCTGGATTAAGTTGGATTCCTGTGGTGCGAATGGTTGTCCCGGTCATACTCTAAGCCAGTTTATATTCCCCTGACTTGATTGAAACAAAAATCCAGAAACTGAGGCTTCCCTCAACTTCTCTCTAGCCTCATACTGCCAGGGCTCACTCTGAGCCCAGGGTTCCTACATACCACACTGTGTCCCAGTCAGTGAGGATCTCACCAGCGGCATGGAAAGGGGTCTTTTAATAAAGCATTATACATACACCTCTACCAAACTAAATAGACATTTTGTATTAAATGCAGAAAGACTTTTCACCCCCTTTTTTCCTCTTTTTTTGTTTAAACATTTCAAGAAGCACACTGGCCCGGGACAAGCCTCTGTTTGCCAAGCACTGGCCAATAAAGAGGATTCCGAGAAAATAATACAACCAACCATCAATCTGAAAAGGAGGGGATGATAAAGGAAACCGGTTATGCAGAGGCTTCAATCGTGCATTCTCTTGCCAGGTGACCGGTTTTGCCACAGTTGTAGCAGTTCACCTCACTGGCCTTGCTGCACTGCACCGCCACATGGCCGATCTCACCACACCTGCACAACATAAACCAAAACACACAACCAGTTTAGCGTGACACAGCTAGGAATTCCCCCCCCCCGTCTCTTCCACCAGTATGGACAATCAGTAAATAAATAAATAAATGTGCATCAAGAGCTACATTAGGTATGCACAACTTGTCTGCTTTGTGATCAATATGCTTTATTTTGCTTAATTTGATTTGCTGGATCAAGTGAAAGCTGTGACATCAAAAAACATTTAACTGGAATATATGAACTTGCTCTGGTTAAATATACTCTCAAATGGCATATACTGTAACAGGCAACAAGTGAAATACGGCACAGCTTTATTCCTCATTCAGCAGCAAAACACCTACCGATAGCACTTCACTTTATCACACAGTTTCTGGATGTGTCCAAATCCTCCGCAGGAGTAGCACTTCTGCTCATTGGCATGGTCACAGTCACGAGCAACGTGCCCAGCTTTGCCGCAGTTGTAGCAGCACTGCTCACGCTCCTTCTTGGGCTCTTTGCAGTCCCTGGAGATGTGGCCACTCCTGTGACAGTTGTAGCATGCTGCAACGGGAAGGAAGAAAAATCCCGCTCGGGTTGGATTTCGGAGCACATGGGCAGCTCAGGGCAATACATCCCAAATGCAAATGACTCAAAACCAGTCAGTGTCTCACCATCCTCGGTCTGTTCACAGTCCCTGGCAATATGCCCTTGTTCTCCACATCGGTAACAGAAAAGATCTAGGGAGAAATTAATAACAAAATGGTAATATGTAAAATTCAGAAACGTACCACTTGCATAAATGATCTGTCTTCTAACGGGTATAAGTGGGGGGAGGGGTCACGTCCTTACCCTTTCCACGGCCCCTTCCTCTCCCGCGGCCACGGCCAGCGTTAGGACAGTTCTTCACCCAGTGTCCAGAGCGGCCACATCCGAAGCACTCACTGCTACTCATATCCATTATCTAAACAGGGTTTAAAAAAAAAAAAAATATCTTGACTGTTTGAAAAACTCAGATGACGCGCCAAACAGCAAATTTAAAAAAGTTACCCTATCTAGCTAAATAACTTCATAACGCCATTGTCATCCCTTGTATTAAAGTAATGAGTTTCCTAGTTAACCTCACGACGGGCAGGCTAGATTTACCTCCCCTCACCACTATAAAATATGCTAAATACGATAAATCCACCAATACAACAAACATGGCCAGTTAGCCATATCCATCCATGAAAGCGTGCGAGGCCAGCTAGCGAGCTAAGATGTGGCTATTTAAAGACTCCCGTAGCATGTAGCTAGCTAAGACACATGCCATGTGATTCCCCACTGGTGTAGCCAAGTAGGCAGGACACGGAGCTCCGAGCCAGCCAGCGCACCACTCCGCCAGACGCTAGTAACCGACCTAGTAAAACAGCTAGCTGGAGTACCGTTTAGAGTCAAAGACGCTAGTTAACCAACGTAACTTAGTAAAGCGGAGAGCTGGAGCACCGTTCGGAGTCAATCACCAGCTAGCTGGGGTTCCAGTTACCTGGTATCTAACAAGATAGCTATGTTAGCTAGGCAGCCCTACGGTATCTAACCTATTAGCTAACCCTACGGCTTGGAGAAAGTGGAGCCGACCTTGCAGTCCTACACGTGGAATGGAAAGTGCAACACGCAACAGTCACTACACATTGAAATTTAGGCAAAGAAACTTCAACAAACCCTTGGGGAAAAAAATTTAACGTTAACGACATTAGCGCTGTCCAGGATAATTAGCACATTATCCTAGCTGGCTGCTCGACTAACGGTCACTTCAGCGAGCTTCCCCGGACTGGGCCGCATTACTGTATGCAGCGCACACTGCCAAAGACACCAACAGCATCGACGGTGTAATCTGGATGGTAGACATTTTCTTTATCCACTAAAGATGGAGTAATTAATTTGGGGGTAAAAGTGCAAGTGTTTTACAAAAATTAAACAATTCACGCACAGCTCTGAGAAGACTTTCCCGCGCAGCCACGCTACAGCTAGGCCACGAGCCCTCGGAGAGGAAACTAGCCAGCTATGTCGCCCAAGTAAACTTACTTTCAGGGATGTTTACTTGATTTTGGACATCCCTGTTGTCCAGCCTTAAAGAGTCTCTTAATCAAACAATTAATTTAAATCGATATAATAACAATTTGGCGAAAAGAACTTAACATTTGTTGGACTCACCTATTAGATTCACTATTAGCCAGTTAGCTACGTGACTCACTGGTGTTTACTCCGCCCCTCGCCGATGCAGCACATACGAACTGCGCATGTCTGTTCGGATTGACGTTTCCGGTAGCCAATAAAAGCTCTCACAAAAACAAACCTGAGCCAATAAGAAACGCGTGAGCATGGGCATCGCCCCCATGATTCGTCAAATCAGGTTGCTTGCAAACGATACTGTCCCGCCTATAATGACCAGCTTGCTTATGTGTACGGAATTTTAAAAGACGATTATTTTATTTAGTGTGAGCGTCCCAGCGATGCTCTTGGTTAGTTTTCATAGAAGCGATACAACACTTGTTGCACCGGGTCATTTTCTGTTCAGTCCTGTGAAGACTCGAGTCCCAAATCTCAGTTCTGGTAACTCGGCTGCTCTCACGCCAACGGTCTCCATGTGACTTTACAGTCACTGTTCACAAAGTTTAACTCCGGTGGAAGAAGAACCACTTTTGTAAACGTTTGCCTCTAAAAGTGCATCTGTGGCACAAGATTCTCGTATTTTATACAGTTTTCAAATGTGAAAATTGCAACAAAATTGTGTATTGTAGATAATTATATGTGTGAACATACGGCGAAGCCATAATTGATCAGAAAACACCTATATGAAGGAAACAGACCATGTGTCTCAGTATTTCACCTTTTTAGTGTTTTAGCTTTTCAATTAAATGTCAGTGTGTTGTCTTAAAATATTATTAGCTACTTATTCCTAGGCACTTACTGTTACTTGACGTCTTGAACAGATCCGATATCCGTGCCTCCAGAGGCCGTTTGGCAACTTGCTGGTAAAATGTTTTTAACCTTTTCGTTTTTCACAACTTGAGCTGAGGAAAAGGTTTAAAATTAGTATTAATTAAAATATCATTAATAAGCTTATTTGTACACTGTTTTTTTTTTCGTTTAATATTCACACATGGCTAATGATCAAGGGATCCAATTTCAGTCGTCGACGTCAGTCAGACGAATGATTGAGCCCTTTATCGCCCCTTCTCTAGACCAGGCTGGTAATAAGATTTGTAGGTGGTTGTTGTTCCACATTACTGAGACAGATTTAAAATGTTTCATAGAACAAGGTAGTCGGTTGTGTCGACTGTTGTTAACAACAAATCTATTGCCTAACAGCTCTAGATCAGACGCTCCTCGCGGACCCACCGCCCGTCCCATCTCTTATTTGAATATGCAAATGTGATGTCATCAGATCTCCGCTTTTTCTTGAAGTTATGGCGGAGCTGAAGTTTCCAAAGTTTTCCTGGTAAGTCTGTTTGTGACTCGTATATACCTGTCGCTGCTTTATTTGACTTGATGAATTATAAACGGTAACGCATGTTGGCACTCGTTCAAAAATAGTCATTTAAGGTACGTTTACCTGATGATTTAGAACTTTGTGTTAGCTAACAGCTTGCTTGCTTGCTAAGCTAAGTACCGCTAGCTTTAGTTAGCCAGGTTTATGAAGGACGTTGGAGAGGGCCCGTGAATAGCTAGCTTAGCTAGCGTTAGGTTAGCTAGGGTTAGCAGCTAGGTTAGGTTAACTAGCGCGAAAACTAACTAGTTCACTTGGTTAACAGCTTTTCAAAAATGTGTAACTTTGTTAGCTAGCTTGCTTCCTCCTTTGCGCGGCTCCAAAAGTGTAAACAGTGTTTGGAGTGTGTGACTCAGTGCTGGAGTGTAAACTTAACGCTAGCCTAGCTAGCTAACCTCGTCTCTCTTAAGTGAGGGAGGATTGTGGTTTCTTTACTAAGCACTAACATTAATTAGATTTGCTCTCGGTTTGAGGTTGTGAAGCACGACCCTCAGGTCACCAGCTCAGGTTAGCTAACCCGGGTTAGGCTTCGGCTATTTTAGTGACACGGTTCGTTAGCCAGCGATCTATGAAAACGAGTTTTTAGGACCATATGGTAAAAAAAAAGTCAAAGCCGGTTATATGTGCCATGTAGGTAGCTATCACTTCACGTTTTATGTCCAAAAAAGGAAGGAGGATGTGTACAGGTTTGATGTGAAGTTTACGCTGCGTTTGTCACTTTAACGTGCCAATTCGCTTCTACTCTGCTCGGTTACCTGTAGAAGGATGAGCCCTGCTACGCTTCCTCCGTGTGGCAGGAGCAGTGCTGACATAAGAGCCCTGACAAAGTGAATAACGGTTTATCTGTTTCTGATATTACAAATAGACAAATACGGCCTGACTGCAATCCGCCATTGTTCTGTTATCCAGAAAGAGTTCATTAAAATGAGTCTCCTGCGCAGTTTATGCTATATCGTGTTGTAAGATAATGACAGAAAACGTTCAATCAAGATAGCGATGTAAATAACCAATATTCCGAGAAGGTGGCAGGGATATAATTTAAAGAAAAAATGTCTAATTTCCAGTGCTAAGCGTTATCACTGTATATGTGAATGTTGCTAAAACGGACTTCTTCGAGATTTCTTTCACTATATTCACGTATTCATGCGGGTAGGCAGCGTTCTGCAGCTCTTGTTTATTTGGCTCATGTGAATTGTTTAAGCTGGATACCAATGCACGGCAGGTTTGGAAAACTGCTGGGTACTCCATCCAACTTTTCTAATGTGATTAATACATTACAGTTGACACTTTTGCAAATTTGAGTAGACCAAGGACACAGCCCTGGTGGTGATGAACACACCTGCTGTTTAGTTCCAGTCCTAATATAGCACCTTTCGTGCAGTTAATTAAGGTATGGGCTCAGCTAAGGTTTTGGCAGGGTAGCCTAGATATGTTAGAATATGGCTGGGACACGATGCATCTGAAGAGAAATGAAAATGTTCAGTTATATTTATAGCCCTTTATTTTGACTGCTTCTTGCTCTTTTTTTGTGATAAGCTAATTGATGAGGTTAGTAGATGACCCCATCAGTGTTTGTATGTTGTTTGCCAGGAAACGCCATGAGACCATTTGGGGTCTTAAGAAGGATCCGTGCCAACAATTTGATGAGTGTCTAGTTCCCTGGAATTAGAATATCCATATTTGGGCATTCTAGATTATTTGGCTAATTATTTCAAAATTATTTAAAACTCAATAATCAGCACACCATTTTAAGTTATCAAGGTAATATCAGGTTAATATCACCATAGCTTTCTTACAACTGTGCACAGATAGTCTGTAAAAATCCTGTCATATCCGACTGAGTGTGAGGTTTTAATAACAGAAGGTTTAAACACTGGGGGCCCAGGGTACATTACTAGGACTGAACAGCCTATATTGTTTGTTAATCATTATCAAAATATTGGCCTTTGCAGTACTGATATTGCAAAGGGATTCAATATGTACTAAAACAAATCAGAAGTTTGTGTTCGCTGTGAACATTGTGACCAGTCAGTCAAATGGTCATTGGGTGTTGTGATTAATCATGGCATTCACATGATCCATCAAATATAATTTTGGTATAAATAATGCAACCCAACCATATCAAATCAAGGGCTTGCCATTTTATCTTAATATATTGTAAAATATATCTCGATCGCATAGTATTGTAATATAACTTCAGTATTTTAGGCTATAGGGAGCATTTATAGGTATTACTGTCATAAAGAAAACATAACACAGAATGCGCTTCTTTGAAAGGTTACCTTGGGCATTGTGTTGCTGTAATAGATAGGAGATTGCTTATTCATGTGCTCTGGTCACCTCTGTAAAAGGCTTGCTGAGTTGAGAACGGTGCCGTTAGTTCCCTTTCTCACTACATGACCAAAGGTTGCCCGTTCATGCCCCACCACTGCCAAGTTGCCACTGTTGGGTCCCTGAGCAAGGCCCTTAACCCTCAATTGTTCAAGTTGTATTGAGACATAATTGTAAGGGTTTTTATTGGATAAAAGCAGCGGCTAAGTGCCAATGTAAATGTGCTTGATCCATAGACTCATAAGCTTATCCCAATGGAGCACCTCCAAGGAGCCTGGAAGACCATAAGCAATGGATTGGGGATGAAGGACTCCGTGTTTGAGAGCGCTTGTGTCTCCCCCACGGTGGTGCAGGGCTTTCCGTACCAGCGCCACGCTTCTGATGACAGCAAAATCTCTGACGCCAAAACCAGTAGCACCATCCGAGTGTATCTCCCCAACCAGCAGCGCACTGTTGTAAGTGGGGGCTGCATTTAGTTCACTTCAGTTTTTGTATAGTTTTTATTTTTATTTATTTATTTATTTAAGCAAGCCAAAGTGACAAGTGACCGGTAATGATGGCATGAAAAAAAGCCTTGAGAGGATTCAGACTCAGTAGCCATCCTTATCCCGGTGAAGTCTGTGAGGTGCAGTGAACACCAGAACACCAATGTGCATCTTATGCACAATAATTTGCTCCTTTTCAGTGCTTCCGCACTAGCGCAGTAGTCATACATATACATATCATTTAAGCATCAATTGTCAAGTCAATTAGTATTCTAGTTTCAATAAATCTATATTAATATTTCTTGTCTTGCAACACTGTTGTTTTTGTCGCTGTATCAAAAGGCTCTCTCAAAAGATTTGACTAAATACAAATATAGTAGAACGTTTTGCGGTATATTTGTATTGTGTTTTTTTTTTATTATTTGTAAATAATTGGATTACATTTTTCCATACTTGACTAAGGCTATAATGCGCAGGACAGTGTCAGCGTAGGACTAATTTAGCAAGAGCTTTATATTTTGCTCTGTTCACATCACATTCACACTTAGATTCAGTGTTTCTAACACACTGAGTGTAAATGCTGTTTGCTGTCACTTGCTCAGGTGAACGTGCGTCCGGGAATGTCCCTGCACAGCTGCCTTATCAAAGCCCTGAAGGTACGGGGTCTGCAGCCCGAGTGCTGTGCTGTCTACAAGCTCCACGCAGCCCACAGGAGGTAGGAGCTGCCCTGCCATGGCCAGACTCTGTGCTTCTTTTAATGTTTGGAATTTTATTTGTTTCTGCCTTTGTTTAACTAAAGGGTCTTCCAAAAAAAAACAAACAAAAAAAAGTTAGACATTCATGTCATATGCGTGCAGACATTACTATGTTTTTGTTGCATTCAAACGTGCACTTTCACAATTGTAAACAGTGAGCGGAATTGTGGGGTTGTTGTCTAAACCACTGAACTGTGGTCAGTGGATAAGATGCAGCTGGGTGGGACCAAGTGCTGTTTGCAGGCATGATGGAAACCAAACTACACAGTGTGGATTGTTGATGTTAAAATTTTACTTATTGCAATATGAAGTGTGGTTCATATTTATCTGTTCTATTTCTTTGCCATAATGAATATTTTAATCCAAGGATATACCTCTTTAGAGATTATTGCAGTCTTCATTACTAGAGCATTTTTGATTGAGTTCATCTTTGATGTTTAGACTAGCTGTGTCTTGAGAAATACTTCTTTATAATAACAAACTGGTTAATGCAGAAGCTTCTTTTTTGTTCATGTTTTTCTGCACTGCTTAATTTCCTCTTTAACCTTGCAGCAAAAAGTCTCGAATGGACTGGGGCACGGACTCGACGTCTCTGATCGGAGAGGAACTGCTCGTGGAGGTCCTAGACCATGTACCCTTGACCACCCACAATTTTGTAAGTTCCATGGAACACTAGCACTTTAAGTAACACTAAGTATACAGTTCTGGTACTGACCTTAGTCCTGGTCCTCATGAACCCTTCCTGTTCATTTTTAGGCCCGGAAAACCTTTCTGAAGTTGGCGTTCTGTGACATGTGCCAGAAGTTCCTTTTGAGTGGCTTTCGTTGCCAGACATGTGGCTATAAATTCCATGAGCATTGCAGCACGAAAGTTCCTACGATGTGTGTGGACTGGAGTAATATCAGGCAACTCCTGTGAGGCTCACAATGTTTTGTCTATCCAGGCATTCTTACCAAGAAAAACTATATTCAGCACTCTGTCCTGAACTTACACCTCGTATAAGTGCAGAAAAAAAGTAATTAAAGGCTTAGGAGAAAGTATAGAAATGAGACATTTAAAGTTTTGGTTTTACAAATGAGATAACAAACCACCTTGTAAGTGATGAAGATAAGCTGTCAGGATTTGTTGGTTTATTGGTGACTAATGAGAAGGAGCGAGAGGATCAATGTAGGTGTTTTTTTTTTTAGTGAAAGCCCAGCTGCTTTTGAAGCAGTGCAGCAGCTATCAGTGTAAATTTTGCTTCCTGCCAAACATTAGGCACAGTGGGTGGACATGTACTTACCTAATGATTTATGACCAGATATCATCTTGGCTTTTTTAAGTGAATTGATTTATGAGTGTTGTTTTTAAATGAACGATTGAATTTTCCTGGCAGGTTATTCCCAACTCCAGGTGAGAGTGGAGCTCCAGCTCTACCTCCTCTTACTTCAAGGAGAATGAGGGAATCCCTCACCCGAATCCCCAGCAGGTAAAAGCTTTTGTTCTCCTACCAGAGTTTTAAGGGATCTGCTTGTGGTCTGTTAGGCTGGTTTAAGCTCTGCTGTGGGTTTGCTTGATCCAGTGTTCTTGGAACTCAGACACACCGTACGGTTAGTGGAGTATGTCTTCATGGCAGCTGTTTTTAAAGTTCAACTCATTTTAATGATCTTTCCCTATGTCTGTGTGTTGATTGGGACAGAGTTTATTTCTGGCCTCCTAAGTTTCAACCTGTAGACTTAACTTGGTGGAAAGAACTGAGCTAAAGTTCACTGACAAGCATTATGCTATCATTCTGAATCTCAGGCCTGGTCATTTTCAAGCTGAGCTCATTGCCACCTGAATGTCCAAACAGCCGCGTCCCACACAGCAAGCTGAACTTGGTCTGCACGCACCTCTGTAGACACAAGCAAAGTCCTTACAAAGGATGAGCCCCCAGCACTGCCAGATACACCCACTCCCTAATTGCCCCAACATCATATGCCACTGTCCACCGTCCGGTTTTGAGTTGGGTTCTGTGGGCAGCTTTTGCCTGCCATCCTCCACAGGTGCACCAGGATATTTTGACATGCATGTTTTAATCTCACATTTAGCTGGAACTGGTCCTAGAGTGCTGTTTTTAGTGGTGGTGGTTTTCCTGTTAACATTATCTCCGGTCAACTACGACAAGCCATTCTTTCGGATAGAAAAACACTGACCTGAATGCACAGATTCAGTCAAGCAAAGAGAAAGAGTGAATATAGTTAGAATGGTGTGGTCTGAAGTCTAAATAAACCTTTCCCAGACTCTTTTGAAGGTCATCCTGGTTGAAGGTCATTGTTACTCACATAAACATTCAGCACATTTTGTCAGGGGCCCAGAGAGTTATGCTGTGCTTGGTGTGCTTTTGGCACGACGGCCCTCCGACTAATATTTATTTATTTATTTATTTTTTTCCTGTCTTCCAGCTCCCTGCACAGACATTCGACCCCTTACGTCTTCAGCTGTACAACCCCATACTCGCCAGCAGGGGGGGCTCTCTCTCAGAGGCAGCGCTCCACCTCAACACCCAATGTGCACATGGTCAGCACTGCCCTGCCTGTTGATGGCAGCCTGATTGAGGTAAAGCCTGGCTCCTCTCCTCTGCTCTGATTAGCCAGGGTAAGAGCACCAGAAGGATCCCTGTTGCTCCTGTGCTCTTGTTTGCCCTTTTCACTCCTCTCACTGTTCTGTCACTCCTTCACCACTGTACTTTCTGCAAACTTTCTTCTTTCAGGTTGCTTATGCCTGCCTCTTCCACAATCCCTTCTGTTTGTCACTAGCTGGTATTGAAGTCCAGTTAAGGGTTGTCGAACTTTACAGGTCTGGACTCCTGCCACACTAAAATACACTCAGGGCTTAATAAATGGCTGATTAATCAAAGCAGGTGTGATGACTGCTTACAGGGTCTGCTTACTGCAGTGGTGCGTGCTGTCACGCGTTTCTCTTCAGAGCATGCTCGTGTTTTGATGTGGACACCAGCCAGTGCCCTGTGCACTTCCCTTTTCACCCTCACCCTCTCTCCATTTCCCTCTTTGTTTTTGTTTCTTCCCTCTCTTCTCGTTGGGCTGCTCTGCGGAGTAGCTAGATTTCCTGAATGCCTCTCCCAGCTCTTGGAGCCACCAGTATTGTCTGAAGAGAAGAGTAGGTATTGTTTGCCTCCCCGACACCTCTGGTTTAAATGCGCAACAGTGTCTTGATCTAGCCAGAGGTCAGCAGCTGCTCTGTAAGCTGCTTAGAAAGGCACACTGGGACTTTTCCTCAGTGTGAATGAAAGGACTAATGTGCTGTTTAGCTACATTGCATTTAAGATTATTTACATTTATTACATTTTTATGTACTTATTTTTTAGGATGTAATACGTCATGGGCATGGCTCAGGTAAGAAGAAAATTGCAATACTGGGTACGATTGGATTGAGGTGTTGCATTTATACATTCCAGTAGTGAGATGCTCATTCTGTTTTGTGTCCCCTCTTCCTTCTGTAGCAGGTAGTTCCCCGAGCCAGAGTCCGACTGGCTGGACCCAGTCTAAAACACCTGCACCAGCTCAGAAAGAGAGGGTGTCGTCCTTCAATTCTCAGGAGAAAAACAAAATTGTAAGCTCTTTGCCTTGGCCCTTTTTTTCCGCGTGGAACCAGAGTAACACTTCCCCTTTCTCAAGTGCATCCTGTGAGAAACGCAAGAGAAGAAACAGATGTAACACTACTGATAAGCCTTAGTTAATACAGTTCCTGTTGCTCTGAACTTACTCTTGCCACGTAGTGAATATGAACAGTAACTCTGCTGTGCACTTTATTACACATGATCTTTTTCCCCATAAAGGCTTTCATACTGCAACTTCACTACATACTGCTACAGCGAGCAACCCTATTGAATCCAGTCCAGTTTCCTTTAGGCTTGATGCTCGGACAGCCGTATACAGGCAGCAAGCTCTGTTGTTTTTCCCCTTGTTAAAAATTGGCTGACGTTGCCGTATTGTGTCCCAGAGGCCACGGGATAAGAGAGACTCGAGCTACTACTGGGAGATCGAAGCTAGTGAGGTCATGCTGCAGTCCAGGATTGGCTCGGGCTCCTTCGGGACTGTCTACAAAGGGAAATGGCATGGTAATGGGCCTGCTGCTCTGGGTCTGCACATGCTCTGTCGCCTCTGTGCTGCCTCGCAACACTTCCGTGCTTTGTCTCTCGGTTGACCTGCAGGTGACGTGGCAGTGAAGATTCTCAAAGTCACGGACCCGACGCCGGAGCAGCTCCAGGCCTTCCGCAACGAAGTGGCAGTCCTGCGGTGAGATTAAACGCTTAAAGCAATATGGCTTAGCATAGCGTTGTCTTCTTTATCAGGTCCCTGCTTTACAAAAGAATTGGTCCTCCAGCTGTTGGTGGATATTATGGCATTATATTGGCTGTACATTAGAGTTTCTGAAAGCATTTTGTAATTATATCTTATAATTGTGCCCTGTAGAAATCATTGCCGTGTGTGTGTGGCAATTTTAACATCATCTGTAACTCTACAGCGGTAAATTACTTTAAATGCAGAACAGAAATACATTTCTTTAAGGCTTAAAATGAAAATAGAATATTCCTTTAAAGCAACACTGCAGTGTGTTTTGTACCTACACTGAAGCCTACAGTTTTTAAGTTGCTCTGCAGTGATTATTGCAGGTTGAGCTTTAGCAAGCAGGATGGGTACACACTTGCACTTGATACCTTACTTCTTCCCATCAACGTCTTTTAGCACTCTCTCTGTCTGTCCACAGCAAAACAAGGCATGTCAACATCCTGCTTTTCATGGGCTACATGACGAGGGATAACTTGGCCATTGTGACGCAGTGGTGTGAGGGCAGTAGCCTGTACAAACACCTCCATGTGCTGGAGACCAACTTCCAGATGTTCCAGCTGATCGACATCGCCAGGCAGACCGCTCAGGGCATGGAGTGAGTTCAGCCTGATGTAGAAGGGAAATGTCCTCTCTGATGTAGAGCGCTTTTACGTGGTTATTTAACATGATCTTACACTCTTCCTTTTCTTCCAGTTACTTGCATGCAAAGAACATCATCCACCGGGACATGAAGTCAAACAGTATCCTTCTCAAGAGAGCACACGAAGCAATGATTAAAAACCATTAAGATGTCATACCAAGTCACACCAAATGGTGTGTGTGTGTGTGTGTGTGTGTGTGTGAGACTTAAATGATTGTCACATGAATCAAAATTGGATCACTTTACAGTAATTGCATTACTTATAAGATGAACAGTAGGGTATTTGTTCTTTATGTAAAATTAAAACTGACAGTTTAGTTTTAGTATATTAAATATACAGGCCCCAAAGAAGGAACTCTACTACAAAACTGAGATTCAGATCTTTTATTTTTTAACACCAGGATTGCACACATTTCTGAAGAGATGTTCTGGAGAAATGTTCATCTGCTCTTTGGTTGAGGGGCTGTGTTGCCTCTACCCTTTCATTTTAAAATACCCTAGAGGAGTTCTGTCAGATTCAGGTCAGGCCAAATACTTGGACAGGTGATGGTTTTCACTTTTTTCTTCTTAAGAACCTCTTGTATGATTTTGGCAGTGAGCGTTGGCTTACCCTCATTCTGGAATATTCCTCTTCTGCCAAGCTTCTGGTGACTGGGGGTCATCTGTCAGCCAGTATTTTGGTGCATCCACTGGCATTCGTGGTGTCATCTATAACTGTCATCTCCCCAATGCTTTTTGCAGTCACGCAGCCCCATATCTCCCTCCCCCCTCCATGCCTCCCAGCCTGGACTGTGCACTCACTGGTAATCCTGGCCATGTTTATGCCAAACATGCTGGACTCCATCTGAGCTGAACACATTTATCTTGGTCTCATCTGACCAAAGAATGTGCTCCCAGTATTCATCAGGCTTCTTACCATGTTCATGTTTCATGCAAAGTTTAATCTTGCAGTTTTATGCCAAAGAGCAGGCAAGGCCTTTCTTGGGTGTTATCCATAGAGGTTAACGTTATGCAGTGTCCTTCGTCCTGTCTCGGCTGTCAGATTCTCACCGATGGCCCCTGAGCCAAGAACCTGGCCCTGTTTTTCAGAGCTGGACTGTGCGAGTAGCGCTCTGCCTGTCGCATAATTTTACGAGGCCAGTCGTTTCGGTTAGTGATACTGTGGCTTGTTCTGTACCTCCTCAGTGTTTTAATTGGTGACCGATCTTCCTGTATCCTTTTCAGTCAGATTTTTTTAAACACCTGTGGCAGTTATTTTCCATGTGGAGTCCTGTTGCAGACATGCACATGCACAGCTCACAGATCCAAAATGGAGAAAGTTCACCCGTTCAGAGGTCATTTAGTAACCATGTTATACAATTGGGCTAATTGGAAAACACAGGTTTGTCCATTTAGTTCCAATGATCACAGGTTCTCATGTGTGTTAGGGATCACTGTAATCACTTTTGTTGCATTGAGTTTGTACTTTGGAGCCTGCATGCATACACATATGTCATGGTGTCATTTTTGTAAAGCAGCATCTGTTGGCAGTAAAACTAGGGTAGTGATCGTGACCACACATGGGCACCATTTAGAGAACCTTGCCCTGTGCACCTCTAACTCAAACACAGACATCTTCCTGCACGAGGGCCTGACGGTGAAGATTGGAGACTTTGGCTTGGCCACGGTGAAGTCCCGGTGGAGTGGTTCTCATCAGGTGGAACAGCCGTCAGGATCTATATTATGGATGGTCAGTGGTCATCCCTAAAAACAGGATTTGAATAAATATGGCCTCTGAAACTTCTGCTTAACTCTTGTATCATAAACCTATATTTTTCAGTAATTCAGTAATAAATGCATTCTTTTAGTGAATGCCTGACATTGGACTACACAAATACATAAATAGTAAAGAGTATAATTCAGTGAAAGAAATATGCCATCCCTTTGTTTGGAGGAGCAACCTGTTAGTTTGGCAATTGTGGGAACACACCTTCTACTCCAGCTGGAAAGAGCTGCTCTGTTTCCACCCAGGCACCTGAGGTGATCCGGATGCAGGACAACAATCCGTACAGCTTCCAGTCGGATGTCTACTCCTATGGCGTAGTGTTGTATGAGCTCATGACGGGGGAGTTGCCGTATTCACACATAGCTAACAGAGATCAGGTAGATATATTTTAATGGTGTACATCATGGCCTGGATGTAATTACAAAAATTAACAACTGCTACAGTGCCTCACCCCACCAAACCCCTAAACGAAGATGGTTTGTATGTTTCTATCTGCTAAGATACATTTACAGTCATTTGTATTGTGTTTAATACAGAATGTCATTTAAATTTGTTTGGTGGTTTTTAATTGAAAGAGAAAAGTGTTTTAACATGTTTTAAATGGTATTGATATTGTATTGTGTCCCTGTCTTTATTGTCCCTAGTGAAACAGATTGTGTACATAACTGCTTAAAAGCTACTTTTGTTTCTGTCTCATAGTTGAGGAACAGTTTACATTTAGGGTGATCAGCAAAATGTGAAATTGAAAATTTGTGGGTTGGTGGGTGTGTGTGAGAGAAAGTGGGACAGAGGGAGAGAAGCATGCCACTTCTGGACTTCTACTGGCCCAGTTACTATGGAGCCTCAAAACTAAACTAAATTTATCGTGTAATCCAAGCTGAGCTCCAGAGCACCCCATCACGAGCCCGACCCGCTGCCCAGCTCCCGCCTCGTGTGCTGGGTTGCTGCGTTGGCGTGTGGTCCTGCTCCATCCCCCTGGCACAGAGCTTTCTTAGTAAACTGTGTGGGACCTGAAGGCCTGGTGTCTAAAAATGCCCTGACGTCCCAGTGTAGATTGTATTTCTGTTCAAACAGACCTCAGGAGTCATGAGGATATGCATCCGATGGCTTTCTGAAACCATAACTCCTGATTTGCTGTGCTACTCTTAAACACTCGTAGGGTTTGACTTGATTGTAGTCAAGCACTGTTTCTACTTCACATGTTTAAAGCAGAAGGAAGGCAGGGCTTGGTTCAAAGTGTCATTCCTTCTATTCTAACTCTCCTTGTTGCTCGTGTCTGTAGATTATCTTTATGGTTGGCAGGGGTTACCTGTCCCCAGATCTCAGTAAACTCTATAAGAGTTGCCCCAAAGCCATGAAGCGACTGGTAGCCGACTGCATCAAAAAGTCCAAAGAGGAAAGGCCTCTATTCCCACAGGTATGAGGAGCTGTTGTCCCACTGTTCAAATTCTGTCTGGAACACGTCATACTGTGGTGTGGTTATACTCTCTACTCAAGATGTTCAGTTTTCTCCCTGTATACTTCTTCACTTGATTCCATCTTATTGTTGTTACTTTGTTTCATGACTGACCATTCAACTCCATTCGAATCTAAGCAGCATTTTAATTCCATATAGTTTGTTCTTTCCAGTTTATACTGGAACTGACCTAATGCAGATTGAACTGATTTTAATGGCTTACTTCCTGCCTGTGTTTCTGTAGATCTTGTCTTCCATTGAGCTGCTGCAGCATTCGCTCCCCAAGATCAACCGCAGTGCCTCGGAGCCTTCCCTGCACCGCGCCGCGCACACCGACGACATCAACTCCTGCACTTTGACTTCCATGAAGCTACCTGTCTTCTGACGGGACAGTCCGTGCCAAAATCCGATCTGCAGCCAGTAATCTGGCAGGGTTGCAACGGAGCCCCAGAATCGAGTGGAGCTGCTTCAGTTTAGCCAGAAGTTTCCAGAAGTTTTGGTTTAGCCAGAAGTTGTTGGAGGTTCTGCTAAAGCTGCCTCTGCGCTCTGACCGGAGTCCCTTAGCAGGAGAGACTGAGCTCTGGCCTGAAAGGGCTGAAGTCCAGATGGGGGGTTTCAGCATGTGCATCCATGTGCTTGTGTTTCTGGGACCGATGTCATCATTGCTATAGGCAGAGGTGATGTCTATGTCATACAAAAAAACAAGCTGTTAGATTACATCTAGGTATGTTTTTAAAACTCCCCAAATGAGTAGATGCCCATTTGTGATGCAAACAGAAACGCTGTAGAAGAGGTCACTGATACTGCCACGGGTGGCTTGTAGGAATGTTGTAATTTAGCTACTGAACAACATAAACTTCATGGCTCAGTTCACAGTACAGTAGACAATATTTTCTATAGCTTGCGATCACATACTGCTTTGCTAAAGGCCTTTTCAGGATAGTGAATATGGAAGAGGCACTTGTAGTTGTGTTGCAGTTGAAGAATGTCTTTTGACATGACTGTGTGGCCCTGAAGGCAGACAGCACATCCAGGAGCTGCCAGTCAGTTTTGGGTGGCAGAGGGCAGGGGTGGGTGCCTTTGTGAGGATCACTCCTGCAAAAACAATTTGCAGTCTTTCTCAGTTGCTGGGCTTTTTTGTGTGTGAAGTTTTATAACCATCCAATCAGTTCCTTACACATTTATCAAGCGTTGTTTGGAACGTGTATGAACAGTTAATGTTCACATCCTTAAAAACATCAGTGTTCAGCTAAAAGTTGATTACAAATGTTAGTCTCAGCATTTTAAAAATGATTTTGATTCTTTAGTGATTTGTCATCTGGCTCTTTGAAGGTTTTATTGCAGACTGCGACTATATACTGTTCATCAGTAATGGTTATTTTAATAAAATTTAAGTTAAATACAGAATTGTCCAGTTGAAGTATCACATTTTGAGCTCTTTGTTTTTGTCAGGCTCAGAACCTGCGCTCGGATGTGAAGGATGTTTGAGTAAATACATCCGCTCTGAGTGTAAAGGGTAATGAGATTAGAGGTAATCGAGCTTAGAAAACTGGCTCTGTGTGGTGATGTCGGAGCAGCATTCAAGTAAAATGTAAGGAAAGGAGAGTGATGTATGTAGGTAACCTCAGCCTCCCAGCGTCTCCTCATCGTGGCCCCGCCCAGCTTCACAGCATTTCCCAGCCTCTTGACTGCTCTACTAGACGTACGGCAGTTTCCCATGTGTCATGTTTCCAGTGGCAGCGTGGTGTTGCATGATTGGTAGGCTGAACTGCCTGTACAGTTGCAGTGACTCGTGAGCCCGAGCCTCTGAAGGGCAGGAAACGCTCTGAACTGTCAAAGTTCAGTTTTGATCATGAGCTTCTCGGAGTCTGTCGGGGTTTAAAACAACACTGGGCAAATGAACCCATGAAAAACGGATGGAAAAAGTTTTCTATATTTTATATTTATAGTCTTAACAATTCTACCAGTTTCTTTTAAGGTCTGAACACCTACTCATGCCCCCCCCCTCCCCATTTAGACTGAAGTAATGTTACAGGGCATGGGTACCTCTACTGGAGAACCAACACTAGCGTGGGTGAGGGAGAGGGAGAAGGAGATTGTGAGTTCATGTAGAAATTGTTGTTTATTGAGATGGCCTTAAACAGATAACAATTATGTCTGTTATGATGGACATGGTTGGAAAAGTGCAATCAGACGCCCCCTTGTGGAAATCATCTGTCAAAATTGTGAACAAAAATCTTGGTCATAAATGCCTCCTCACAACATGGAAGATTGGCATAGCTGAATAGTGCATAATGATGCACCTTTCCCTTTCTCACATTGTATCTCGTAAGATCAAGTCTAGACAAACTGCGCTTTAGCATACGTTCTTCACCATCTCCTTTAAGCGTGGAGGAACATCTCCAACTGCCGCCTTTAGCAGGTGGACGATGCTGACATGTTCCACCACCACGGGGCTCAGGTTTGTCATTAGCTGCAGCAATTTGGTGTCTGTCAGCACACTTGATGCCGAGGTACACCAGTCTCACGGTGATGCCCTCAGAGGCGTGTACTCGACTCGAGCATGGCCACTGGTTTGCTCAGGTCTGGTTCCGTAAAGTCCGGGATGCTCTTGGCGATCTTGTGACCCGCTACACCACCTCAGCAAGACCAAAGAGACTTCCAGCTCAGGAGTGGGTCCTGAGACTCCCAGGACCACCTGCCGTTCAGGAACTCCTGCCCTGCAGAGACCTCATGTGGATGATGAAATCTAACCGAGGGAAGATGAGGGTGCAATGTTATAATGTTTGTTTATTTATAGCATATTTGCTCCTGCAGGTTCTAGATGCCAGAGAGACATTTTAACGTGTATTAAATAACACAGTCAGCATGCTTATTTGTTAAATGCCTCCAAGAGCACTAATTTAGGATCAGGCACACTGTTCACATAACAGTAATGATTTAATATAGGATTCAAAAAGAGGCAAAAGTCCTGATCTTCGGTCAGCAGATATGCTGTAGGATATGGAATAAGCACAGATCCCACTGTGTTCTTTGCTTTTCTGCTAGGATTGCCCTGACCTTGCATTTGAGGTAGGAATCATATAGGCACTTGGAAAGGGCCTGTAGACTTGCCTGTCCTTGGTCCAGCTGGCCTGCATCCACGTGGGCTCAGCGTCTCCCACTCTGCTTGGGGAGTTTGGCCAAAACTTATAACATTAGAGAAAGAGATGACGGGAGCCTCACTGATTGATTGGCTTTTAGGCTTTCAAATTAGGGCCAGCTGTCCAGACGCAGATCAAGTCTTTTCTTGGGCTAAAGTGCAGTACCAGTATTGAATCTACATTGGGAATTCTTGTTGGTCTAGATTTAGAATTATTTTTGGTCTTGACAACTGGGCTTTAGAGCTGTGTGAGTGAGAAGAATTACTAACAATGCATTCTGTTCCTCTGCAGGCTGGTGTCCCACATAGTCCTTCCCTCAAAATTTAAAATAATACTAACTTTATCTATAAATTTCTTAAAGATTGAGAGTTTTTCATATTCATTTGGATTTTTAATATTGATGTCAACTAAAATCTTCAAGACTAAGAAGTCTCAGAGAAGAACAGTCAAGTTCCACAGTGGAAACCCCATCCATGGGCTATCTGGTCAGCTTCACTCTGTACCAAACAGCTCAAGCCTCATGGTGCTCTTGTGACTGCATCTCTGTGAACTAGTGTTCTGGTCTGCCACACATAGCATTGCCTAAGCCACCACTAACACACTTCAAATGAGAGCTGAGAACAGTCTCAATTTCACAGTGCTCTTCAACTCATCCCCAGTATGTTTTCTGCAGACATCTTAAAACGCACAACCCCAGAAACCTATTGCATCAAACGTTTCATATCAATGTCCCATGCAATTTGTTAGGAATCTGCTGTCAAAAATAAGTAAGCCAAAGCTACCCATGCTTCAGAGACCCTCGGGTAGGTCAACACTGTCATTCCTGTTCATGTGAGTACAGCCCTTTCAGGTAGTTAATAACTAAATAATCCTTGATTTTAGTAGGTTAAGTGATGTACATGAAATTAAGATTTAAGTCTTCAATTAGACCAGTAGACTTACTATAACCTTAATGTAAATGTCCCTTAAATGTATACTGTTTTTCTAGGCTTGTATATTTACAGCAAAATTCTGAGCAGTGAGACTTGACGCTGTGATATGCCCACCAAAACTCATCAGAAAGCGACAGAACTAACATTTATCAAGTTCAATTCACAGTATTTGTCACCTTTAATCTAACAGTTCTCTGAAAGAAGCCCTGAAAGTGCACTGGACACTTTAAAAATTAAATAAAAAAATTTCATGAACATTTTCTTTACCTTTTTGTTAAATGCATCGAACAAGTCAACAGTTGACATCAATCGTGTGTGTGTGTGTTAAAAATCTTGAATGATTGTCATCGGTATGAAATTATATCATAGAAAAACAGAACTCAGGGATATGTTTAATGGTGAAAGGGGGGAATTAATGCAACTCTGGACAGAAATAAATGTGACATTGCAGAAGCTAGTGGAAACGATGCCACAGCAAATGCATTCCGTAATCAAAGCTAAAGGCAGTCCAACGAAATATTATTGTGAGACTTTTTTTTTTTTTTTTTTTTTTTTTGGACAGGCAATGTTTATACACACACACACACAAAGTCAACAACCAGCCTCAGGAATCCCTCACCAGCCAGCCGCCAGACCAGCCCAACAGCAGTCAGGACATCAGCAGCTAGCATGTGGAGAAATATGGATGTCAAAAAATGGTGAAATTGAATGGTCTCCTTGGCCAAAGAAAGAGCCACTCCGCAGGTCTGCCAATGTGAGAAAGATGCAACCAGGGCCAACAAGGATGGCAGTTACTCACGTCCAGGACAATGAGTCTTCTTTTGAACTTTTCATTCTGGATGACATCTCAAAAAGTATTCTAGATTGCACCAATTTAAAAGGAAGGTGTTTTTTGAGAAGGTTGGAAGGACATGGACCAAACCCATTTACGTGCATACCTTGGGCTTCTTATCCTTGCTGGAGTTTTCTTAGCCAAAGGGGAATCCACAGAATCCCTGTGGGACACAGAAATTGGCAGAAAGCTAGAGAGGTCTAAATAAACATGTTTTTTTCCACCTATATGCTGATATTGAATTTTCCTTTTTTACATTTTTAATTTTTTTTTACATTGGCACATAAACGGGTTGCACTATCATTTATAAATATGATTTAAAAGGGGTAAACACTAAATATTAATCGTATATCCTGTCTTTATTGCTAGTATATGTCATAAGGAAACCATCTGGTATTTTGATTACATAAATTGTTATGGCTATATTGATTTAGAAACCCAATAATGCGGTGGGTCAAACATTGGCTGAGTAACAAAAATATGAACACCACACAAGGGATATCTACACACTATATATATATATAAATATATATATAAATAAATCACACAGTTGTTCTTTTTAATTACACCAACAATTCACAGTTACTGTTAGTTGTTTGTATTACCTTGCATCATTCACATACATGCACTCCATAGTGTTACCCAGAGGATCTGTTACCAAATACTTTACACTACATGTTTAACAAAGCACTGGATATATCATTGTGAAGTTTAGCATACAGGAAACTGCTTTCTCATGGTGGAGGGTTTGGACTCCAAACAAAGTTTATAGAACAGAACAGCCGAAGTAATCTGTATCGCATTCTCCATTCACAGAGGAGATTTACATGCAGGAGAAGAAGAGCATAGAAGAAAATGTAAATAAATAGACACACAAAAGGAAAAAGATTAAGGAATTAAACATTGGAGGAAGTACACTGATTAAAAGAAAACACATGGCTACAGTGCAAAGCCCATGGATTTTATAAAAAGCACAGGAGTTTTCAGTCTAGATTTTAAAATTGCATTGATTTGGGCACCTTAGAGATCTGAGAATAAGTTACAGCTATAATAATTACAACTTTTAAAATATGATTATTTAAAAACACTCCCCCTCTGTCCCATATTTATATCTTTTATTGCATGACACTATGAACTTGACAGTACCAGAAAGGTGTATACAAATAAAAGGTATTTTAGTATGTTGCATCATAAATCCATTATGACTCTTTGTTTTTCATTTTGGTAATCAATCTTAGAAAGTCACTTTTATGCTTTTTATTTTTACTATTTACATAAAGTATTTCCCCCTCGATTAGATGTTGATTGCTTGATCACATTACTGAATAAATGTAATCTTTCAAGCAAGCTTTCACTGACAGCTGGGCATCCTATGAGCTTTAGATAAGCAACCTTTTGACATAAGGGGGCCTAAAGCATTTTTGCTTATAGAAACGGTCAGGAGAGAAAGAAGATCGTTGGCTGTTGGTTGTTAGTGCTGTTTAGGACTACAGAGAGATAAGAAATGTTATACAAATGTGGGTAAAATTGTTATTGGTAGGGCTGCACAATAAATATTTATATTATAAAATTACTATCTCTATATATCATTACTCAAAGTATTAGCCTTTTCAACACTGAAAGTTAAACTATAGAAATGATATCTACTACAAACTATGATTTTTTTTTATAGTGTTCCGTGAGCACCCTTTTCTATAACAGACATTCATCAGAAGAGTGTTTGGTTGTTTTAGCCACGTTGCATCATGAGTTTACCAGAGCAGTTATGTTATGCTGCAACACATACCACAATTAGAATTTTTACCAATATCCTTGCAATGTGATATATTGGTTCATATTTGCCTTTAATCAGGAATGTTTTTTTAGGAGATCATCTATATACATGTATATACACATCCTGCTACTAATGATCACCAGGGGTCCTTCTGGGAGGTATTCGAGTGTCTCTTCCCCAATCTTAGCTGCAAATCAATTGCACATGCTGTTAATCTAATCGTTTCTAACAAGTGGAGCTGGTGCAATAACTGAAATTCAAGAGAATGACCATGATTAAAAATGCTGTAAGAGAATATTTTCCACTTGCTGCTACCTTTCCTGGTGACAGGGCTTCAGTTACCTCCCCATCTTGTGCCTGGTCTCGGTGTCTCTTCAGCAGCACTCACTGTCCACACCAGACTTAGTGCACCTGACACGAGGAGGAAAGACCCTGGCATCCATCCTCTTCAAACTAAATCTCATCTAAATACAGCCCCTATTTTATTCAAAATTCCTGTGGCCAAGACCTTTTCTAGACCTTTTCTATTATATTCAGGGAAGTATATATTGAGGGAAACATGATAAAATGTGATAAATGTAAAGCTCATTCCAAACTGACGCATCTTCTTTTTAGGTCCAGAGCCAGTGGTTGACTGTGTTCGTCTTGTCATTGCTGGGTGCAGGTGTATAGCTGTAGTCGTGTCTGAAAGCATTTGGCTGAGCTGGCCTGAGCTGACGGGATGGTCTCACAGGTCTTATTTTTAAACATTACCTCACATCACAGGTGCTGTCGAAACCTTCAGCTTTTTAAAAATGACCTCACATCAGAGGTGTTGTTGAAAACCTTCTGTTCAGCACTGTGATACTGGAACTATTTCAACAATATTCTAAACCAGTAGTATCTCAACCGTAACCTACTGTGCTGCCTAGGATACATTCTATAAGTAAGTGACAAAGCACTTTTGTAAGTCACTCTGGATAAGAGCGTCTGCTAAGTATAAATGTAAATTTTACTGAGTAATGGCTTAACATTTCATAACCTGGAGAATCAGACTTCAGAATTCAATTTGATATCTGTTTCGGCCATATAAGTATAAGTTTGTTCATACCTCATAGGGCTGTTTCTGCATGATAGCCAAGGTTTATTTACTGCATTAATTAGCCATCTTTCAATATGCAGGAATAATTCATTTAAATCAAAAAAGGAAAACTGTAGGTTTCATATCATGTCCCTTCTTTATGTGCATTGTATATGAGTAGCAGAGGTCTGGAACCACCCACGGTTCTGGGGTTAGAGTGGAAGTGTAAATCACGTTGTAAAAACATAATTTAAAATGCGTCATGATCATTTTACAGTTTGCTGTCAAGTGTTGGTTGGTTAGTTCATTGATTGGTTGTTTGGCTAGTTAGTCAGTCAGTTTATACTGCCTTTATTCCTATGTTCTTCCTAACAATTTTCCAGGGAAAAGTTTCGAGTCATATGTAGGCCTATTGCTTAAATTGTCTCAGAATGAACCATTTGAAAATATACAGGGGGATGTGAAGATTTAAAATAACAGCCTGCATTTAGAACGGATTTATGGGGGGACCATGTTAGAAAATTTTATATTGAATGTCAAAAAACTCAGTCTTAATTATTAGGTTTTTATTTACTATTTCAGGATATATAATAACTGTCCTGCATATCTGTTTACTCATTCCATATTGGCATATTATAGCTGTATTGTTATTCAGCAAAATTCAATTTAAATTTATAGCTTTTTACACTTACAGATATTTCCCTAATTAATTATTTGTGCCTAAGCAGTTGTATTTTTTTAAAGAGCAGCACTGATAGAGAAGTTGAATCCACTACTTTTGCACTACTCTGAAAGTGAACGTTCAGTTTATATTCATTGGACACACTGCCTTTAAAATGCTTTATTTGTAATCAGTGATAGTTGTTCCTGTTGCTTGGGCCTGCTTACCTGGTCTTGGTATTCCAACACAACATGTGTGCTCATGTCCAAACCCACAAATGTACACACAATGTAATGCAAACAATTCTGATTTTCAGGGTCTGACACTAGACATATTTTTCACAATGTGATTACTTTCAGATCTCAAAAGAATAAAGGATGGAAAAAATAAAGGATGGAATTATATATCCTAAGCAGTTTCCCATTCACTGGAATAGAGATGAATAAGAAGACAACCAAAACTTATAATTTGAGGTTACACAACAATTTCCTACCAGAAGTGTTTATGCTTGTTTTGCTTTCTACCAATTTAATAGACAGCAAATAAGACAATCACTTAATATAACTGCACTTACGATACAATCACTTAATATAACTGCACTTATGATACAATCACTTAATATAACTTCACAAACATTGTTTTTGTTAGTCATTTATTTAAAAAAAGCCTTACATTAATCTGTATTGTTACATGCAACTGTACGACTATGTAGTGAGACTCATGCACTTGCAATTAACATGCAACAATACAGAAAGAAAACATCAACTAGGACATCTCTTGTAGCCTGTATATTATACACAGATGGAATCATAACAGTATGAAATGAACTGTCATTTATGTGCAGAACTCTTTTCTGGTTTTGCAGTCAGTCTGAGAGCAGGCTTGTGAAAGACTCGGATCACTTCAGCTCTGCCCTCGTCCTCACTGGCTGTGGAAGAATGACTTGTCCCTACATTCTGATGCACTGGACAGCACTGAGCTTTACTGGAGAAGGACAGAAGCCAAGTGTATAATCAATGAAAAATATCCAACAGAAAGCAAAAGCAGCTGTACATGAAATGGAAAGTAAAACCTCTCACCTGAGCGCTGGGTGTACCTGCTCCCTGCTTTGTGGCGTCAGGTGAGGCTCCGCCGACACTGAACGTCTGGAACATGAGGTGCGTCGGTCACAGCCTGGGCTGTGTCTCCGACAGCGCACAGGCATGCTGTGGGCAGACCGACGGCTGGCCCCTTGACCCGTGCAATGCTAGATGCCCCAGAAGAAGCCTGATCATTAACTGATATTGATGCCTGGGTTTTCAACCAGCCCCCTAAATTTTGTATGAGAAACACTGTGTTATTAATACACACTGTAATACACATTGCAGTGCTTTTCAGCTGAACACTCAAATCCTCTCATTTTATCCATCCACATTTATATTTGCAGGACACAGGAGACATTTTACATTTACATTAGAGACAGGAAAGCAGGAGTGCAGGGGGTTTAAGTATAAACAAACACTTCTGCATGAGGACATGATGGGTCGGTCAGAGCATCACTTTCACGTCACAAAAGCAGGATGCTGTGAAGGCAGCATGAGGCTGTTAACTTTTAGTCCACGAGTTAACCGACAGACTTGGCAAATCCGGTGGTTTGCATTAGTCTGTGTGTAAATGACCTCATGTTGTCCCCAGTACAAGTATCAAGGTTCCTCCCTCTGCTTCTTTTTGTATAGAGGGGTATATTATGTTTAACTGGGTATATATAATTGTGTTAATCACAGAGACTGTGCAAAAAAGCACAACAGTAGACTAGAAGAGATACAAGTAATCTTCATTTGTCTTTTCATGCAGAACAGAAATAACTGAGTTGATGACACAGTATAAACATATATTGCGATGTAAGCTTTATTGCCTGTGAAATCAAAATTTCACAAACGCATTGACAATGTTTTCAGTGTTTTTCTTTTGTTTGTTTGTTTGTATGTTTTTTGGATTTTGCATTGGCTTTTTCCAGCTCTGTGTTTTAAGGTATTTCTCAAAACCTACGTAACCTGATGTCACTTTATTAGGTAGTAAATCTAAATTTGAGATTAAGATTACGCAGAGCAGCACTACATTTGAATTTAATACTCATTCAGCTAAAAAACGTTCAGACTCACATTCTCATTAAACTCAGTCCAGATCCTGATACTTAAATCACACACTACTACAGCCATGTCTGCATCTGGTAGCTTTGCCTTAAAATAGTAGCACATAGCTTTTTGTACATGTGTTCATTTTCCATAGTACAGTACATATACATTTATATCAAACAATTGAGTTTAGAAGAGAAATAAGCCTGTGACAGAAATGTCTAACAATTTCATTGGAATAGAATCATGCTTCAGTTGAGAGAAGAGTAATTATATATATATATATATATATATATATATATATATATATATATATATATATATATATATTAATATAGACACACACACACACACACACACACACACACACACACACACACACACACACACACACACACACACACACACACACACACACACGGGGACAGTTGTATTAGTATAAACCAAAGACACAAATGTTAATCTTCTTATATGAGCCTTACAGCATCAAAGTTCAAGAAAAGACACACACAGTATTATTCTCAACATCAACATACATTTTGTTATACAGCAAATATTTTCTACCTCACATGCATTGGAATGTGCAAGAGCACAGAAGGGAATCCTGACCTCTGACCAAGGAGAACATATAGAGAACCTCACCTCTGACCAAGGACAAGTCAAAGAGTTTGCTTAGCACTGCAGTCATGTGTGTTATAACCTCTCTGCGACATAAATAGTAACTACATGTACATACTGCACATATTGCACTGATGTAAATAAGGCAAAAAATGGAAAGAATGGCAGTAACACAAACACACCTTCACCAGTGCCACAATCTCCATCCATTAAACGGTCACAGTGACACATGGACTATAACAAGGCAAAGAAAGGAATTAAAATACTGTCCCAGCCAATCTGTCATTGTCTTCTGCTGATATGGCTTAGAGCATAACATGCACTTCACCCTTAATCAGTACATCATTCTTCTTTGCTGTTCACACATGGATATATAACTTTGTTCATATAGGATTAATAATCAGGACATTCAGCTATCAGAAACTCTCTGATGTTGTCGCAATCAAATATACTAGCTTCCATTAATAAAAAATAAATACATTACCAATACCTAAAACTAGAATAAAGGGGAGAAACCTTTGGCTTATATTGATATCTTTTAAAATGTCTGCGGTGACAATTAAATCACAATTTTAAAAAACACTACCTTATCATTTTCCTAAAAACCCCATGTGTATTGTCATATATTGACACCTGACTCAATAGGCGAACTTTTAAAAACATCTCTACCAAACTCATACAAAAATCAATCACTCAGGTTTGGAGTCGTCTTACACATGATAGTATTTCATAATCCGGTGGAAAAAATATGTGACTTTACAATGTAGCTAAAATAAAAAGCCACTAATATTTCTAAATTCTTCAAAAACTGACAGTGCTGTACATAGGTTCTCTGATCACTAAGTTGTAACTACTATTGACGATATTTATTACGCATTCACAATTCCATAAGCACCACTAATGTGTTCGAATTGTTCTATTAAAACATTAACAGTGATGTCACCAAAAAGCATAGCATGTCCACCACACCTTCTGCACAATTATCTGCTTTTGAAGGGCTCATGCAAAAAAGGGAGAAAAACAATGTGTATGTATATCAATACATTTCTATTTATATAATTTCCACCATGATCATACACACTCACACACTCACACACATATATTGCACACACAATGTCAAACTGCTGACCAAATCACAGTTTGAACGCCACTGATAAGCAAACACTGACATGGTGACAGCAGCAGGGATAACAAGAATCAAAGAAACAAAGTACATGATGAGAGAAACAACACTAAACTATGTGGACATAGTCTGCTCATAACAGCACACAATACAGCCCTGAAGAACACAACCGCTATACACAGAAACACAAGCAACCCTCCCAAGCACACAGCTGAAGTACAGATTACACTGCACAGGAAAAAACACAGTTCAGGGTTTCTCTGTGACCACCCTTACAGAAACCTGACTGAGCCTGCCCTTAGCCTGCCTCTAGCGCTCAGCCTGGGAAGAGTGATGTTACTCTGGCTTCTCTCCTACCTCAGTTTCCCTGGACTGGTTTTGAACCTACTGCAACGCCATTACAGTCGAGAATGTACTGCAGACAACCCTGGGGCGGAGGTTTTTGGGGCGGAGTCTTCTTCAGGTCTGTCATGGCTTCCTTCTGACTGTTGTTCTACAAGTAAATACAACAATGCCATAATGTATTAAGTCCCACTGAGATCAAAGAATCTCTTTTACAAGTGAGATGTGGCCAGGATGGCAGCTGCACAGATTTACAACATATATGACATAAAATGTAAAATATACAACGTGATATACAAACAGCTAATTCAACTCAAAGGCCTATCAGGAAACCACTCTAGCAATTACAGGGCACACCCACAATGGTACTGTTACTATTACCAATATATTACTGATTTATTGAATCTGCTCTTAAATGTTATTCTTGTATCTCTCCACAACTGACAAAATGTACCTGCGTTGGCTGGATTGTAGTTGGTCTCTTGGGGTTTTGTGCCATAGCCTGGTTCATGTTGGCAATAACCATGTCAGCGATGAGCTGTCTGTCCTCTGTCTGGTGATCGCCCACTAGTGGCATGGAGGAGCCCACCACCTGTCCAGAGACGAGTCACACTGCTCAGCACAGTCACACCACACTGTGGCAGAGCCCACTGTCATCACACAAAACTATTTTTAATTTATAATAGCATGAAGCATTTTTAAAATAAATTTTTTAATTGCTTTCCTAAGGCACCATCACCACCACCACCACCAACAATTTGCCAAAATAACAAATATAGTTCACCTGCAATTTTAAGCCTACCTCAGTAATATAGTCTTTCCCATCCTTGCCATGAATAGCTTTGACTGCACAAATATCAAGTCCTCCAAACAGCTCACTGCAGGTATCCACCCAAAGCTTATACCTGCCACACAGAGTCTGGGTAAGCAAGTTTATGGCATCCGTTTTGTTACCAGAAAGTGAGAACACACAATATTACATCAAGACTCCTGAATCCAAAATTATTCTTGTCTTTACTCTGCTGGATTTGAATCTACTCATGGTGACCATACTAGAAATCTCTCAATAACAAAGGAAGAAATCTGTGGAGGAGAAATTCTGCTGAAAACTCTTAAAGGAAATACTGAATTATTAGCAGGCTGAATTATAGGTAAGAGAACAGATCACGCTAAGATGAATCATTTTGGGCTCCTCAGTCTGTCAGTCTAGCATAATAGACCAATTTACACTGAGCCAATGAAACCCCTTTCATAAGAGGTTCTATATAAAAAGGGTCCCTGAATGCATTTTCATGTTGATATATTTCCCTTTATTCTTTCCGTTACCTGTCAGTCATTGCCACTTGTTCAAGCATGGCAGTGCCAGTATTGGACTTCCAGTTTCCTGAGATAGAGGTCCTCCTACAACACAGGACCAGTTCACCAGATACAACTCATCTTGCCGTGGGGATATTTTCATAGTCTATATATCTCTAGGCAACAGCAGTAACACTTACATGTACGCTTTGTAATCATTGCCAATTTTCTGAATCCTGATATCATACTTGGAATCGATGAAGGGCTCAGATGTTGAGTAGGTCTGTGTGAGAGCCACCACGCTCGCTATGTCCTGGAACTTTGAGTGATTATCTACCTTCACCTTAACAAGTGGATTTAAACAGCAGTTAGCGCTTGTGCTCTCTGCAGACCCATCATAGTTGAATGGATTTATCTACTTTATAGGAACACTGGCTGATTTTAAGCTTACCTTCCCCACACCAGAATGTGCATGGCCAATTTTCACAACAACAGGGAAGGTTGGCATGGTTACCTAAACAGTGCATAACAACAGAAAAGATATTTATGGTTCTTGATAATAGTTTGATTTGTTTGTTTGGTTTTTGCTTGTAGCTTTCTCCCTTATCTGTGAGCATAAATGTCTTACCATCTCTTTGTGGTTTGGATAGAAAGTTTGTCCAATCAGTGGAAATTTCTCTGCTCCAAGTTTCCTGTGTGTGCTGATCAGTTGAGCAAACTTCAGGTAAAACACATGAAGTAAACACTGAGTTACCCTGAGTTACCCTTTCTTCACTTTGTTCCATATTATTGATATCCTCGCCATGCGACTTTCCTGAAGGACTCACCGCCCATGGTTTGTCACAGAGATTGTAAACAGACTCCAGTGAGTTGATGCTAGGGATGCCTGCATATTGCAGCCCGATGACAAGGTTGCGGAAGTCTGCATTCTCAGTCATGCTGAAGGCATGCTGTCGGATCAGCACAGAGTCCGGCTTAAACGACCTGCGAACACATTCAGACTTTCCGTTTAGAGCCACTCACCTCACCGCACCGCACAAGTGCTGTAAAGCAGATTGTGGGGTGGTTTGGTCTAATGCCTTGTTAAACTCTATAGTAAACACCTTGTCTGTATGTATGATTGTCTTGTTGTGTCTCAGTAGGATTGCGTATTTATAGGTCTGTGAGACAGCAGGAATGTGATAACAGGTGCTGCATCATATCACACAGTTACCCTTCTTACATTCAATTACAACATCAACCCCATAATTTAATAGTAGTTTTAACATAGTCACCTTATTAGATATGCCACCTAAATTTTATTTGAACCATTTATTAGAAAGACTTTGCAGGTCAAGGCAACATGACCTATAGTCTGTTACTGTACTGCTATAACAGCTCCTGTAAGATAATTAACCTAATGAAGAGGCCAGTGAGTGTAAGTAGAAGATAGATGTTTCTAATAGTGGCAACTGTTCAATAGTATGTATAACTCAGGAAGAAGAGTCCTTGTAGTACATAGATTCATTGCTAGATTAAAGAATTCACTTCATGGTTTTAGGAGGGGTAAAGAGGAGCCTTACTGCGTTATCACAGCCTCCTGCTTTCCCAGAATGCTCTGTGTGTTTGCCAGGAGTCTGATCAGACAGTACCACAACTTTCTGCCCATGAACGCACTGCAGCCCTCTTAGTGATGTGCATGAATTAGTGTCTAATGCTTCCAGACACTTGGACAGAGACCATTACAACATAGCAGACAGGCATCTTAAATGACGCGGTTGCAATCCATTATGTAGCAGAAGTGATTGCACAGGCAGATTGTTATCTATCCCAGCACACACCCAGATGCTACAAACAAATCATGTATTAGAGTTCAGCCAAACATACAAATGCTTGTGTAGGTCTGTGTGCTTACCTCACTACCTTGGTTCCATTCCTCAGGACTTGCATAGCCACATTACAGGTCCCGTTGGCATGGGAAACCACACTGAGGTCACGAAACTCCGCCTTCAATGCAGATGAATGAGTAGATTAACAAGGACATACATCATTGTTAACATCAAAACTACAGGCACGTAACCACGGTATATTTTGAGTATGTCTGGTATATTCATACACCTACCTGTTCCACTCTGATATCATAATCTCCCTGTAGCTTCTTGCCTTTAAAAACTTTGGGCCTGTACAACATAGAAACAATGTCAATTAGTGTAACTCAAATATTAATGACTGTAATCTAGTACATCAACACACACTTCATTAGAAACATTTGCTTCTTAGAAACACGTTATAGATGTTGCCTGTTTGTGTTAGCCAGCCTCCGGTTTTATGTAAGTGGTCAGTCTCTGAATACAGCATTTCTGTTGGCTGGATGTTTCAGGATGAGAAATCAATCTTAATCCATCAGTTATGCTGATACATAAAACATGCAAAACCTCCAGCAATTCTGCGGTGTGTGAGAGGTTCATATCAATGCCACTACCATGTCAGCGTAACTGCTGTGTTGAGAACAGCTAACCTGCCATCCTAATAATGACTAACCAGCAGTGATGCTGTTGCCTGAATTGGATGTGATGAATGAAGCTGAGGGTGTCTGGGCATTGAACAGATGGGCTAAAGCCTACAGTTTAGTGTCCAATACTGTGGGTGTGTTCACAATGCTCATTGTCATACATGAGGCTTTAGGGTTCTGCACACAAACATGAGAGTATTTGTAATTATGAGAGTATTTTTAAGCACCAATACAGAATTTAGTTGAAAAACAGGTATTGGGATATTTTCTCAAAGGTAAGGTTAAATGGTAATGATCAGATGACCTTGTGAATGGGTTGATATAAGCAAATGGACACAGTCATATCAAGAACTTCAAACCATATTATAACACCAAATATATTCACTCAATTTAACAGCAAATACGACAGGAGACACATTTGTTTGCTTACGCAGCATATATACCAGCAATGAGCGTATGACAGCAGACTGTCAGAAAGTCGAAAGTGAATTATTCATGTCAACACTGTACCACGGAACCTTGTGGGCAGACGACAGTGACTCATCCCCATCGAGATCAAAGGGGGAGAAAATAAATCAATGCCAGGCTGAAAGTGATGCCTATTTATTAGCTCAAAAGATCCATATGGAAGAAGGGGCACAAACCATCAAGACTGGGTTTGAAATCATTGTGAAATGGGTATCTCACAGCACCAAGAGATATGCCATCTTACATAAATGGGAAGAAAGAGTTGTGTTTATAGTGCATTTTGTTTCTTAAAGCATGAGAATTTTATGTGATTTTTCTTGAGGAACACCAGGCTGGTCTGGGCTGCTTATGCAAACCACTCCTCTCCCTGCATGGCACTGTAGCAATGCTAGGATCCACAATGTTGTTGTAAATGTGCTCAAATGTGCATAACTGCATGCCTCCCGTCCCCATGCTGTTCTGGAGATGATAAAGTGCCAGTAACCAGAGGAAGTTGGAGCATGTGTTGATGGAAAACATGCATGTTACAGGGCTACAACAGCTTCTGCTTTTAGTCAACGGTCATAGAGATGGCAGGCTATGCCTCAGCAGCAGTAGTTAATTTTTAAACATTTCTTTCATTTAAATTAGCAACCAGAGATCAGTCATTGCTGCTGTGGAGATTCACTTCTTATTTACTGCCATGACAGACAAAAAAAAAGGCTGAAAAAATCCAGCACTTTTGGTTGTAGCAGGTATTTCACTGGATTATCAGATACAATTACAAGCACGTAGAAAAATTTAAAAAAGGAAAAGGAAACAGTGTCCTACTGCACTGTACACACAAAAGAGGATCAGCAGTACCAACAGTAATAGCAGTAGCTCTCCCAGCAGCCTCAGCACAAAACCCAAAAAACTGCATCGTACTGAACACAAAATACCTTCGTCTATGATTCTGCAACACAGTGACATCACTGTGCACAAGCACAAATATACAACAAAAATGATATGACGAAAATGACAACCACTGGCGTGTGAAATAGATTTCATAGATATATGATGTTCTTTGCCCCACTCCTAACACGCTGCTCTCTGGATGAATCTCTTCCTGTGAGCTTGTCTCTGCCTCAGTCCTTTCAAGGATGGGCCTGCATTAGTGGATGAATGCAGCTGTCTTGCAATCCAGTGTTAAGGGCAGTGTACGCCCAATAATCTTTGCCCTGATTACTGGGGATTACTTAAGGGATAGCCTGCCACTCAACCATACATCCAAATACCAAGCAAGAAGCTTCAATAGAACATATATTTAATACTGTACAACTTGCTTACATCCCTTTTTATCAAAGAAATAAATAATGATTGATTTTAAATTTTATTATGGATATAACACAAAGGCTTCTTATTTGCAAAAATAATGAATGATAGTAAAATAGAACAAACTCTAACAACAGTCTGCAAGGCTATGCAGTCTCTTTAACCTGCTGGGTCTTCTTCACAAGTTTCACGTTCACTATGCAAATTGGTGGCACTCATTCTGATGAGTCACTGTAGTGATTTAATTAAGAGGCTTTTCCATTGAAGCCATAGCTCCATGAAAGCCATGAAATGTCCCATTTCTAAACCAATATTATCTTTCATACATTAATATACGGAGTAGGCTACTACAGGAATGCTGCTATCAGTGGACTGTAAAGGTGCACAGTGGAAGGGAAATGTCATGTTGCAGAGGTGGTGATGCTTTTCTTACTGTAAGACTGGGAAATCAAACCATCTTTAATAGAATCTACACAGTGATAGTTTTATGAAGTCTGATATAATATAACAGGCTCTGTGTGGATTAAGCCATCTTTCTTCAGAGATGATGCTCATTTTTCCCTAGCCAATCACCTTCACAGAAACAAGGTAAGAATACAAGTTGGGATTCTTGTGCATTTGTTAAATAGTCATTAGTTGAGTTTTTTTCTGACTGACAAGTTAGCAGCCTAGCACAACCAATCGGATATGCTATATAGGCAAAATAATGGGGTCACCCCTCTTAATTAGGTGTTCCGATGTTTCCACCACATTCAGTGGTGACAGGTATATAAAATCAAAACCACAACCATAGTGCTGGAGTAGCAGAAGACATGGACACAGGACGCAAAACTGCTGTCGTCCATATTAATGTTCAGGGGGGAAACACAAACAACAAAATAAACTAAGATACAAAAACTATTCATTATTAAATACTAAGGGACATTCAATGAAAAGCAACAATGATCTAGGCAAAGTGAACAAAAACTAGCATAGGTACACCTAAATGCACACCAAAGAAAAACACAAATAAACAGGGAAATATATATAGACATTGAAAAACAAAGAACACCTGAGGATGAAGGGGGAGGTGTTAAAACAAGACACAGGTGAGCTCAAAGACAAGGAGAAGGAACGTGCCATAATAAAACAAACGCACACAGCAAAAGAAACATATAGAACCAGAGATAGACACAGGTGAACAAGGGCAATAATGTGGTACCATGCCATAGACAAATACTCGCAGAAGAATGGGACACATTGAAGAGTTCAGTGAGTTTAAACATGGCGCAGTCATAGGAGCCCACCTCAGCTACATGTCAGTTTGTGAACTTTCAGCCCTGATAGACCTGCACCAGTCCACTGTAATAGCTATTATTGTGAAATAGAATCATCCAGATTGATCACAGGAAATGGGAGTCAGGAGTGCCATGAAAGATTTCCATGACCAAGCAGCAGCACATCAGCCTACGATCACAATGCACAATGCTAATGTCAGCTGCAGTAGTATAAAGCACACCCACATGGGACTCTGGGGCAGTAAAAATACCCCCATGGGACTCTGGGGCAGTAGAATCGTGTTCTCTCAAGTGATCGATCACACTTTACTATCGGGATGCGATAGCTGAATCTCGCTACCTACCACAATGTATAGTACAAACTGTAAACGTTGATGGAGGATCTGGGGGCTGTTTTGTCAGGTTATGGTTAGGCCTTTTAGTTCCAGTGAAGGGTAATGTTAATACTACAGCATTCAAAGCCATTTTAGATAATTATATGCTTGCTACTTTGTGACAACAGCTTGGTGAAGGCCATTTCCTGTTCAAGCAGAACAGTTTCACTTGGCACAAAACAAGGTCCATAAAGGCATGATTTCTTGAGATGAATTCCAGCAGCCTGCACAAAGCCATGATGTCAACCCCAGTCATTGGTGAGACTGATTGGGCACAAATTGCAACAAACACTCCATAATCTTGTCTAAGGCATTTCCTGAAGAGTGGAAGCTGGTATAGCCGCTAAGGGGGGCCAGCTCCATTTTAATGCCCAGGATTTTGGAGGGGCATATCCAAGAAGCTAATTTAAGTGTGAGAGGTGGTGTTAGGTGCTCACATGCTTTTTTCTGCAGCAAGTTCTACAGATTGCATTAAATTGCATTACACTGAATATAAAATGCAATGAATGTAATGAATCTGTGGATCTGA
The DNA here is from genome assembly GCF_041902795.1 of Electrophorus electricus. Lineage (NCBI taxonomy): Eukaryota > Metazoa > Chordata > Actinopteri > Gymnotiformes > Gymnotidae > Electrophorus > Electrophorus electricus. Next base: position 14,639,914 of record NC_137520.1, on the reverse strand, counting down.
ATGAATCTTCAGACATCAGTCATGATTGCTGTCTTAAAGTTGTGGCCCTGTTTGCCAAGGAGATCCTCAGGCACTCCAAAGTGGCAGAAGATCTCCTTGACTAGCTGCTGCACCATCGCATCTGTGCTCTTGTTTGGGATTGCGCATACCTCTGGCCACTTACTGAAGTAATCCATGGCATATTAGTTCCTGGAGCCGATGGTAGGAAAAGAACCCAGGACATCTCTGGTGATTCTCCCCATAGGTGGACTGGAGCAGAGAAATAGGAGAGGGCATATGATTGCTGCAGCAGTTCCTTTTTAGCCATGCACTGGTTGCAGTAGTGTAGTTCCAAGTCCGTGTGGCAGTCCAGCCAATAGAATCTCCGTCACAGACACTTCAGTGTTTTGCCTATGCTAAAGTGTGTCACGCCAGCTGGCCCATGTACTGTGCTTAGCACCGCCTTCATCAAACTGCTTGGCACTAGCAACTGCCACACGCGGTATAGCAGCTCGAGGTACAGCCGGAGAATGTCCCAGACAGCGTGAAGGGCCCAGATAGCCTGAAGGGTCTTAGCTGTAGGCCCATGTGGCACCATGCCTACCCTAATGGTTCTGCTTGGAGCCATCTGTGCACCTGAGAGAGCGCCACATCCTACTACTGGGTGTGGCAGAGTTCCTCACAGCTCATGGCATTGAGTACGTGTCACCGGGGGCAATGACAGCAGCAGCGTTGAGCCTGCTGCCTCCACGCTCTCTTTGAGGTATACACCGTACTGACATTCTTTAGTGGCACATGGCGGGTGAGACAGGGCATGTGTGTTACCATGTAGCCATCCAACGTGGTGTTGGGTGTAGAAGTAGTACTCTTGCAGAGCCATGACCTGTTTCATGACCTGGCCCTTGGACTCTGAACTGCATGAGCAAGTCTGTGAGGTGTGATCGGGATGAAGGAGGAAGGGGACGCTAACAAGATAAGGGCGGAACGGAGGACATGCCACAGTCCCGCCACTACAGCCAACAGCTCTCTCCTCATCATGCAGTAGTTTTGCTCTGGATTGCTCAAGCAATGACTGTAGTATGCAATGTAGTATGTGATTACAAGTAAAGTACCTTAACCACTGAGCTACCACTGTCCACGATAAACTGACCTCCTTCCCTGGGCACTACCAGCACAGGTGGCTCACACAGCTGAGTGTGGAAAACAGCAAACACATGCCAAGACTCCTCATCCCTCTGGAACACAGCCCACTTTGCCACGAGTTGGTGTAGTGGATGGTTCAAAAATGTGTGGACGAAGTGCTGGTATCACAAAGCCAAACCCAAGATGTTCTGCAGCTCACCAAATTTCCACAGTGTGAGCCACCGTGCACTTAGACCTCCCACCACAACGGGAGCCACGTTCCTGTCATGTCGACTTCCCTGTCAGTGACAGATTTGAATTGGTCAGTGGTCACTTCCCAGTTCTCAGCGCACACCTGTGTCAGTGAGGGCAGTGAGCTCTTTCCTGCACTTTATCTAAAGTCTGCAGCAACAAACAATTTTCTTCGCTGTAGCATTGATGCTGAGGGTCATCTTCTCTGGACTCTGCCCACTCCTTACTGGGTATTCCCGCTCCTATTTTCAATATGGCTCTGATTCACGGCACTGGCTGGCATGGTGCCCCCTCTCCTTCTCCACCAACACACTAGTCGTTCTTCCACCACTCGCTCAGAAGCCTTGCAGCACGTAAACTCTTCCTCACTTATCTCTTCCTCAAGCCCCCATCCTGCCTGCCGTGATGCTGTGATAGCTGCCGAGGGGTTGCTGTGCTGCTCCGGCAGCAGACCCATGAGCGCATGCAGAGCTTTCTCCTGCAGCGCTAAACACAGCTGCACCGCGGTATCAGTCTGCTGTCTGACCATTGTAGCATGGTAGGTGGACATGTGCCGTCTCTCTCGTCCAGCACCAGATGGGCTCTGGTGGTGACCCTCACTGCACCGTTTCCTCTGCCAGCTGCCCCAGCCAGCCTCTCTCTTGTCTGGCTGGACCTTAATAAACTGACAGAAGACTGCAGAGGGACAGACAGCATTATGGAAGTCCTTACCATGCACCTTTCCACTACCCATGACTGATGCCAAAATATAATTTTTGAAACAACAAATACAGAATGCAGAACAGCTTTAACGTAGAAGGAATGATGGAAGCTAAAATATTTATGCATTTTGGGGTCAATTTAATAACTATTTTTCTTTCACCATTTCTGCTTATTGTTTTATACCAAAGGTCTGAAAGCAGCAACCATTCCCAGTGCTGAACCTGAGTCTTCTAAGCAGAGAACATATGCTCTGACCACTAGAGCAAAGAGCTACTTCCCTCATGCAACAGCCAGGGAGTGATGGTCTCCATCACACATTTAAAAGTCACTTTAGAATTTAATATAAAAATCTGTCTACAGTGATAATGACCCATTTTTTAAATAATAATAATAATAAACAGAAAGCCATTTGAACATGACTGTATCCCCTCTGGGTGAGATGTTTCTTGTTAAGGATTGCACATGGTGAGCTCTCAAGGCTGCATTCACATTACCAGGCTCAAGTGATTCAAATCTAGTTTGCCTTAATGTGACACATATATGATCTTTTTCAGGGCTGTGTGGACAAAGAAAGCTGATCTTTTCAAATCACATTTGAGTCACTTTCGTATAAGATCAGGTACACATCCGATTCATTGCCATGCAACAGAAATGAGAAAGGTCAGATCAAAATTCGTGTGGCTTTTGCCTATATGCATGTTGTCACCAACCAGCACCTGTAGTACAGCAAAACATCAAAGGAAAACAACATCAGTGACAACAGCAACAGCTAAAACAGCTAAAACAGCTAAAACTAACCTTCTCGACCTGATCATGACGAACTGTTTGTCATCCTCCAGAACAAAATGTGATGCATTCATGAGCTACTAGTGTGTCCATTTTACCAATTTTAATATCATGAATCACCTCACAAATACAATGTTTTTTGTTGTTGGTGATAGCTGTGCAAAATGTATGAATGTGCGCATGTGACGGACAAAAGCGTTCACATATATGTGTACTGATACAGGCCAGAGGCAATAACAAATTTGAACAGGCAAAATAGATCTGTGTCAAAAATCGTAACTGAACAATGAGGCTTGTTATGTAGACACTGCCTCTGAAGCTGCGCAGTGGCTTGAGGGCTTCAAACTATTTAGTCCGGACAGTGGCTGCACCTGAACCAATGGTACTGAACATACCACTCCAACTATAAACCTCACCCACAGCAGACAAATGTGGGTAATTCAAAACTTGTCACCAGTACAAGCTCAACCTGCATACAGATCACACACAAATCCACTGAATGCTGATTTTAACATCAAATACTGCATACGAATTCTAGAAAATACAGTCACAAAGCTTAATTCAGGCAAACCAGACAGATGAAAATTGTTGAATGGTTCATATCCACATTTTTCTTTTATATGTTTTCCTTGACATCCACTAAGTTTGTGTGGTTTTAAATACAGCCATAATTCATTTTTACATGACCGTTTTTCTACTTCTAAACAGGCTGTTTCTTGTATTGCACCTTTAAGATGGATGCAAGTTAAATGAGCTCTGTTCTGATTGGCTGCGCTGCATTCAAAAATCATTCAGGGCTCGCGCTACATGGCTGTTCTTGTGACATTGGAGTGATTTCGAAATGTGCTGATTTTGCAGCTTAGATTCTATATATGGACTGGGGGAATAAACAGTGTGTTTTGAAACTTTAACAGTATTTACATATTACTTCAAAATTTGTTTCATTTATTTTGATGAAAATTCAGTTTTCATTTGTTCTTTAAAAAAAAGAACAAAGAGGAAAAACAGTACACACAATCAAGCAATGTAAAACTTACCCAGTCATTGCACAAGCTCAGAGCATGGCTCAGGGTGAGAAACAAGACTTTGCAAATTACAATGCTGAAGGAGCATGTGCATGCAAATGAGTCCATTAACTAGGAAGAGGTGTGTACAATAACATGGAAATAACCTGTCAATAGTCAGGAGGCATGGAACAAAACCGCAGTCATCCTTTTACGGTCACTACACTCTTATATCACTGCATGGTCCTATATCAAAGGGGGCAAAATATTGTAATTAATCTATTTAATTGCTAGGGGTGACTCACATGACACAGCGTGCACAGGGCTATAGTTAAACACCTCCTCCAAATATTTCCCTACACAATATCGCTGCCTGTTTTAAGAAGATCTAATAAACATTCCACTTGTTCTAAGTCTCTCTGAGGCATATACTATCTTCTGAAGTGTACATTCATGAGACAAGACAAATATCTCAAAGGCAAAATAAATCTGTCAACCATTACTTCACTCATCTTTATTATTATGCACCTGGGATAAATACAAAGGAATGAACATCTTAATAAAACCTAAGTATATAAGGTGGCAGTAAATGATTTCCCTAGTTTATATTTGGGACTAAATACATGACAGCGTGTCCAATTGGTGAATAAAAAAAATAATTAGAAGAAATGGGTGTATACATATACAAAATGAATTTGAAAAACAGTGTCATTTTTTAAGGAAAACAATGTCAAGCAGCTTACATCAGACTAACCTGCTGAGTATCGTATGAAGTATACATGAATAGTCTGTGGATTTGGGTCTATTTGGTTATCAGTTATGAACTTTGTGCACACTGACTGTAATAATTATACCTGCATTAATGTTAACCTGCATTAATTGTGTTTCAGAGTTACATTATCTGATGAATGATTTCAGCTTTACTTATAATTTGGACATATGAGCACAAACACAAACACACACACACACACACACACACACACACACACACTACAAACACACACACCACAAACACACACACACTACAAACACACTAAAAGAAATGCATCATCCATGCTGTAGGGATGCAGGCTTCCTGGTTTGGCCAATTACTGCACAATATATTTGAACGGACAATTATATCACTCATTAGCTCTAATATGCATTTACCCATTAACCAACATGTTTCAACAGGTTTCAGCAGACCACTGACCAAACTAAAGCAAGATGCAAAACCAAAAACCCAAAAATGTAATATGATGCGATCACAATTCAAAAGGCTGTTTAGTGATCAAAACTGGCAAGATAACATGTTGCAGCACATACCAGTCCTGCTGGGGCTCATCAATGACAAGGAGGATCTTGTACTTCTTAGCCATAGAGATGGTGGTTTGCTCCACCAGCCCTGCCGAGGCTGCGGTCTGCTTCACCACGTTGGTGATGGAGCTGAAGAAGCCTGTCCCTGAGGGCTGGACAGCTGGCTGGGGTTTCCGCTCAGGAGTAGGAGAAATGACGGGCGGAGGGGTGGCCTGCTGACCACCTTCGGCCGTTGAGTTGGGTGGAGGCGGCTGGGATGATTCGGGCTTCTGGAGGTCCGACAAGTAGCCATTGGGCAGGTTGGAGATGAAGGTGCTGTCAGAGAGACGGCGGCGCAGGTAGTTCATGGCTGGAGTCTGAGGGTCAGTGGTCTGCAGTGCTAATCCTAAAGGGAAGGGTCTGGTCTGGGTAACACGTCGCTCAGGCAATGATTTATATGCGCAGAAATCACAAGATTTCAAGCTGCAGCTGTGGAGTGCCCTCAGATCTGATCACCCATTTGAGTGCAACGGGTTCCCTTCCAGCCTCGCTGTGTTTCCTCTCCACTCTCCCAGCCTGCGATGCTGACGTCGCTGACTACCAGCAACCAATCAGAAGCCTCCTCTGCGGCCTGGATGCCTGCAGAAGATGCTCACCCTCTCGCTCTCTCTCCGCTGCTACCCACTCACGAACGTGCTGAACGTGCTGCTTTGCCTGGGTCCCCCTCCCCCAATCTTCTGCCTTACCATCGTCACGTCTTTTTCGTGCTGCTGGGTGTGTGTGTGTGTAAATAATTAAATAAATAAAGCCAGTGGTGGGGGTTTCCAGTGCATGTGTGAAGAAAAAAAATTGAGGTAGCTTCGTATAGATTCATTTCTCTCCGTGGCATGTTTGCTGTGTTTTAAGCAGTCTCGTGGCGTAAAAACATGGTGGATTATGGTGTCTGTTCTTAGTACAAAGCCAAGCAGACTGTTATTTCCCTCTGTTCCTACGCTTATGTCACTAACAACTGATTTAAGAAGTGCTACTTTTAACACAAGCAACCTAGTTAATGCAATTCGTTTTGGTGTGTATCACCGATCGTTACATTTGGTAGGATATCGCCTATTGGTCTGCAACGCACCCCGTGCTTCACACTCATACAGGGTATGCTCAAAATTCAAGCGCGCATCATGTTATGTAGATAACTACATGCATTTTTATTTTTCGTCAGGCGTTTGTGTCCGTGTATTCGGTGTATTCAAATCATGGGCAAACAGCAGTTTGTAAAGGTGGCGGTATTAATTGAAGATGGGCAATCTATGCTGATTTAAATCTCTCAAGCACATTCATTCTATACTTCAGGTACAAAATGGTATATGTCAAAAACTTCAATGAAGTGAGCTTAATTTGCGTTGCGTGGTTACTTACTGCTTATAATAATACACTGAAAATTGTACGTGAACAGTATTTTATGATAATGCGGATCTGATTCAGGATCGCAGGACACGACCGACGAAAGTCCGCCAACGCGCATGCGCCGAAACATTGCCCAACGTATTTTAGTTAGCTATGTGGTATGCTAACGTTTTCATGTTCTTTGGACCATTTCGTCCGACTTTTTGACGTTTAAAAAAGTCAATAAGACTGTGAAAAGTGGGGTTTTTCTTTTTCAAATATAAAATTGTTTGTTCACGCGTGAAGATTGTTGGAGTATAGTTTGGTACAGCTAACTTGCTAGCTAGGTTGACTAACAACTTTTGGACGACTCTTGGTTTGTTATTTAGCAGGCAAGCTAACTCTGCTAGCTGGCGGTGTTAGCAAGGCTTTCTTCTGAAGCAGAGCTCTCTAGTGTTAGGTTGTGCTATTTAGTTATATTGTTTAGTAGCGTTAGCTAGCTAGCTACGTTTTTGCTAAAGCCTGCAACGGACAAAATATCCAATAACTAAACCGCTTATTCTTCACTCCTGCGAATGAAAAGGGCTCGTATTTTGAACTCCAGCGCACCTTTTCGTCATTGCTAAGCTAGCTAGCTACTACTTGGTTGGCTAGCTAGCTTGGCGGCTAGCTCTTAAGCTAAATGCTTCTCCCGAGAATGGACCTTTTGAGCCATCAATTTATGGATAAAATGAACAACAACATCGGAAGACTTCACTACGATGCGTATGATGGTACGTTCATAAAGATAGCTAGCATAGTGTAATCTGTCCAATTAGGTATCTTAACTAAATTGGCTAATTCCCAATCGATAACTTTGTTTTGGTTGGTTTCCACTAATCCTAGTTAGAAAGCTAGCTATCTTAGTTATGTTAAATTAATAGAAACTTATTTAAATCGTATAAAGCTAGTTAACGCTAGCTATCTTAACAAATTTGCTGATATTCATTGTTAGTAAATAATATAGTACGAGTTTAAGGTCGTATTTGTTGACCTCTAGCTTTTCTTTACAACGAAAGCCTTTTCTTATTTTCTTGACTAACCGAGTTGCATAAAGTATAGCTGTAACAGCTAGTTAGCGTGGAGCTAAATTGTTCAAATACGCCTTGCTAGTTAGATAGGTTAGCTAGTTTGTTTGTTGTCGTATAGCTATTATTTTATTTGTAGCAAAAGCACTTTAATGTAAACGTTTAATTTTAAGACAAATTATTGTATTCCAAGTTAACTTGCCTTTAACGTCTACTAGATGTTTTTTTTTAACCTTCGTTTTTCTTCCAACATATTGTGTTCAGTTAGAAGTCTCATGTTTGGTAACGAAACCGTCCTTCATTTGTCTTAAAAATAATGTCAGATAATGGGATGAAACATCTCGATTTTGTGGTGATTTTCAGATGATTCAGGGGACTCGAGGATACATGCATTGTCCTCTTCAGTAGGAAACAGTAGGACGGGGACACCTATTAGCCCAAGTAAAAGAAAGTTTGATGAAGGAGAACAAGTTGGAAACAGCCACGACTATGACAATGAACAAATGACGAAAATGAGTCGTCTGTTTACATCTCACCTGTAAGTTTATGTTGTGCTTAATGAGTTTTATCCATTGTAATCCCTCACAAGACACTACCTGAGAGAACTCAACACATGCTGAAGCAGAGTTTCCCTACTTAACCACTTTGCCTAAAATATAAAATTGGTTATTTAAATATAAATTGCTCACAACAATAATTCCTTTTTAAATCAGCCCCTACCACACTGTGCATTGACATGTAGCATGTACATTGTAGTCATGTATCCAGACTGTTATGTCTGGATGCTTGCATTTGACTTGTTTCATATTTGATTTAAGGGGAAATCCTGCCAATGGAGATAGTAGGCAGGAGACATGGAATCACTGCCACAACCCTTTTGAGCACACTTCCTCTGTGATCAGTGGCCTCCATGGCAACCCCCTGTATGCTCCCTTTCCCATCTTTGCTGTGGAGCAGCCTCTTGCATTGACCAAAAATAACATGGACAGTACCAGGTCCCCCATCCTTCCATCTCTTGGCACTGCAGAACGTCAGCAGGCAAGTGTGGTCTCAGTATTTAAACCCTGAGGGCCTGCTGAACTGGGCTCTGATAAATGAAAGGCATCATAGGGGTGCGCAACATGATGAAATGCTGTAATTACTGCGATAGGTCTTTCTGGGTATTGTTGGTATTTTGAGAATGCTGACCAATTATGTATTTGTGCAACACTGCTGTTTTGCTGGTGCTTTGTGTGTGTGTGCTCCAAGTTGTTAATAGACCTCAGGAAAACTAAAAATCATAATACATTTTGTGTCATAGCACCCGACATCAGCATAGTGACACTCAGCTTGTTTTCTGCTCTTATTGATGTACCTTAGAATCGTCCATCTGTGATTACCTGTGCCCCTGCAAACAACCGCACATGCAACCTTTCACACTGTCACATGTCTCCAAATGGATGCACCTCTGTGCCAGCTAATGCAAAGAGCAAGACTAATGGTAAGTCCTCACACTTCCCCTTCTTTTAAAGGAATATTCTAGAGTTTTTCCAACCAAATCTCTATCTGATACTATAATAACTTTAAAATGTTTTCTGTCCTTTGAAAAGAATGTAAAAAAAAAAACCCTTATAATAGAAGGCTAAGGGCAATAATCTGAGAACTACTACTGCCTTTAGGTTGCCATTGTTTCAATTGAACTGATTTTTGCATTCTGTGCTAAGCACAGAGAAACATATTTAAAAGGTTATGCCTGTAGTAATTGACAGTATTCTACAGATTTGGAAGATGGAAATTATTTCAAAGAACATTCCTAAAACAATGTTCTGAGTGTTTGAGGATCACTAAATAAGATTTTGCTTTGGAAAATATTAAATTTAAGCACTCTCAAATGTCTCTTTACCACCTAGCAAATACTGTGTGTGACCCTGTGATAGAAGAGCATTTTCGGCGTAGCCTGGGAGACATCTACCAGGAGCCTGAGGCAGCTTCTAACTCCGTGTCCATCACGGGCTCCGTGGATGACCACTTTGCTCAGGCTTTGGGTGAGACCTGGCTGCAGATCAAGGCTAAAGGCGGTGGATCCAGAAGTCCTGAGTCCAATTCATAAAGGCTGAGCGATCCCCGAGAAACCAGTCAATCCATGGTTTGGTTTTTCCTGTGTTAAGGTCGTTTCACACCAAGTTTGTGTGAGTGTGAAAACCAATTTAGTTGTGCTTTTTGTATGTTTATTTTCTTGCTAAACTGGCACTATGCCATGCTTGATTTTCATTGTACATGTTATAATAAGCTTTGGATTGTTTAAATGCTTCCTGGCGTTATCTGGCTTTTGCAACAAGACACCTAACAAGTTTGGTGACTTTGGCTTAAAATGGTCAACACTGAGTCAAGCTTTTTAGAAAATCCAGACAGGTTAGTGTCTGTAGTAGAACTACTTACACTTATGGAACAAGAGCTTTGTGTTTTTGAGAAGCCCAATAATTCTGTCCCTATTCACATGATTATAGTGATATCAGGGACAGCCAGCCTGTTAGGTTAATGGATTACTTAAAAAATCTCAAGGCAAGGTTATGACATAGCACAAGACTTTATTTGGCAGTGAGTAACATGCATCTATGCTTGCTTTGTTTCACACTTCTCGACTCATTGCTAAAACACACTGATAGTCACAAGGACTTCATACATGCATCAGAATTGTAGAAAGAACAAAACAACAAAAATGGTAGTCAACCAAATCAGTAAACTCAAGACACAGTGAAGTAGCAGACATGACACTCTTATAAAAGGATTTTTGTGTCACCTCTGCTTCACAACCTCCTTGTCTTCCTCTGACCCAAATACATTCGCAGTGTTTAATGTTAATTGTTTTTACAGTTGCCAAGGAGACGATCGGAGAAAGCTCAAAATCTCTCTTCTGCTATATGTTGGTTATTCAAGCAATTGCTTTAGAGACTAGAATCACCTTTTGGTGGGGGGGGTCACTCACACAGGCCCGTTGCACATGAAGGTGCTCCATGTCCTATAAATAACACGTAGGAAGTCCCAATACTGGACCTTTCTGCTCTATCTGCTGAGCTTTTTAGGGCAGAGCTTTGACAGTGATAACCAGAGAAGGGGGTGAGTTGACAAGCAAAAGTGGTGCAGCCAAGATCTCAAGATGGTAGATTTTCTATGATGATACTTTTGATATGCTGACCTTTAGTGTGCATTGTTAACCCAAACAATTATGTTGGGCAAGTCTAGACTAAAGCCAAACATTTCAACATGTTCAATAGATTGAAAAAAATGTGTAATTGATTAATGACTGTGATGTGTGTTCATATTTTTTAATGCATGGAGTTGGAGAGAAAAAACAACTGCCACAATCTTGATTACTGTTTCAGGCTTTTGTCTTATGGTTGAACCAGACTGTATTGTTAAAGTTGAGGGGGTGGGCAAGTAGTACTTTATGTGAACAGTTTTTAAAAACACACAAAGAAAACAAATGGTAAAAATCTAGTCTGTTTATGGATTTTCAGAGAATGAGGCCATAAACTTTTTATTTTATTATTATTTTTTTTAATTATTATTATTTTTTTATAAATATAAAACCTCTGGTGCTGGTATCTTTCTAGGGGTGGTGGTGGGGCTGACTGGCCACATACTATCCACATAGAGCATTTTAAGTAGGGCTACCAAAGAAATCTTTACCATTTTGAAACTTTATGTGGCATACCTTGGTCCCAAGCATGTAGATATTTGGGGTGTATTTGCATTGCAAGTTACTACTTTATTTATTAGATGGACAGTTTTATATTACATTTCTGAATAATGACAGAATAAGATGATTTCCCTAAACCCTGGGTGACCAGCAATTCACAAGTGTTTCTTCATTAAATTAGTTAATATGCAAAAGATGGAAGAATGGAACTAAAACATGCAGTCTTCATTTTCTGGGTTTATGCTCATGACTAAGGACATATTTAGATGCTCTTACGCAGTCCGGCCTTACAAGTTTTTATTTTTAAAATCACTTTCTTGAGTGCATATTTCAAATAGCTGGTATCTATTACAGACACTATCTTTATACTGTGCATTCTTAGAATCTGTTTATTTTCAGTAACAATTTTAGAAAGTCCTGCTGCTGGAACAGTATACTCATTATATTTTTATAACAAATTTCTTTAGATGTGTTGGCACCTAGCTTTGAAGCACAGCCTCTGGAAAGGCAGTATACATACAGTATACATGGCTTGGAGTTTCTTAACTATTTCGACTGTGATGCAGCTTTTTAAAGTTTTTTTACAGGACTTGGGTAAATTGTTCTCTTGATGCCATTTATCTATTATTTCCTTATACTGCCATAATATGTAAATCCTTGGGATTATTTCTTTTGTAGAATGTCATCATAAATGCTTTCTTCTCGACCAATGCACCTTCTAAATCTCCAAAGAGGAGATGGTCAGAACCTAAACACTGTATGTCCATGTCCCGCATAGCAGCACGGTTCATGCTTGTCATTTGCTCATTTTCACTTTGATATTTGGCACCTGGAGCAAGATTCAGAATTTCCGAATACTTTTATAATTTGAAGACCCCTGCTAGTTAAGATCTTCCTTACCTAGCGTGAGCAATACCAGAACTTGGAGTGTTCTTTTATTGGCCTTTTTTAAAAAAAAATTTTTCTAGGTCTTGACTTCAGGGCTAACTTTAAATTTACATGTTGAAATAATTCACCATGGAGCTTGACACACCAAACCTAAATATAATTCCACTCTCTTTTTTTTCCTGATAATTTCTGACTTGCCTCTTTATTCTCTAGCACATAATTGATTCATTTTTAATATAAACTGACTATCGTTACGCAGTGCGTGATGAATTCATTTTTTTTCTGTTACACACACTTCCCCCCATTTATTTATATATATATATATATATATATATATATATATAATGTATGTGTGTATATATATATATATATATATATATATATATATATATATATATATATATATATATATATATAATGTATGTGTGTATATATATATATATATATATAATGTGTATATATATATATATATATATATATATAATGTATGTGTGTGTATATATATATATATAATGTATGTGTGTATATATATATATATATATATATAATGTATGTGTGTATGTATATATATATATATATATATATATATATATATATATATATATATATATAATGTATGTGTATATATATATATATATATAATGTATGTGTATATATATATATATATATATATATATATATATGTATAATGTATGTATGTATATGTATATATATATAATGTATGTATGTATATGTGTGTATATATATATATATATATATATATATATATATATATATATATATATATATATATAATGTATGTATGTATATAATATATATATATATATATAGTATGTATGTATGTGTATATATATATATATATATATATATATATATATATATATATATATATGTGTGTGTGTGTGTGTGTGTGTGTGTGTGTGTGTGTGTGTGTGTACACCTATTTAATATCCATTATTCATTTCACTTGTCTATTCCTTTCTCTACTTTAAAAAAAAAAGTTGATCTTTTTTTTTTTTTCTGAAGACTTGTTAAAAGTCAGATTGCCAGAACAAATTGGTTAAAAGTATTAATAGTTGTGGGCCATTTATTTTTCTTTGGTGATTTGAGTATGTTTTTAAATAATGTGTCTGACAATGTTTGTTTGTCCTCCATTAATGTGGAACTGGATGAAATGGCAAACGGACTGTCTCCTCACTTAAAATCTGTGTTAAGAAATAGAATATTATAGCTAGTCTATATGTATCTTGACCTTTTGCGCTTCATTTTTTCTTACAAGTGCCACTTTTATATTCATTATACTTGGGGTGGGGGGGGGAATAAAAGGATCTTTTAACAAACTAACTGTAGAACTTTGTACTCATTAACAGTCTCATCAGAACTAGCAAAGACACTAGATGCTTGGAGCTCTCTGAGCTGGTTCATGTGTAGATTGTGCTCATTGTTTGTGGTTGAAAAACAGTAACTGGTTGTACTACTAAAATGGCCTCCTTCAGAAAACACTCATTTTCCAGCACTTGGAGAAGCACATTGATATGCTTCCTATGAATTGTAATGGTACTAAATTTATAAGACCACGAGGGGGCAATGTTGGTTCATTTTCAAAAACTAAGTTCATTCTTCTGAGATTAAACAAAGGAATATTGCCATGTCATCCAAAGATTCCTGAAATAAATATGGATTGATCAGTGTCACCTTATTTTATCCCATAAATAACATTTTCATTAACCTCTGAAGGTGTGTGTAGTTGAACTGTTGGGTCTTAGGGTAAGCCTGTATTTACTTTTTCTTCTAGACCTCTCCAAAACACTGGCAAAAAAATAGATTTTAGGACAGTTGACCCTCAACCCCTGAGGGGTTTCAGGGAACACTGGCTCTTTCCCTGGCAAAACTTTGAGGATTACAGAGTAGATTTCCTGATTTTCCTCACTTGTTGAATGGGAAATGGTGTTGGCTTTCTGCACCGTGTAAGCAGATCCCTGCAGAAGCTTAAAAGCAAACCTCTGATTTGTTCAAGTTTGGTTTATTTGTCACATACATAGTCATACACAGTATAACTCGCAGTGAAATGGTTGAGAGTGCTCAGTCCAAACTGAGGAAAAAGAAAATGGGTGCATAGAGAAATATAGATATTCTATATATGTACAAAATATATTAACAATGTAGGTACAATATATTATGATTATATACACAATGTACAATGTATATTTGAGAAGATACTTCAGGGTCACTGAAAATACATGGTTCTGCTTTGTATTGGCTGTAATGAATCCCAGTTTTTACAAGGTCAGAATTAAGCTCATGTAAAGTTTCTTCTGCAGTTGTGTATCCTAACAATCATTGGTGAATCATAAGTGTATACAGGGAATAATGATGAATGTATCAGATGATGTATATGTGTACCTAGAGTTCTGTAAATGATGAAATCTTTTTATAATTCCAAAATCTATTGCATGCTCAAGGTTTTGTTTTTGTTTTTGTTTTTGTGTGTAGGCAGGCATCATGGGGATCTTTGAACATTATACATCCCTCTTGATCCACTCATGTATGAAAAGGACATGTGTACATGTTCAAGGAGGGGCAAATCTGAAACAGATTCTATAAACAAGCGGAGAAGAAGCATGCATGCATAGATGTTGCCCTCGGGCATTCTCCAGTGATCCAGGCAGGATTTGGCACCCTGGGCCAACATACCATCATAAATAGTCATGTCAGTCCCCAGCAAGCCACTACTGTTCAAAATGCAAAGGCAGAAAAGAAACATGAGGCCCCTTTTTCTCATCATGGCACCAGGAAGCTTGCAGAGCAATGGGGGCAGAAACCCAGGCTGGGTTCCTATCATGGGCTACACACACGCAGTAGCAATCCAGCAGGCTTTCTCAACATCAATGTGCTATCGCTACCATTTCCCTTATTGGACATCCTCCTACCCTGATCTTCCCAAAACTCTCAGTGTTATGCTTTAGCCAAGACTCCATTTTCTCAGTACTGCATGCTGCTCAGTCTGCGCACGAATGCTCCACTAACAACTGTCTTAAAGTGTGTGAAAAATAATTCATGTTATCTAAAAGTGAAAGATATAGCACTAAATCAGTCTATGGTGGAAAACCAGGGCCTTCATTGTGCAAGAAAAGAAGGATGTTGGCTATAAATGGAAATAATTATGCTTTAATCTCAAATGCCTTTCATGCATAATTTTTTTTTGTCTTTTAAGCAGTGCATCAGATTGTGAGTGCACACTTATGATGTAGAAGGTAATCTTATTTCCACATGAGCACAACAGGAAGCAAGATTCGGGCTCCTAATAATTTTCTAACTAGCTAAGAAGGTAATGGTCTGTACACAATGTGTTTGCCAGCATTGCTTTTTATCACCGAGTTTCTATGCATCCCTCAGTTGTCTTCTCAACAAATTCAAAAAGGGGACCTTCACTTGAAATGGCCAGGCGTGATATCCGGCAACAGCGGAAGCGCTGCGTCATCACACGTTGTTTTCTTGTGTCTCATTATGAGCCTTCTTATGCGCCCCGTTAGTGCTGCTTCAGCTACACAGCTTTGCCAAGTGAGCCAGCGGCTTCTCTGCTGCACACTCCACACATCTTCCCCATGCCTTTGCTCGTTGCTCTCGCAGTCACACATCCAGGCACGTGTGCTGAAGATGTTACATAATCCTTGTCGTCAAAGGTGTGGGGCTCGGCAGACGCACGCACACACTTCTGTTTCTGCTATTTTTCTCTTTTTCCCCTCCTTTTATTTATTGTTATTTTTTGTTGCTCCCCACAGTCCTGAGACAAATTTTCTGTTGCTGCATCACTCTGATTTTACTAGACCAATTTGCTTCAGACCTTAATACCATGCTAAATATAAACTTTAATGTGACATTAAACCTTTATGTATGCTGATTTTGCCCAGATAAATAATGACTAACTGACTTCACCACCCAGTGCCAAACTGGGACTCTACTAGCCTAACGAGATCAATTTCTTTTAGATGTGGGAGGAGCAGCACAATTAGTTCACTCAGTCAATTAAAAAACATATATTACATTATTAAAATACATGAACATGGAAAAAAAAACCATTCAAATTGCACTACAAGATGTCAACAACAATCCCTGAAGAGTAGCATCCATACACGAGCACGGAGTTCAAGATACAAGTCCCATATATGCAGCATCAGGGCTTTCAGGCCCATTCTGTTTAATCTAATGGTGTTCCACATTTGCACTGTACTCACCTAACTATAGTTCTTCCTGTGATGTCTTCCAAAAACCCCTCCTATTGATCCGCTACTGAGTGCTCACGGGTAGACTAGCCCTCAGTGCATGTGTAGTTCTGCCTCTGCAGCGGTGATCATCTTTGTGTAAGGGCTTCACAGCAGCTTGAGGACACCAGAACGACAACTGCCCGAAAAATCAAACCTGCATGACATCAGATGGTAACAAACAGCAAAGTGAACCATCAGAGGCAGGTAGCTCCAGTTGTACTTTGGGAAAAACATACTTATTGGTATGGAATCAATTTAGAAAGTTACTAATATTAATCACCACCACAGCAAATCACAAACCCAAAAAGAGCAACAAAAATGAAAAAGATAAATGACTCAGTCACAGCTTTTAAAGCACATGTACAGTACTGATTATAAATGGACATACAACTTCCCCCCAACACTTATGCCCTTCACTGTCCCTTACACCTCACCTTTGTACTTTTACCAGTGGCACATTCTGTCTGTCAAGAAGGCATATTTTCCTGGGCCTGCAGAGCCAGAGCTGCTTGATTCAGCCATATATCAATGACTGGGTCTCATCTCAGGGTCTGTTACAGGTGCACCTGTGATAGGTGTGATATAGAGCTTAATAGAATTCTTTTGCAAAGCTCTCCCTTTCCCTCTTCTCTTAGACTTGACTCCATGGATCTGTGCCCCCCCCCCCCCCCCCCATCTAGTTGACAACCATATGTGACTCTACATTCCATTAACCCCTAAGCTTACATTTCCCAGGTCTCCCTCTGTTCTTCCTCCTCTTGCTCTCCTGGAATTAAAGGAAGAATTCTAGTCTTCTGATCTAGTCAGTCTATACCTGTTTAGACTGTTCTGCTGCACAAGGCTGTTCTGCTGCACAAGCCATAGATTAATCAGCTAAAGAATAAGCATACATTAACTGCTGATAATCTTCTCCCACCCTACTACCCCAGTTCATACCTGGCCTGTTGGTATTCCACCAACAGTACCACATCCACTGGTAGCCTCACAATATCCTCAAACATCAAATAAAATGTGTGTAAGCATTGGATGTGCACTGGGCTGCAAACCAACAGTCATTAACGACATTCATGCCAGTCAACAGGACGTAGTGAGACCATCTACAATCAGGACTCTGTGCCCCTATCATAACCCTATCACAGAGAATCTGATGATGCCACAGCCTTCCATAGCCAGGAGCCTTAGACAGCAAACTGGCTGTGCTTTCAAGGGTGAAGGGGTGGCACACTCACTCTCCCCTGTCAATTACAGTAATACTGGCCAATAATGGGTGTCTGTGAGCTCATGAATCAGAAAGGGGTGGGTAGCACTATCCTCTGAGCATGTTACTCTGCTCTCTGAAATTGCATGAGCTGCAGCTTGAAAAGATTTGCTGATTGGTTGCATGTGCCTCAGTAGAAGCATATGACAGCTGTCCCCCTCCCTGGTTGGCAGCTGTTTTGGGACAGTGGAGACTCACCTGACAGGTGGAAATAGGATTAGGGAGAAAATTATGTAAAACAATCCAAAAAATGATATAAAAAAACTTGGGATGCTGGAGTATACAGAAAGGATAACCCTGTTGTTTGATATTTCACAACCAGCATTTGTGGTTATACCCAACCATATTACACCTGCACTGTACATTCTGTAGATTGTGTACATATATACCCAACCACATTGTTAATATATTTTGTACATACATAGAGTATATATATTTATCTTGCATATATACATTTTTCTCTATGCACCCCTGTTTCCTTTCCTCAGTTTGGACAGAGCACTCTCCACCATTTCACTGCGAGTTATACTGTGTATGACTATGTATGTGACGAATAAACCGAACTTGAACTTGAACTTGGTTCAGTAAATCAGACAGTCTTCCATATAAATTTTAGTTGCAGCTCTATCATAGGTTCAAGCATGTTTATGAAAGAATAGGTTGTTCTTGAATCTACAAGAAAGGGCAGGGTGATGCATCACACCCCATCCAGGATAGTGGGTTCTTGTTAAGGTGTCATGGTAACAGCTGGTAGATGCAAGGCACTTGTACCGACTGGTGGTGGGTCAACAGCATTCTCTAGGCATCCCTATTTCCAGGTTTCTTCATCACTGGGGTGGTAGCAGTGGTGGCAGAGGCAGGACCACTTGTTAATAAATTCTAGAAATTCTAGAATGCTTCAGTCTTGAGTCATCTCTGTCAGTGGGGTATTGTCCCCATATTAAATATTTCTGTACATATTAAAGGTTTTTCCATCATGATGATTGGTATTAACAGCTACTGTCAGGCCTACTTCTCAGAAAATCTTTGTCATGTCTTTTCCTGTCACTAACATGTTATTTATTAACATGGCTTTTATGCCACATAGTACGAGGCTCTGTACAGCCGTCTGTGCCTCGTACTTGGATATCCAGCCGTATCCACCTACTTCAAGTTTTGCTAGGTCATTTGCTATCCCTCTACTACTAATGCAGACTAATACTACTAATATTACTAAAATAGGATCTCCTCCACTTTTTCCCTACAACGTCCAGAAGTTCTTTTCCCACCTGAGCAGTGCATGCCGTCCCACTTCTCCAGATCTAGCGCTCCTGGCTGGCTTGCCAAATTTGTCATTGAGGATTCTTTTCTGTCTCTCATGTAGATTTGAGGATAAGCAAAACAACAAATATTTAAAATCCAAAATAAACTTTATTACAAATGATTGAGTAATAGAGGTGGTCAGTCTTAAGAGAGAATATGATTGTGGTGTGTAATCTGAAATATGGGATTCTTTAAAGGTAGAGTATCCTTTTCTGATTGGCTTGTTCTAATTTTCCTTTCTCATGGTCTTTTCTGATTACCTTGCTTTATTTTTCTTATTTTTGCTCAATCTAATTTTCTTTATTTGCCACTAGGTGTCCCAATGTCCGTTTAGATCATTCATTGGCCCTTGGAGGACTTCAGTAAACTATTTTACTGGAGTCAGCTAGTCAGCTAGCTGATGCAAAACTAATGCAACTAGGCCAGATAGGATCAGTGTATCGGGTCAGAATAACCATGGAGATGTCTCCAATTTCCTTTCTCACCAGAATTGACACAACTGAACCAGGTTGGATGTAAAGGTAGACATTTTGTCCATAAAAATTGTGTTGTATGATCTTTTCTTGAAACATATATGTCTAGTGTTTAGTGAAGCCCACATATCAAATGCACTGGTCATCTTTAACAGTGGTTGAAATATTGAGTCCTTTTGAGATAACCAAAGCCATGGTATAACCATAAGGATGTATGGGACCAGTTATATGGTGTGAGAGACCAACAGAGTCCAATATGGCAACATGATCCTTGGCATTACTGTGAATATGTGGTGCCCCTTCAGAGTTGCAAAGAGATACATAAATGGGCTAAATGATCTTTAAATGAAGCAGCTATCCTGCCTCCTTTCCTGGCAGTTTGGTGGAGCTGATTTAATTAGCAAGGTTGGAATACCACATTAATTTAGCTAGATATATGTTATACAGTGAAACATTAATTAAGGATATTTTATTTGTAAGAGATCTGCCATTGAGAAGTATTAACTTAGTAATCTGCATGCTTGGCTTCAAGAGCTGTGACCATAAGTACTGTATAGTAGTGGCATGAACAATATTAGATACATACAGTCTCGATTAACAGCTGATAAATTCTGGAATGGTAGAGATTTCAGACAACATAGTCCAGGTGTTGAACAAAACCTAATTCTTCTGTTACTAATTCAAACAGCAATTGGGGAAGTTACTGTCATGTTGGGCCCTGTCTTATTTTCAAAACCACTGTTAGTATAATCTATGATAAATCAGGAATCCAGGGAGTAACAAAACTTTCTATTAGTGTTCTGTAGCTCTACATAGCTCTTGGGCATGTACTTTGAGTTCAGTAAGGCCTGGTATGGGCTATGTCTAGTTTTATTGGCTCTTCGTGGGTCTTGGAATGTGTTTACTGAATCACCTCCTGATAGTAATGGGTACAGCTCAGCTCCAACTCTTGGTACCCAAAGCAGCTTGAACACACGCACACACACAGCTCACTTCAGCACACCCTCTATACAAACCTATATTGTAGAAAATCAATGTATTTGTTTCACATTTGATTATAGATTTATTTATTATAGACTAGCAGGTGATCATCTCCATAGCGGGCCTTCATAGCAACTTAAGGACACTGGGGCAATGAGTGCCTGAAATATCAAACTGGCATAGCAGCAACCAACCAACACACAGCAAAACAAAGAAGCCCACTCACCCATTCTACAGCTCTTTAAAACACTCACCCATTCTACAGCTCTTTAAAACACTCACCCATTCTACAGCTCTTTAAAACACTCACCTATTCTACAGCTCTTTAAAACACTCACCCATTCTACAGGTAGCTGCTGGTATAATTTGTGAAAATAGAAGCTCCTTACTCGTGCAGAGGCCATTTCCAATTTAGTCCCATTGAAAATCAGTTTAGTCTTAATCAATATTAGTCAGTGCCACAGCAAGCTGCAAAACAAAAACAAAGCACAACAGAAACACGTGAAAATAAGTCAATGATTAACTGATAAAACAGATAAAATACCATGCTGATTACAAATTAACTGAAGGGCTCCCCTGACTTCACTGGCAGTTCAAACAAACAAAACCCTTCTACCCTTCATCTACACACCTTACAGGTGGCTGTCCTACATGGGCATGTTCTGTCTAGGAGGCATATTCTCCTGAGCCTGAAAGCCAGTGCTGGTTGATTCTCCCATATATCAATGACTGAGTCTCGCAGTCGGCTCTGGGCCTGACTGTCTGTGAGATGTATCCTCCTGGGCCTGGTTGATTCACCCAAGGCACACACATCAATGATGGGACACAGGTCTCACAGTCAGCTCAGCTATCAGAAGCTGGTAGATTGTCCACTGGCACACATAGATGCTACCAATATTATTTGGGAAAATACAAGTTGTTGGTATGGAGTTTAATACCAAATTCAGTTGAATTAATAAATCAATTTAGTCTGTAAACAGTATTATTAAGTGCCTCAGTGTAATCAATGCAAACCATAAACATAAATAAAGCACAACAAAAAAACAACTGAAAATAAATCACACAATCAGAACTTATAAAACACAAAATACAATACTGATTACAAATGAACAGAAGGGCCTACTCCACACTACTGTTAATAATGTATGGTTAACAGCTTTCTTTAGGGGTGATTTTAACATAAAATAATTAAATGTAGTTTTAGATATGTTCAAATTCAGTAACCTACAATCTGCTGAAGAATCACATGTAGTAAGACAGCAAATGCATTGAAATGAATTATATCTGCATATGATGTTGACCAAAACAGCACTGGTCTGCACTTTCCATGCTCATCTGACTCAGCTCTTGTAGGACCTGGTAATTACTCCAGTGGTCCCTCATATATGCTGCAGTAGGGAAGTACACACGTGCTTCTGCAGGACTGCTAGTGTTCTAGCTTGTATAAAGCAATGGTTTCACATTTAGGCAATTCTTTTTTCTTTTTTTTTTGATGAGTCAGATCAATTCATTAACAGACAATTGATTTTGTATGTAGGTGAAGATCCCTTTCTCGAGAGCCATGTGTCTCTCTGTGGATGAAGAGCACAGTGACCTGTCACCATCCTAGTGGCATGATCTAGAGCAGTCCCATTAAGACACCACGGGGATGTGAGAACAGTACGATCTGAGTTCTCTGACCTAATGTAGCATACTCACGCAGATTTCCTGCTGCTGTAGATAGCTGCTCAATTTGTATATGTCATTTTCAGTTGAACAGTGGAATAATAGGTGACTATATTCTCAGCAAAGCTGGTATTCTACATTGTAAAGTGGTGCATTTCAACCTTTCAGGCTTTTCCGAGTGGCATTATCCATGCCAGGGACTGAACATTAAGAATCTGAGGAGTGAGTCTTGAAATATTTTAATTGCCCCCTTCCCCCCACCCCCACCCCCAAATACCTAAATTTAAGTGTTCCTACCCTAAAGACACCAATCTGTGTGACTCATAGACTTTGGCCTGGTTTTGTCCAGCTATAGAGGGATCAACATCCAGTCTGTAGTGATTGAAATCCTGCTTCACTCCGCAAAGATTACATGGTGACAGACTGTAATATAACTCATAATATAACTCATAATATAACTGACTGTTTCCAGCGTGAATGTTCTAATAGCAGCTCTAATCATTTTTGATTGTGTCATGTGAAGTGACATTTTATTCACCAAGCAGGTGGAAGGATGTCCAGCTGTGCAGAGCTCAACAGCTGGTCAGATGCAGAAAAGAAACAGAATCTAGAAGAACACAGAGGCATCACAGATCTTAGAAGGAATAGTGCGTTTAGGCTTCAGAAGGAAATGCAATATATGGATCTGTAATATTCTAAAGCACAGTATGTGCAAAGTGGAGGGTTTTTTTCTATTTTATTTTATTTTTTTCAGAAATCAGCTAGCCAAATATACAGTAATCATCTATTTTTATTTTAAACAAAATCTTGTATTAGAAACACCTTGCACATGTCACGGAATGCTCCGCCCCCCATGAGTCATGTGGTACGGCCCGCCGCATGCAGAAGGATTCACATGTGTGTTTGTAACCACGCCCTCGCGATTGCACACACCTGCAGAGGGTTTACTGTTGTATGTTTGTCTATTTAAAGCCCTCTCAGTGTGTGCACCATTGTTGGTCATTGTTGCTACCTAAGTGTTAGTGTTAATCTTTGTGAGACCCGCTGTAGCCGTAACGTTGGTTTGTGTAGTCCTGTATTAATGTATATGTGTTCTTCCTGTAATGTCAAGAGTAGAGTCATGTTTACCGTAAGTGTTATGTGTGAGTGCCACCTTTGTTGTATATGTTTAATGTGAATAAACGTCTTGTGCTGCTGAGGAAGTCTGTGCGTCTTGCACGGCGCCCTGCGGCACTCGGGCCAGCAGCGTTACAGCACGTCAGTGTGACTGTTGTGCTGGCAATGGTCCACCTCCTGGATAATATCAGGTCAGTAGCTGTTCAGCAGTCAGAGAATAATGAAAGATGAGGTTAGAGCGCGGCTGACAAAGTCTGCATTATCTACAGCAACAAGGGGCTGTGGTCTGTAACTGTACACCTTTAAAATCCACCTGTAAGACAGGTGAACCACAATGCACATGGCAAGAACAACATTTACCTTATGTACAAAGTGACATTTGGGATAAATATATAAAGTGAGATGCAAACAAGACACAGTTTTTGGTATGTAGATTTTTTGTGTGCAAAGTGAATTAAAAACGTGACAGTGGTGTTTGTAGAAGCATGAGAGTTCAGTGGTGTGAGAACATACTGAAGCATGAGGGTTCAGTAGTGTGAGAATATACTGAAGCATGAGGGTTCAGTAGTGCACGCTGTGTGAAGAGCTTCAGCTCGGATTACAGTTGTCTTCCAGCTGGATCAACACAGATATGGCGCAAGGAAACAAACTATTCACCTGCCTATTGGATATAAAATGGATGATAACAAAGGGGTACAATAAATGTGTAAAACATAATCAAAAGGAGGTAAATGCATATTGAGGTGAAATACTCATGGATAATAGATGTCTAGCACACTAGATAATGCATGCATATACATACAAAAACTTTATTGATCGCAAAGGAAATTGAGGGGTTCAGTAGAACAATAAAATGCCTGCATTTATTAGAAAAAAACTAAACTTAAAGAAAATATAAATGAGACAAAGTTGGAGTATTCAGCAAAGGGCATGCAGCGAAGAATGTAAGCACCTGATGACACAGGTCAGAGGTCAGGGAGGACACAGGCTGTAGTGTCCAGTGGTGTGAGGGGAATAGGACAGGACAAGGGATCATGACAGATTGCTGTTCACTAATTCTTTATCACACCTGACACTGTCTGTTTATGGTTCCAACTACACATGCAACACATGTAATAGACCACTGGGCTATAACGGAAAGTGATAGGCTCCGACGAGTCACACTTCAGTAGTGTGTGTGTTTGTGTGTGTGCGTGTACGTGTGCATGTGCGTGCGTGTGTGTGTGTCAGAACACAGACTGCCCACAGAAATATTTGCTACCAGTTCTATCTGCCCTAGTTCTTCTCCATGGCACACAAGAAGGACAACAGAAAGGGACATCAACACTTCAAAACATTTTGATAGGTGGGCTAATGTTATTGCATAAGAATACATTTGAACTGTTATTTAAGAATATTTATATATTTATTTATTTATTTATTTATTTATTTATACTACATTGTTTAAAAAACAAATTTGGTGACAGCAAAACAAAATTAATTAAAAAACTACACATTTAAAAGGTATACCTC